>NW_006160041.1:7733838-7836782 GCF_000334495.1 Tupaia belangeri chinensis
GACCACATGGAAAGCATGTGGAAAGGCAAGAGCATAGGAAAGGAAATTTGGGGGGAAAATAGAAAGTAAGACATTTGTGGGACACAGATATGGTTTATTATTTGTTGATTAGGATGTGTATAGTATTCTCAACTGGGCTGGACTGAGGTGTATGTCATGCTGGGTAAAGTCTTTTTACAATCTAAGTGATGTATAGTGTTTAAATGTATAAATAATAAAACATAAATAATGCTCTTCAAAAAAAAAGGATGTATGATATTCTTTTCCTCTCCCATTCTCTCTTTCCTCTCACTCAATCCTTCCTGGACTTGGAGCACTAGACAAAACAAGTGAGATTCTATGAACTAGGTCACCTCACCTCACCTTTCTAGACTTCATGTGAAAATAAGCTGAACAGTATCTCTAAGACTATTTTAGTTCCCAAGTGATGTCACCGTTAATATTTCTTGGTAAAGATTAGAAATCTACTCAGTGGTTTCAGGACAAATCTAGGTGACCAACCAAAAGGCCAACTCTTCACCTCAATACAGTAGGCCCTAACCTTCTGAGGTAAATTAGTCCTATTCAAACACTGGTTTTTGGCAGTACATGTCAAAAGTCAAGAAAAGTCATCAGTTCTTCTGTCCTCAAGTTCTTTGTTCTCCATACAAATCTAAGTACTTTCTCAGAAGCTAGAGCTGCATTTTAATTCTTTTAACTAAGGTAAGTAGGAAGAGAGAAAATAATGAGTACTTCCTCTAGAAACACACCTCTACTGTTTATTTAGGGATCATGGATATTTTTAGCTATCTGTTCTCCTGGTAGTTCAGTGTAGAACATGGAAAGTTGAGATTTAATAGAAAATTGTCTACTCTTATCTGAGAAATCTGTGCACTACAATATTTTTCATATAATAGTAAAGAGCGAATTCAGATCAGACTCTAGATCTTTCCTTGTGTTATTAATAAAAAGTTTGTTATAAATAAAAATAAAGGCTTAATAATAAAATATATAACTAAAATTTTAAAAGATTTCTTGGATTAAAAAATAAAATTGAAAAGGAGAAAAGTCCACAAGAGAGATTTCAATGGTTTGGTGTAAGATCTCACAAAGGAGGAAACAAGATATCTGTTGAAAATGTTTAGTGATATATAAAAAATGTGTTAATAGATTTTTAAGAAAAAAAAGGCCAGGAAATTTCTCTTACCCATATCATTATGTTGACTTCCAATTGTAAGTTTTTATCTAAAATTTCTGAGGTAGGAAGAAAAACTGAATTGAAAAGAATCTTTTCATGGTTTTATCCCTTTACAACATTAGTGAGGATAAGAACATGCTTCATCCTCATTTCTGATCCTTTCTTTTCATTTGGTTATGTAATCTATTCATGCCTATGTAGCATGTATATTTATACAGGACAATGTTACTATTCTGTACAATAAACTCATGTGGTAAAGAAATGTATTAGAATCATACAGGTTGTATAACTATAGAATTAAGAAAATAAAATGTTATGATACTATGAAATAATTAGAACTAATGTTAGTGTCCCTAATACAAGGTAGTCCTTAAAAAGTTCATGTAAATACATATTATGAAAAATATATGCCTACATTTCAAATCTTTTTGCACCAAAATACCCTTGTGCTTTAATTCTATTTTTTCATGAACTATTTCAAGTCACTTCATAATGGAAACAATTCAGTAGGTATCTCTCACACATAAGATTTTATTTACATGGAGAGTCTCCTAACAAACATTTTTAAAAAAAGAAATGCTGAAGATAGGTTGTAATTATCAATATTCTTCTGGGAAAGGAGAAATCATTATTATCTCATAATTTCATTTTATTGTGTTTTAAATTAGGCATTATGCTTACAGGACACTATAAATTTACATATTTAAACCAGATAAATTAATTTAAAATAAAATTGTAAAGAATTTAAAAAATTAAAATAATAACCTTGAATAATTTGTTTTAGTAGATGATAACGTGTATGTAATGAGAAGTGGATCATTTGGGGCCAGCAAGCAACCTGGTGGTTAAGGCGTTGAACTCCCACATGGCCAATCATGCTTGGATTCCTAGACCTGGAGGCTTGCTTTCTCACTTTTCCTCTTTCTGTCTCTCTCTGGTGAGTGCATGTGCCCTGTAGCAAATTAAAATAATAATAATAAATAAAAATTTAAATAATTCTATTTTTAGAGAGAGATTTTTGATATGGGGCATTTGTACTCGGAGAGAGAGAGAGACAGAATGACAGAAAGTGAGAAATGATTCCATAGGGGGATGGCTGCACCACAATCCCTTCTCCTCCATTCTTCTCTTGGGATTTTGGGCGCACATGGACACATGCCCAGCATGAGTTTTGAGCCGCCAGGTCTGGGATTTCAACTACAGTCAATTACATGGGAGTCCAGTGATGTAACCGTTACACCGTTTGCTGGTCCCAAAATAATTCTTAATAATAATAATAATAATAAAAAGGTGTATCTTTCCTTTTAAATAAAATATCTTCCCAATGTTTCCCAAAAAATGGATCACAACCCTCAGCAAAGCCTTTTAAGATTTTCTACATTGTGACCACTAGATAGTGTAGCAGTATATTGCTGGACTCCCATATGGCCAACTGCGATTCAAATCCTGGACCCAGTCAGTGGCTTGAAACTCACACTGGACCCGTGTGTGACCATGATCCCGGGAGGAGAATGTAGAAGAGATTGCAATGTGACCATCCTCTAGGAGGGTTACTTCTCACTTTTCCTCTCACCGTGTCTGTCTTTTCCGCTCTCTCTCTCTCCAGTGTGCACATGCACCCTAAGATAAAAACCTCTAAGGGGGAAAAAAAAAAGATTGCTGCATTTGTCTAGCTATAAGGGTTTGGCACAAAATTCAATATTTTGGAAGCACATGACCTTTTAGTTTAATTACTAGTCAGGGTGGGACCAGCAGATGGTATAATGGTTATGTCACTGGACTCCCACGTAGTCAACGTGGTTCAAGTCTCAGACTCAGTGGCTTAAAATGCACTCCGGGTGCATGTGCATATGTGCCCAAAATCCCAAGAGGAGAAAGAAGAAGGAATTAGAGCATGACCATTCCCTCTGGGATGGTGATTTTTCACTTTCCGTCTCTCTGTCTCTCCAGTGAGTACATGTGCCTAACAGCAAAAAAAAAAAATTCTCTTAAAATAAAATAAATAAATACACAGGATTTCTTTCTTTCTTTTATTTATTTATTTTTTAAGAGAGATTTTTTTTACTATAGGGCATATGTGCTCACCAGAGAGACCGAGAAACACAGAAAGACAAAAAGTGAGAAATCATCCCCAGTGGGGATGGCCACACCACAGTCTCTTCTCCATTCTCCTCTCAGGGTCTTGGGCACACATGCACCCAGCATGAGGTTTAAGCCACCAGGTCTGGGACTGAAACTGCAGTTGACTACATGAGAGTCCAGCAACTTAACTATTACACCATCTGCTGGTCCTGGCAGGGTTTCTTTTTTCATTGGGAAATATATACTAATTTGTAGCAGAAGAAATATGAGTTCAGTATTCATGAAGTTAGGGATTTAAAACAAGATAGAAGTAACCATTTTATAATGTTACTTGGGACTGTGACTAGTAGAATAAGCACTGCAGGAAGAGATTTAAGTTTTGGAGTGATGAAAGTTTTTGTTTGTTTTATTTTTATATGTATGTGTTTATTTATATGTTCACATAAATATATACAGAGAGAGGGACCAGCAGTTAGCATAATGGCTATGTCGCTGGACTCCCATGTAGTCGACCCAGCGGCTTAAACTCATGCCAGGCACGTGTGCTTGCATGCCCAAGATCCTGAGAGGAGAATGGAAGAGAAGGGATTGTGGTGTGACCATCCCCCCGGGGGGTAATTTCTTGCTTTCTTTCTGTCTCTCTGTCTCTCTCTTTCTGGGGAGCTCACGCGTCCTATAGCAAAAACCTCTCAAAAAAAAAAAAAAAAGAAAAGAAAAGAAAGAAAGAAATATATACAGAGAGAAAGATTCTCCTCTCTCTCCCCAGGAGTGATTGCTACACCACAATACCTTCTCCATTTTCCTGGAAATTTAGGCACACATGCACATACGGTCAGCATGTTTTTAAAGCCCCAGGGCTCAGACTTGAGCTACATAGTTGGCCATGTGAAATCTAGCTGCCTTAACCACCATGCCATGGCTGGCTCCTTTTGCTCTAGTTTTAATTCAAGATCCTTTAAGTTTCTTTGCAAGTTATTGAGTATCACGATGCTAGTCACTTCAGAATTTAGGTTAGAAATACCAAATCACACAATAGATGAATGAGATTTTTATTTTAAATTTAAAAATACTAGGACCAGCAGGTGGTATTGTGGTTAAGGTGCTGGATTCCCATATAGTCAATCGTGGTTTGATGCCTAGACCCGGTGACTTGAAACTCTTACCAAGCATGTGTGCATGTGTGCCCAAAATCCAAGGAGAAGGAATTGTGGCATGGCCATCCCATCTGGGAGACGATTTCTCACTTTCTGTTTCTGTCTCTCCAGTGAGCACATGTACATTATAGCAAAAATCTCTCTCTAAAAAAGAAATTAAAAAATACTAGCTAATATATATTCCTCTAATCAAACCAATTTGTATTTTATTTGTATTTTAAAATACAAATAGTTTTTACTCAGTAGTAGTAATTTATATAAAAATATACTTAAATGGAAGGTACCCAATGACTTATGTAGTACCTTAGATCATCATCAATGTAGTGTACATGAACTTGAAAAACTTATATGTCCCTAAGGGCTTCAAAATGCACAAGGAAATTTTCTAGCTTGATTGCATTTTGGAACTTTAATTTAAATCAGTTGCATCCATGTAACATTAACCTGCATAATATTTTGATGTTCACAGTACAATTAAAAGGATAGTCAAATTTCACTTTAAGCTGTAGTCTTTAGGATTCTTCCTAAATCATATAAGACATCTTAATAGAAACTAAACACAGTTCATCATATGACTGATATTTTATTTCATATCAACCTAAGAACAGATGAAATTAAAAGAGTTGATTGTATAGCTTTGTGTTATCCAAAATGGGTTCTTGATATCTTTAGCTCACTATTAATATGTTGTGGACAATTTCTCTAATTTTATCTGGCATTCTCTGATTCCCAAAATAAAGAGATTGTAATAAGACATGGACAAATCACTCCTCTCAAACTTTTGAGAGAATATGGAGTCCATGTTTAGGACTATCACATGAAAATAGATTTGCATCATTATTTTTCATGGAATCAGGCCTTGTGTATTTACAGCCCAATAGATAAATTAGTCTGAACCAATAATAGTGATGATAATGATGATGATGATGACCGTGGAAATGGGAATGTCCTGGTGATTATTTCTGCTAATTGATTCCTACTGTGTGGTAGCATTGCCAAGTATGTTTTAAGTAGAAGATTTTTAATGATTAAAATAATCTTGCAATGTAGAATTTCCCCTTGGAATCACGAATGAGGAAACTAACATTGACACATAATAAATGAATTCTCTAAGACAGGTGACAAGGAAAAAAAATGGTTCCAAAGCCAGACTTTATCTATTCCGTAAATCAGTCAGATAGGACAACATGTGAGAGATAACTAAAACAGATACGAGAAATACAGCTGAATTGAGACAGTTATCAATTCACTCAATGGTATTTATTCAAACAGAGGTGTGCTCAGTAATGAAATACAAAATGAATCGGTGACATATAAATGCAAAGAAATCATCAGAGACTAATTTTGCTTATTTGTGAAGACCTTGAAATGTGACTAGAAGAAAAAATTCTAAAAATGATATTTCTTAAACATCCATGATTTAAATAATATCTCTAATGTCAAACATTTTTTTAAAGGTGTTTGCATAGGATGTTTGTGCTCACCAGAGAGACAGAGAAAGACAATGAGAGGGAAAGCAAGAAACTACCCCCCAGCCAATGTCCCAGGCTTATGGCCATGCCACAATTCTTTTTCCTCCATATTTCTCTCAGGATTTTGGGCATCTATGCATGCATGCCCAGCATGAGTTTTAAACTTCTGGGTCTGGGACTTGAACTGTGATTGGCCATTTGGGAGTTCAATGCCTTTAACCAATATGCCACCTACTGCTTTCTCACTTCCTCTCTCTCTCACTCTCAACCTCTGTCTCTCTCTGGTCAAATTAAAAAATAAATGAATAAATAAATAAAATAAATAAACTTTGAAGGACATTTTTTCAAGTTAAATTATCAGTGAAATGATAGGTATACATAATAAATGTTAATAATATAGAAGTCTATTACAAATATAGAATAAAACAGTGAATAAATCAAGATATTTCTGTACTTCAATCTCCTCTATGAAATGAAAATAATTTGATAATTTCTTTATAGATTTTTTTTGAGGATGAGATAAATTGAATACATAATGTGCATAGAATAGTCCTTTCTACACAGAAGTCTGTTATTCATATTACTATTATCTCACTGGGTCTCACAGCCTTCAATACACCTGTCTGAGTTATGAACAACCTGGGTAACACTGAGGCAAGGTAGGAATCTCCATCAATGTCTTTGACTGAATTAAAGTTATTGTAGAATGTCTGATGTGCCCAAGGTGAAGGAAATATGAGAGACAATTGTTAGAATTAGATGAATGGGGACAAGCAGATGGTGTAATGGTTACATTGCTGGACTCCCATGTAGTTGACTGAAGTTGATCGAGTCCTGGATCCGTTGGCTTAAAACTTACAATGGGCACATGTGTGTGTATGCCCCAAATCCTAAGAGGTAAACTGAAGAGAAGGTATTGCAGCAAGGCCATTCCTCCCTGGGGAGTGATTTCTCTCTTTCTGTCTCTCTGTCTCTATGGTGAGCACACACACCCATAGCAAAAATCTCTCTTTAAAAAAAATAAAAAAGAGAGAGCAAGAAAAGAAAAAAAAGAGAAACAATGGGATGAATGAAAATGACAGGTGAAGAAGGCAAGACATTCAGTAGAGAGAGCTATATGGTCATCTGGAAGGGGAAGAGAGAATTGCTATCAACCTCCATTGGCCCCATGATTCCCGAGAGTGAAGGGAGTATTGCAATCTCAGAAGATCAGAAGAACATACTATACAGCTCTACAGTTCTTCACCAAGCAAGCACAGAATGCAGTTGCTCTTACCAGCTGCATAATTCTGAGGATCAAAGTAAGAATTATTGGAAATACTTCATTACTACATTTTTAAATCATTTATTCACTTTTACTTAAAAATAAATTGATAATGAAAGTGATGAGATGGTGACATTAAGGATAATAATGATGACATTTAGAGTAATAGAATTCAAAAAGCAAATTAATATAAAATGTCCAAACATACAAAGAAAAGAAAAAAGTTTAAGCTATCCTTACTACTGCAAACTCTGTTCCTGGTAACTCATATAATCAGTGCTAAAAGCATTACCACAGCTCTTTTCCAGTTGGAACCACAGTGGGTATTGAAGAGAAGGAAAAGAAGGTTCCTGCTGTGGCAGAAGCCACCAAGAAGAATGTTCCTGCTGTGCTGGAAACCCTTAAGAAAAAGTAAAGGAATTTTATGGAGCTGAAGATCAAACACCTGAGAAAGATTTGGTCAAAAGATGCTTCGAAAGGCTAAGAAGAAGCTTATCTATGAAAAAGCTAAACACTATCCTAAGGATAATAGGCAGATGTACAGAATGGAGATTCACATGGCTAGGATGGCAAGAAAAGCTGGCAACTTCTATGTACCAGGAGGACACAAATGGGCACTTGTCATTAGGATCAGAGGTATCAGTGACATGAGCCCAAAGATTCAAAGAGTGCTGCAACTTCTTAGTCTTCGCCAGATCTTCAATGGCACCTTTGTAAAGCTCAACAAGGCCTCAATTAACATGCAGAGAATTGTGGAACCATATATTGCACAGGGGTACCCGAACCTGAAGTCAGTATTTGGACTAATCTACAAGCATGGTTATGGCAAAATCAATAAGAAGAGAATTGCTCTGACAGATGACTCTTTGATTGTTCATTCTCTTGGTAAATTTGACATCACCTGCTTGGTGGATCTGATTCATGAGATCTATACTGTTGGAAAATAATTCAAAGAAACAAATCTCCATGAGGTGGAATGAACAAAAAGACTACCCATTTTGTCAAAGGTGGAGATGCTGGCAATAGGGGAGACAAGATCTGCAGACTTATTAGAAGGATGAACTAAGGTTTACACCATGATTATTTTGTGTAATCTGGTCAATAAACAAAAACAGTGGCTGTTTTCAGACTATAATAACAAAAGAAAAAAAAGCATTACCACTAATTTTTGTAGTGGTGCACATATATTCAAATATGTTTACCTGGTAGGATACTAGTGTTGGTTCACCTCTGTTGCCATGTCTGATGATTTGCTCATATGATAAAGATGTTAAAGTTAATATGATACTGGGGCAATCAGGTGGCATGGTTGGGGTGCTGGACTCGCACATGACCAACCACAGTTTAAGTCCCGGACCTGGAGGCTTAAAAATCACACTGGCCATGTGTGCATACATGCCCAGAATCCTAGGAGGAGAAGGGGTTGTGGTATGGTCATTCCCCCAGGGAGTGGTTCCTCACTTTTCCTCTTAATGTCTCTGTCTGTCTCTCTCCTCTCTGGCCAACACATGCACCCTGTGGCAAAAACTTTAAAGAAAAAACAATAATAATGTGATACAAACCCAACCACCACCATAAACAAGGGCTCATTTAAAAGTTCACAGAAAACCCAAACTATGAATGAATTTCAAATTTCTTTTGCACAAAAATAAGTTCATACTTTAATTCCATTTCCCACAAAGGTTTCTAATTTCCCTTGTATCAATTAATATATACATACAATATAGATAGATAGCATTTACACTAGGTTATAAAGAAAATAGTTCACAAATTTTGCACCTTTTACTCACTTTGGGAATCCATAGAAAGATAGTAGAAAGATTGATAAAGTGGAAAATGTTGTCAGAATGTTTAGAGATATGATTTCTTTGGTAATGAAGGATACAGGTGAGAGGTTAGCTTGGTGTTACCTGGAGCCCGAAAAATTTGGGCTTTCCTAAAATGTAAGGTGACTTCATCAGGTAAACTCAGTGAATCTCATGATGCTCAGGGGCACCTGAGGAAGAGTCAACTTTGACCATCTTCCAGGCCCACAGTGCCCTATAATATCATTATCTTTCATCCCTCTTCTGCCATCCTCCCCACTGCAGCTGGGAGGGGAGGGAAGCTGGCAGGGAGAGAAGAGAAATGTGTCAGGACTCTTCTATTTCTCTACTGATGTCTTCCATACCGAACCAGGTTCTATTTGGAGAGGTGGGAAGAGTATAATACTGAGCCAAGTTAGAAACTTAATTGAAACTTTCGATTCAAAAGAATATCTGCATTATTTATGAATGAGCAGACAAGGTGCAGGCTTGGCATAGTCATGAAAGTACCTGAGAAATATAACCCTCTCAGAACAATTGTGAAAAGTTGGAGCTGGGACCAGCAGTTAGCGTAATGGCTATGTTGCTGAACTCCCATGTAGCAGACTGGTTCGAATCTCAGACCCATGGCTTAGACTCATGCTAGGCATGTGTGTGTGTGTACCCAAGATCCCGAGAGGAGAATGGAGGAGAAGGGATTGCGGCGTGACCATCCCCCCTGGGGGGTGATTTCTCGCTTTCTGTCTCTCTGTCTCTTTCTGTCTTTTTGGCAAGCACACGTGCCCTGTAGCAAAAACCTCTCCAAATAAATAAATAAATAAATAAAATGTTGGATCTATATATAAGGGGACTTCAAAAAGTTTATAGAAAACAGAATTAAAGTACAAGTTATTTCAATGCAATAAATGTATAGATTTTGAACAGTACACATTTTCCATGAAACTTTCAGACACCCACATAAACAATCCATTTTTTAAACACAAATAGAATCATAATACATACAAAGTTTTCACTTCCTCATGCCCCATCTTTTCTAAATCGTCTTTACAAGGAATATTTTTTTATGTCGGAACAAGTAGATTAGCCTAAATCTTTTTTTTACTAAAGGTATAATATTTACAAAGTAATAGATGCTGAATGGTTTCTTTAGTTCAAATTTCTTTAAATATTTGTCAGCTGATTTTTTTTCTTTTAACCAGTGATTTAAAAAAAAAAAAATAACTTGCACTAAATGTTCTTGATCCATTGTTTCTTGGGTTACTGGTGCTTTTGAATGATATTTAAGATCTCTTTGTATAATAAGCAAACATGACTTTTTATTTTTCTTTCTTTGCTTTTTTTTTTTTTTTTTTTTTTTGAGGTTTTTCTTTTTGGGCACTAGGGGAGAGGTTTTCTCCTATAAGGCGTGTGCACGCTCACCAAAAAGACAGAGAGAGACAGAAAGCATAAAATCACCCCCCAGGGGGGATGGTCACGCCGCAATCCCTTCTCCTCCATTCTCCTCTCGGGATCTTGGGCATGCACGCACACGTGCCTGGTGTGAGTTTAAGCCACCGGGTCCAGGACTCAAATCGCTGTCGACTACGTGGGAGTCCAGCCACATAGCCATTATACTAACTGCTGGTCGCAATTAACCTTCTTTGAAGGACAAGGAGAAAAAAGCTTCAATGTTTGCCCTGGTCCTGGTTCAGAACCTCCATCATGCCCAGTCATTGGAAACCAACATAGTTGTTCCTCTTTCTACCCTTCACCAAATGCTACTTTCCTCCAGCTGAGGAACTGGTTTGCACGCAGGACTTTCACAGGGAAGTAATAAGAAGTCCTTTACTAAGTCATTTCCTTCTCAGCAGTCATTCACAACCAACACATCCAAACCTTTTACTTCCCAACACATTAAATTTGCATACCAATCTAAGTCATGTAGTTCTAAATAGGAGCAAATGCCAGAATAAAATCTTATTCAAGCCACTGTCATTTTCTTCTTTTTTTTAAATAATTATTTTATTGAGTTTATTTATTATTACTTTTTACTTTGACAAGAGAGAGAGAGAGAGTGAGAAATCACTCCCCCATGGGTGGGAGGTCACACACAGTCCTTTCTCCTCCATTCTCCTCTTGGGATCTTGGACACATGCACACATGTGCCTGGTGTGAGTTTCAAGCCTCCAGGTTTAGGACTCAAACTGTGGTCAGCCACGTGAGAGTCCAGCAATGTAACCACTATGCCATTGCTGATCCCAGTACAATCACTTTTAAGATTTACCATGCTCTCAAGAACACTGACAATCACACATATATTCTCAGTTTTACGCACTCACATATTTCACTCTTAAATTCTCATTCACATATTCCTTCACACAGACATGCACATCCACACATACATAAACACACCGCAGTTGTTTCTCAGTATATGTAAAGTTTTACTTAGTATTGAGGTCTCAGAAACATTCCCCTTTTTAAGAGAGACACTGTGAGTTAAAGTGGGCTCCATCCCTACAATCATCCCATACAATACATGAAATACTTTTGCAAGCTACAGACATAATATGACATTCCACTGTAGTGAAATCAGCTCTCTGAGGGGACAATATAGTTTATCAAAGACACATTTTTCAACTCTCTAGTGCTCTGACTGGATGTAGGAATAAGTTTTTTTCAAGAAAACCTTTATCGTTACCAATTGTCCACAATGGCAATAAAGATATTGCAGTCCTTTAACCATGAGACATCTAATTTTGAGAAATGTAACTCCCTGGTGTTGAGTAAAATGAACTCCTGATGTGACATATGCCACTATGTCAAGCTGCTGGATATAAAACAATTAAATGTCACAGTTCTGTAGAGACTCTGAGAGCAAAGCGAGTGAGCCCAATTCCCATTCCTACCCCTTCTGAATGAATGGCCTGGGTTAAGTTATCGAACCGCTCCAACTTGTTTTTCTTCTATAAATGCAAGTATTCATATCTACCTGACAGAGCCATTACAAGGATGAAATAAGATAATCTGTGTAAATTGCCAAACAAGGTGACTAGTCTATAATCAAGGCTCAATGTTAGCAATTATTAATTTTGTTACTTGCAAAAAATCAATCTTAGACAAAATATCTTGAGATAATCTTTCTAGTAATTAGTTTCACTATTTTCTAGCATTTGTTTTAAATTCATAACGAAATTCAATACCATCAACCTAGAAGAGAATAATTTGCTTTCTATAGATAGGGGATCATATGCATTTCATTGAGAAATATAGCGAATTTTTAAGAAATGGTGGTATAAACACATTTTTTGTTTTATAGAGCTCAAAACGATTAATCAAGTTGTTATGTAAAATGACTGATGAACCTGCCTTTCAGAATAAGGTATAAAGTTCACATCAGCAGCTGTAACCGACTCTGAACCTAAGAACTATTTCTGACATAAATCAATTGACTTCACAGTGATTTTCTTCATATTTAATCATCACACTGCACAAATAACCTGATGCTATTTCTGAAGAACTTTCTCCAGGAGGTGATAAAGTGTATTATAGGTAGACCAGTGGCTGATGAATGAGGCGCCAATTGCCTATCGTATGGGTGTGTGTGTGTGTGTGTGTGTGTGTGTATACGTGTCTACATGTGAGAGTACATGCAGCTGCAGATGTGCAGACTTACATGGACAAAGAAAAGATTGCCAAAGAATTTGGACAGCATAGCCAGTAAAAATTAAAGCCTAAAGTCAAGGAAGGTAACAGGTACTCTTTAAAATGAAGACTGTGTTCTACACTAATTAAGGAAAGATTCTTATAGAGTTACCATGAGAAGTAGCCATTTTTAGATAGAAGATTTTTAAGTTTCTTTTTTCTTTTTTTTTTTTTTTTCATGAGGAAGCGGAGAGAAAGACAAACGCTCTACCAGGGTCTTCACATCATGATCCATGATCCACCCCCAGCCTAGCCTCAGCCTCTGATCAAAGGCATAGCTGTGCTTGGGGTGTTCAGGCTTTCAGATGCAAACCCAAACCTTCCCACGTGGGTCGGCCTCACAGAGCATTGTATCCTATCACATCATTGTTTGACCCTGTTTTCAGATAGATTTGGTTACCTACTTGTGGTTCAAGGGCCAGTAAATTCCAAACCTGTAAATTAAATAGGGATTTTCTAACTCATCATCCATTTAAAGAGGTTTTCAGTGTTTTAAGTTAACAGATGACTATTTTGGGAACAAACTCTTAATAAGAACTTTCAAATGAGATAGCTACTGAAAGTTTTCTTTGACTCGAGAATAGGATCCTGGTTTTTAATCCTTAGCCTCTTGACTCACCTAGAAGCCTTGCATGAACTTCAAGAAGTCCCTAGGTTTGTAGAATAACATAAAGTGAAAGTCCTGTGTATGCTATACATTTAAAAAAGCATTTGCCTTTGTATGCTTGGAAAAGTGTATGAAATTACTGATAATGTTTTGGGCCTATAAGAAAAACATGATGTAAATAGAATATAAATCATTATCATTTTTTTATTAATTCAAGATAGAACATGTGCACATATAGGAGAGAGACCCTCCACAGAGTTTGTCACACTCTAATCTTTTTTCTCCATCCTCCAGCCCACAGGATCCTGGGTACACACATGTGCACCCCCTAGCATGTTTTCAGACTGACTAGGCTGGAAACTAAAACTGAATTTGGCATATGGTCTCCATCTCTGCAGTCCAGCATATTACCAGCTATGCCACAGAGGCTAGCCTACAATAGATATAGTTATTTCTCTTTTATACAAAATACAATGCATATTTAGATAAAATTATGTGTTTTTGCAAATAATCACATAACTAAGTAGTAGATAGCAAAAGCAAAAATTAAACCCAGGTCAGCTATACCATGACACCATATTGATAGCCCTATTTTTCTTGCCCAGGAATCAGTTCTCAAAGACTAGTTTCTTGAACCAGGGATTATGAAAAGACCATACAGACACTACTAATTTTGTTCCTTATTTTCTTAATTGTGAATTTTAAGTGTCCTGCATTGTTCTTCCCCTTTAATAACTCTATTCGTGTACTCCTTGTTATGGAAATGCCCCTATCTTTCCTTCTCTACCACATCTCTTAACACTGCAAATAAAGAGTATTGACATCTGTTAAGAATAACACGAAAAGGGGACCAGCAGTTAGCATAATGGCTATGTCGCTGGACTCCCATGTAGTCAACTATGGTTTGAGTCCCAG
Source organism: Tupaia belangeri chinensis (assembly GCF_000334495.1). Taxonomy (NCBI): domain Eukaryota; kingdom Metazoa; phylum Chordata; class Mammalia; order Scandentia; family Tupaiidae; genus Tupaia; species Tupaia belangeri. The sequence goes on from NW_006160041.1 coordinate 7,747,996, forward strand.
ACCTGGTGGCTTAAACTCATGCCAGGTGCATATGCGTGCGTGCCCAAGATCCCAAGAGGAGAATGGAGGAAAAGGGATTGCAGCATAGCCATCCCCTCCTGGGGGGTGATTTCTCGCTTTCTGTCTCTCTGTCTTTCTCTGTCTTTCTGGTGAGCTTATGCATCCTATAGCAAAAAACCTTTCCAAAAAAAGAAAAAAGGAATAACATGAAAGGTATCAAGCATATAAATGTAAAAGCAATCACTGAGAGAAGTAAGAGAGTCCATTTTTAGCATAATATTAGTGCTGCTTTAGCTAGTACTGATCGGAATTTATGATGTGTTGGTGCAATTACCTGAGATGCTCAATTATGGAGAATCAAGTAAATTCTAAGAAAGTATAGGGGCAGGGTGTTAGGGTTATGCTGTAAGGGTAAAAATGTGGTTATGCTAGGTATTTCTTTCCTTTTTCTAGTGCCATATTGGTAAAATCTAAGTTGGATGTGTCTTCTTACAGAAGTTTTCAAGGTTTGGACATAAGCTTTTGTATGATAGATACTTCCCTCTACACACATAATTTTATTTCAACTTAGACAGTATTTCTCTAGACTAAAAACATTACAGATAAAATGTGTTTACCAAGCATTGTTTTTCAAAAAGGTTTAGAGGAATGTGAAAAAACCAGGAGACTTTCCAGAGCCCCTAGAATAAAACAGAGCATAAATCCATTGGAGATCCCTGAATTTGCAGGCTGTGTGACCACAGTAGGGAATCCCAAATTTCTCAGATTCCAGATTCCTGTCTGAAGAAGAATGGCTTGATAATCATCCAGGCTCACTTCCAAAAGACAGGATACTAAGGAGCAGTCATAAACATTAAAATTGTAGTAGAAACTTCAATTTTGTCTGATTCTCATTTGAAAATATGGTCAAAACACTTAACATGTATAATATAGAACTGAAATTGTATCTCTGAGGCATTACTGAAGGATTCGAGATTCCATTTTATGTAAAGTGCAACAAAGATGCTGAAAAACCACAAAATAAAATTAAGAGTGTAACATCAAACAAAATGAGGAGGCACTAAGAATACTCCTGGGGAAAAATTCTGGGAAATGATATCAACTTAATATGAGTCTGTCTTTAGAATGGACAGAGGATTCATGACAAGTCTTAAGAGAAATATCTTAACTAATCCAAAAGAATTACTATTTACCAGCATTATTATTATTATTATTATTATTATTATTATTATTTTACAGCAGAAGTTCTGTGCAAATTGCTTTTTTGAAAAAAGCTTTTATTTATTTATTCCATGAGTGAAAGGGCAGAGATACAGCACCCTCTGACAGGGGTCTTGAGGTAGCAATCCACTCCCAGAATTAGCTAATCTGGATCACTGACCCAAGCATGCTTGGTGTACTCAGGGAGGTCTCTGGACATGAACCTGCAACCTTTTTATGTGGGTCAGCCTCTCAAGAGTGTTGTGTTTTACCCCTGCACCACCTGTCAGTATCTGCTTTTTTACTATTATTATTATTTTTTACTTTCTAAAAGGTCATCAAACTATATGCAGTCCATGGAACAGATTAGGTCCTTTTTCTATTTCTGTAAATAAAGTTTTATTAGAGCTGAGACAGGCTCATTAATTGCATATGGCCTATGGCTCCATCCATAAATCAATAACAGAGTTGTATAGCTGTCAAAAAGAACACACAACCTGCAAAGCCTAAATAGCTACCGTATGGTTCTTTTTTTTTTTTTTTTCCTTTTTTTGGAGAGGTTTTTGCTATAGGGAGCGTGTGCTCGCCAGACAAACAGAGAGAGACAGAGAGACAGAAAGCGAGAAATCACCCCCTGGGGGGCTGGCCACGCTGCAATCCCTTCTCCTCCATTCTCCTCTTGGGATCCTGGGCACACACGCTCACGTGCCCAGTGTGAGTTTTAAGCCACCAGGTCCAGAATGCGAACCACGGTCGGCTACATGGGAGTCTAGCGACATAGCCATTACGCTAACTGCTGGTCCCAACCATATGGTTCTTTACGAGAAAGTTTACCAATCCTTACACTAAGACATGTTTCATGAAACTCTCTAAACACCTTTAAGATTTAATTAATACTATATAAGTAATGGTTTTATACATCAGAATGAACATGGTATTTGATAAAATAATGGAATCATATCCACTATATTATGACATTAAGGGTTAAATATTTAAGTTTGTTCAACTTTTATCTTACTAGTTAGTTGCTATAATTTACCTTATTGTTTTTGCTCATATGAACAAAATTTGTTTAAATATTTTAATTAGTTCTCTTGACACACAAATAAGATATAATTTTCTTCGAGACATGAACCCTGTATTACCCATTTTTTCTTGTTACTTTTTATATTTAATTACTCATTTTGGAGTATCTACTATCTGCCAAGCACTTTTTTTTTTTTTTTTTGAGAGGTTTTTGCTATAGGGCGCGTGTGCTCGCCAGACAGACAGAGAGAGACAGAGAGACAGAAAGCAGGAAATCACCCCCCAGGGGGGATGGCCACGCCGCAATCCCTTCTCCTCCATTCTCCTCTCGGGATCTTGGGCACGCACGCACACGTGCCCGGCGTGAGTTTAAGCCACCGGGTCCGGGACTCGAACCGCGGTCGACTACGTGGGAGTCCAGCGACATAGCCATTACGCTAACTGCTGGTCCCCGCCAAGCACTTTTGTTGGTGTTAGGGATATAGAAATGAACCAATGAATAAATAAATAAATGCGTAAATAAATAAATGCGTAAATAAAAAGAAGATAGAGAGGGAAACATTTTACATACTCACCTATGACTTTGAAGAAAACGGATTGAGTTTTTGAATAACTACACATTGCTAAAACTGACTTTTGCCTAACTTTCTAAATAATGTTTATCCCTGTGGTCATTATAAAGGATTGTCTACCATTTTAATAATCAGATCTGCAAATTTTCACTTAGCATCAAATCCAAACAACCTCATATGAAGGCGATTGACATCCTTGCTTATGTATCAAAATCCATTAAACCAGATGTTTCATCTCTCCTCTTGCCAAAAGTGAGCATCTTTTTATGATCAGTTGTCAAGGCAAATCTGTCTATCAAAGCATCACTAATGTTTGGATAGGAAAGTGTAAGTCATTCAACTACAGTCAGCCTGTGCCCTCCATCTAGATTGTTACCATTTGCAATTTGTTTTCTTTTTTTTCAAGAAGAAAATCAGTTGAGCTTTCCCTGAAAATATTTGCTAGTGTCAGAGTGCCTTCTGACCCTGAACATTATAATCTAATTGCAATCAAAATGACACTCTGTTTATGTGAGGGAATAATTTAGGTACCAAGACTCCTAGTAATTTTGAAAGATTCAATAGCTTTCAATCTGGAAGCCTAAAAAAAAATTACAACTTTTCTTTCAAAATGACGTTTTCTTCTGTGATAGATTAGGAGGCAAAATATAGTTGAATAGATAATGATTTTCAATATTTTTATATCTTCATTCCCTTTTCCAACATAAAATAACATACTGTTTAATGACTGCAAGAGATGACATTTTAACATGAAACAGAAATATGCTGATAACATCAACTAGAAAATATTATTTCCTACTTTAAAGCAAAAAAAAAAAAATATGGTAGTCTTCTTCAAGGACTGCTAACAAGTAATAAAGATGGGTAATTAATCCATTAGGAGAGCATTTCCTAGCTCTCTGAAGGGGCTTTTGGCAAATATTTAGTTCAAACCTTATTCTGAAGTAAAATACAAACACAATAGTAAGAAATAGTTTATTGGGGGATTTTGAGGAATAGTAATAGAGTTTACATTTCAACTATCATACTTTCTTCTATTCTAAATGAACTCAAAATTCAAACAATTTCCTCTTAGACTATGTGCCCTATATATGCATATAGGTTTATGTGAGAACATTCAAGGGACTGTAAGGCAAAAGGAAAACTCATCAGTATTTTAGAGATAACGATGGAAAACTAGTCTAATCCCTTTGAAATTCAAGAGTACTAGATTCAGAAACAACGAATGCTATGTGTACACTAGTTCATTAATAAGAATCACATGTAAGAAATTATCATATCAAGAATGAATAGTGGTTGACAATGTCTGAGTTTTTAATTGCACATATATAAGAAATTCAAGCTTATACTAAGTTCTGAGATAAACTAAAAGATGAGATAGTTTACCTCACTAGCAACATTTTATTTTTTAACCTGTATTTTCATTTATTTCTTCCATAAAAAGGGAGACAAAAAGAGATACACAGAGAGGGGCAGATACCCCTAGCAAGGCCCTCGTGCCCTGATTCACCTGCAGCCTCAGCCAGCCACATCATGGGATCATACATGTGCCTGGCATGTGCAGGGAGACCTTGGGTCACAAATCTAGGACTTTTCTCACATGACCTTAGCATCATGAAGCATTGCCATTACTGCTGCGCTATTGCGGCTTGCCTAGCAACATTTCTTTCAGAGAAAAAGTCTGGAAAAGAACAACCAACTGTTGACAGAAAGTGATCATTCTTCCTTACCCTTTACATTTAAAGTAGTGGTGTGATAAAAAAAAAAATGACAACCTCAGAAGTTGCATTTATTATATTTTCTTGGTCTGCACCCTTATTATATTTTCTTGGTTTTCACCTTCAAAAGAGTTTTTTTTCACTCATTCTACTTGTTTTTCTTCTTCTTATGGCAGATAGGCCCAAATCTTTGACTAGAATTAAATCCTGAGATAGAAAAGTAGCTTCACAAAACAGTATCAATATACATGCTTTGGGTAAACGTATAAAAAGTTGTTAAAATTATCTGGGCATATAGAATTCATATATTAGGGCCAACAGGTGGCATGGTGGTTAAGACACTGGACTTCCAGATGGCTGACAGCTGTTCGAGTCCCAGACCTGGTGGCTTGCTCTCTTTCTTTCTCTCTCTCTCTCTCTGTCCCTCTCTAGTCAATTTTAAATAAAGTTAAAGAAAATAATTCTTAAAAAATAATTCATATATTAATTGATTCACATAAATCCATTCTACTGTAATATGGCTAGTAAGGTTTAATAGAGTTTGGGTAAACTGAGTCTTAGTGTCAGCAAAGCATAAACTGTGGTCAAATAAGAACAACCTGTTCCGGGAGTTTCAATAAAAGTATGAAAGTATTTCACTTTTCTGCCAGTTCATTTCCTTTAACAGGGCACATTTCACAGTGAAAGGTTTGCAGAAAAACACGGTCTCCATAACAACCTGATTCTGATAGGAGAAGGAAGAACACTCTTCAGCTTTCAGAAGGTTCACTCTTTGTCCTTAAAACACACTGCTCTTTCCCAGGACATTTTGTTCCATCTGTAATAACAGTGCTATCTAGTTTTGTTTCTTTTTATGTGTAGTCTTAGAGGCTTTTATATTGGAAGGATTAGAGAAATTAACAATTATAGTGAGGGATTTAAGTCAGTGATACTTGTTTAGCAGGATCATGAAATTTAATGAGCCTCTTCAGACTCTGGAAGAAGTGCTGGTGGCTATTGGGTAAGAAGACATAAATCTAAACTACACCAGTGTTGTCCCTGAGGTCATCTCCTATAGAGTGCATTTTTTTAGTTCAGGCTTTCTGAGAGGAAATTGACAATGAGTATTGTTGTTTACTGAGGGTACAAAAGGGCTCTTTTCACTGTGTGTTACCTTCCTTTCGCCAGTGGTTTCCCCTAGTACAACTAGGGGAAGGCCTTGAAGCAGGAGAGATAATGAAAGAGATGTAAACCTTTTTGGAAAAAACATAAATACATAATCCTTTCTTTCGAAGGTAATACATCTTAGTCATTAGTGTGATTTTCTTGACTCTTTGGTTTCTCCTTAAATCCAGAAATGGTGGCACAGGCAGGTAGAATTGCAGACTAGAGCATCAAAAGGCAAAAAATGCACATCATTAAGACCATTTTAGCAACAGTATTAAGAATAGTCTAAGACTAGTAGACATTCAAGCCCAAGTTAGCAAATTGATTAGGCAAAGAACACTAATGTGTTCAAATAGGATCTATCCATAGAAAACAAACAAACCAACAAAAAAACAAGAAGAAAACAATGATTCTGTGTCATTTGCCATTGACTGATAGTATTCATGTGGGCCAGATAATTTGCTGAACTCCAGATGTTCTTTTCACTGTATTCAGAAAGAAACATGTTCAAGACTAGAAGGATTCCTAGCCAGGAGACCAGGAGATAGAGTCTTTTCCTGCTGGTTCTGCTGGAAAACATTTGGTAACAAGAGATTATATATTTATCTATTTATTTATTTAATCAGCACCAGTTGTCTCAGTAACTGTTTCATTTCAAGTATAGAAACTAAAGATTTAGGAGTGCTAACAATGTTCTCTTTAGAAATTTATTTGCATTTTAAGACAAGTATTTTTCTTTTTCTTTTTCTTTTTTCAAGAGAGATTTTTGGTATAAGGCATGTGCACTCACCAGACAGAGACAGAGACAGAAAGAGAGAAATCACCCCCTAGGGGAGATGGCCATGCCACAATCCCTTCTCCTCTATTTTCCTCTCTGGATCTTGGACAGACATGCACATGTACCTGGCATGAGTTTTAAGTTGCTGGGTGCGGGACTTGAATCAAAGTTGACTATGTGAGAGTCTAGTGACATAACCATTAAGCTATCTACTGGTTCCAAAACAAGCATTTTTCTAGAGTTCTAAGTTCACAATACCTTTAGTGAGCAAGTAACACTTTCTTCATTGTATGCAATTAATTGAATCCAAAAGCATTTTCTTTGTTGTAAATAAATAAATAAATAAATAAACTAGGCATTTAAAAAATGTCTTCAGCTTAAGTTGAAAATAAAGAACAACTGAACATCAAAACCATTGTGTAAAAACAAAGCAATACAGAACTAATACTTAAAATTATAACCAAGAAAACATTCCTGAAATCACAGAAGACCTAAATTTATATACTGCAAAGTTCTACTAGTTACCTGAGAAAATGTATCTGAAACAATCAATTCTGAGCAATATAATTGATCTATTGACTTCAAAGATAAAGTTTTAGGGCCTCCAGTATGAAAAAAATAAACTAGATGTGCAGATAATTAGATTGACATCAGACTTTTAAAAAACAACATACAAAGCAAAGCAAAAATGGAGTAGGGTTTTTTTTTTTTTTTAAAGAGTAATAAAACAAATGTAAGCCAAGGTTTTTATTTCTAGTTTCCTTGAAGTATCAGGGCTATAAAAAAAAGTTTCAATACAATTTTGGAAATTCTATAACCCTAAGCCCATCTTGAGGATCAACTTCATCCAATGAATAGATAATTAAGGAAACTTCTTCAGCAAAGGATGGATGTTAGGCAACTGAAGATTAAAATGAAGGGGCAAACAAGGGTAAAAGACTACTGCACAAATAGAAATGCTATAATGAGGTAGAACTAATGCACCATGAAAGTGGCGGAAGGGTAAATGACCAGGAAAGCAGAATAAACCCACTGGCCCACCTGGGGTGGCACAGCTTGTAGTGTACTGGTTTGTAGTGATCGAAGCCATATGGCCGATTATAGCTTTGAATCCTAAGTCCACTTAAAACATTTTAGTGCATACAGCCAAGATCCAGACTGGCTAGAGGTCTGGAAGAAGGGGATCACAGCGTTTTATTCTTTTCTCTCTCGAAGAACGAACTTTTTTTTTTTTTCAGCAAAAGACTGAAAGAGACAATATTGGTCACAATGTTCTGTTCTGTTTTTCTAATGTGAATAGTTTTTAACTATCATCCTACTCTGTGTTAGCACCTCACACGTGTTAGCTGAGCTAATTAATGTCAACAACTCCGAAAAAGGAGTGGCTTTATATCTGCATTCCATCTTTCTTTCGAAGGTAATACATCTTAGTCATTAGTGTGATTTTCTTGACTCTTTGGTTTCTCCTTAAATCCAGAAATGGTGGCACAGGCAGGTAGAATTGCAGACTAGAGCATCAAAAGGCAAAAAATGCACATCATTAAGACCATTTTAGCAACAGTATTAAGAATAGTCTAAGACTAGTAGACATTCAAGCCCAAGTTAGCAAATTGATTAGGCAAAGAACACTAATGTGTTCAAATAGGATCTATCCATAGAAAACAAACAAACCAACAAAAAAACAAGAAGAAAACAATGATTCTGTGTCATTTGCCATTGACTGATAGTATTCATGTGGGCCAGATAATTTGCTGAACTCCAGATGTTCTTTTCACTGTATTCAGAAAGAAACATGTTCAAGACTAGAAGGATTCCTAGCCAGGAGACCAGGAGATAGAGTCTTTTCCTGCTGGTTCTGCTGGAAAACATTTGGTAACAAGAGATTATATATTTATCTATTTATTTATTTAATCAGCACCAGTTGTCTCAGTAACTGTTTCATTTCAAGTATAGAAACTAAAGATTTAGGAGTGCTAACAATGTTCTCTTTAGAAATTTATTTGCATTTTAAGACAAGTATTTTTCTTTTTCTTTTTCTTTTTTCAAGAGAGATTTTTGGTATAAGGCATGTGCACTCACCAGACAGAGACAGAGACAGAAAGAGAGAAATCACCCCCTAGGGGAGATGGCCATGCCACAATCCCTTCTCCTCTATTTTCCTCTCTGGATCTTGGACAGACATGCACATGTACCTGGCATGAGTTTTAAGTTGCTGGGTGCGGGACTTGAATCAAAGTTGACTATGTGAGAGTCTAGTGACATAACCATTAAGCTATCTACTGGTTCCAAAACAAGCATTTTTCTAGAGTTCTAAGTTCACAATACCTTTAGTGAGCAAGTAACACTTTCTTCATTGTATGCAATTAATTGAATCCAAAAGCATTTTCTTTGTTGTAAATAAATAAATAAATAAATAAACTAGGCATTTAAAAAATGTCTTCAGCTTAAGTTGAAAATAAAGAACAACTGAACATCAAAACCATTGTGTAAAAACAAAGCAATACAGAACTAATACTTAAAATTATAACCAAGAAAACATTCCTGAAATCACAGAAGACCTAAATTTATATACTGCAAAGTTCTACTAGTTACCTGAGAAAATGTATCTGAAACAATCAATTCTGAGCAATATAATTGATCTATTGACTTCAAAGATAAAGTTTTAGGGCCTCCAGTATGAAAAAAATAAACTAGATGTGCAGATAATTAGATTGACATCAGACTTTTAAAAAACAACATACAAAGCAAAGCAAAAATGGAGTAGGGTTTTTTTTTTTTTTTAAAGAGTAATAAAACAAATGTAAGCCAAGGTTTTTATTTCTAGTTTCCTTGAAGTATCAGGGCTATAAAAAAAAGTTTCAATACAATTTTGGAAATTCTATAACCCTAAGCCCATCTTGAGGATCAACTTCATCCAATGAATAGATAATTAAGGAAACTTCTTCAGCAAAGGATGGATGTTAGGCAACTGAAGATTAAAATGAAGGGGCAAACAAGGGTAAAAGACTACTGCACAAATAGAAATGCTATAATGAGGTAGAACTAATGCACCATGAAAGTGGCGGAAGGGTAAATGACCAGGAAAGCAGAATAAACCCACTGGCCCACCTGGGGTGGCACAGCTTGTAGTGTACTGGTTTGTAGTGATCGAAGCCATATGGCCGATTATAGCTTTGAATCCTAAGTCCACTTAAAACATTTTAGTGCATACAGCCAAGATCCAGACTGGCTAGAGGTCTGGAAGAAGGGGATCACAGCATGATGAGACCCTGTTAAGTGTGAGCGTCACTTTCTATCTCTCTCTCTCATGCATGTATTCTCATATATAGTCTCTCTCTAATAAAAAAAAATAAGCTTAAAAACAGAAAAACTCACTAATTGCTTACAAGCAATAGGTAGGAATAAAAGTATATTATTAAAAATTGACAAAACAAATAGTAGAAGTTTAAGAAAACATTGGGATGAATTTTTTAAAAAGGTTAGAGTACGAAGGTAATCCCTTAGACAAAAATGAAATCTTGTAAATAAAACTCTACAAAATTTTAAATAACTTTATAACTTTTACTTAAAATAAAAATGCAAATAATGCACATTTAATAAAGAACATAGACATTAATATATTTCACAGAATTCTAAAATATTTTGAGAAAGTCCAAATGTATTGGTGATATTAATAAATATGAACAGGCTTAGTTCATCTATTAAAGGAAAAAGGAAACACAGTTTGTTTTAAAATTCAAGGTCCACCTAAAACCAGTAATGCCAAAAAAGTAGATGATAAATAAATGGATGAATAAAAGTACATAAGCATATGGAAACAATGCTTTTCATAATATAGGAGTAGTAATTACATCAGACAAAATAAATTCCAAATTATAAAACATCAAATATGAGAAATATGAGCCTCTGTTATGGGTAAAGGCATAATTCATAGCAAAGTTATAACACTCAAGAATATCTCTGCATCAAATAACACAGCAAATTTATTTATGACTATGTGAAATAAGACATGACTCTGAACAATAATAATAGGATATCTTTTTTTTTTTGGAGAGATTTTCGCTATAGGGCGCGTGCACTCGCCAGACAGACAGAGAGAGACATTAGAGACAGAAAGAGAGAAATCACCCCCCGGGGGGATGGTCACGCCGCAATCCCTTCTCCTCCATTCTCCTCTCGGGATCTTGGGCACGCACGCACACACACCCGGCGTGAGTTTTAAGCCACTGAGTCCGGGACGCGAACCCTGTTGACTACCTGGGAGTCCAGCGACATAGCCATTACGCTAACTGCTGGCTCCCACTAATAGGAGATCTTAATATATCATTCTTAGTTAAGATGGATTAAGCTTAATTAATGGTTCATAGAAATATTTTTTTAATTGAGAAAAAATGGAGACAGTAGTTCATAGTAAAAGGAATACCAGTGACATAAAGATATGAAAATATGTTCAGTGCTACACATCACATAAACTCAGTTTAAATAGCAATGAGATATCTTTCCACTGTCAGATTATAAAAAAATTTTTAATTTGATAACATAAGTCTTGTCAGATATATGACAGACTATATTAATACATATAATTTTGCATTCTCTATTTTTTTTTTTTTTTGGATTGGAGAGGTTTTCGCTACAGGGCAAGTGCTCTCGCCAGACAGACAGAGACATAGAGACAGAAAGTGAAAAATCCCCCCCCAGGAGGATGGCCATGCTGCAATCCCTTCTCCATTCTCCTCTCAGGATCAGGGACACACACACACAAACGCACCCGGTGTGAGTTTAAGCCACTGGGTCCAGGATTCGAACCATGGTTGACAACATGGGAGTCTAGCAACATTGCCACTATGCCAACTGCTGGTCCCCAAATTTTTGTATTCTTATGGGGCTTTATGTAAATAACAAACCAAAACTGAGACTAAATTTATTTATTTATTTATTTATTGCTATAAGTTAGTTTATTCCTCTCTTTGGTGAAAGGGGGAATGGAGAGAGAAAAACTGTTTCAGAAGAAAATTACAGTGCACTTATTACTAGTTTTTAGCTTTGTCCATATGAGGTTTTTGTGCTTTTAGTATCTACCTACTGTTTGAACAGAATGCTAACCTTTTTTCTGGCTTTAAGTCTTAAGCAAATCTTTTCTTAACATTTTCTGATTTTGCTTTATTAAAGCTAAAACTGCTTTTCTTGAAATTAAAATATACATTAAAAATTACCTAATGATAACTGTAGTAAGCTATATAGCCTCAGCTAGGTGGCACTTCATAGAATGTTCGTTCTATTCACTGAGTTTTATGCCTAAAGTCAGACATGTGTTCACAGATATGTATATATCAACTGCACTTGCTATTGAAAGTATTTAGATTAATTAAGATCTTTTGTGAATCAATAAAATGTGAAAAAAAAGGGCATGGAAAGCAACTGTAGATACCAGGGAAAATGTAGGAGGAGGGTGGGAAAAGGCAGAGTGAGAGGGAGGAAATCAAGGTGGGGGGGGGAAGCAAAACATATAACAAACAAAAAATAGAAAATTATTTGTTGATAATTGGCTTGATTGGGCCAATATACAGTGTATTCTGGATGGCAAAACTCATTTATATATGCCGTAATGATATACAGTGAATGAATGTGAAATTAATAAATTAAAAAAAAAAAAACAGGACCAAAAAAGAAAGACAGGTATTGTATGTCCCTACTTAATATTGGGTCGTTGGGAAAATCATGATGCATTTTTGTATAGAAAAACACATCATAACTTTCTCAACAACCTAATATACACTGAAAGTCTGTGCTCTACAGAAACTGAATGATTTGAAGTTGTAACAGCAGGAAGAACAGCTTTAGATACTAGAGACAATACAGGGAATTAATAGGAGCTGGGAGAGAGAGGGTCAAGGGAAAAACAAACATTTATAAGACAAAAATGGAAAGTTATCTGTTGATGATAATGTATATGGTAAAGTTTTTGATTGGACTAATAATATGCACTGTATTTATGCTGGAAAAAATGTACAATGTAAAGACGTACAGTGAATAAAAATAAAAAAAATTTAAAAAAGAAATGTCTATACACATACATTTAAATTGCACACATGTTTGACTAATTGCATTATAAGTAATTTTGCAGTAAATTTTTGTACTCATATAAACCAAGGGTACCAATGTGTTCTTATGGGGAAATAAAAGAAAAATAAACCCAAATATTTAGATAACTAAATATTATAATATTCTTATTGACTATTTTTTTTAAAAAATATGATAAACTATGTGCTGATATGGATAAAATTTTTAAATATATTGTTATCTCGGGGCCAGCAGATGTTGTGGTGGTCAAGGTGTTAGATTCCCACATAACCAACTACAGTTTGAGCCCAGACCTGGCTTCCTTTCTCATTCTCTCTCTCCTCTCTCTCTCTCTTGCTCTAGTGGGTATGTGTGCCCTAAAGCAAATTTTTAAAAATGATAATAAAATTAAATAAGCAATTTTACAAAAGATATATTGTTATTTCAAATAGATAACAAGGGTATTTGAGAATATCTAAATAAAGTGTATGTGTGTATGTATGTAAAATACTTGGAAAACTTTTTGAGGATACTTAAGAAACAAGTGTTCTGTACTTAGAGGACAAATTTATCCTCCTATATAGTTAAATTTCATTTCATTTTATAATATGTTGTTTTTATATTAATAATAGTAAAAGAAGCCAAAACTGACGTTAGTTATATTGACTTAGAAGAAGAAAAAGAGAACACTATGGAAATTATGGTGACAGGTTGAAGAAACTGGCTGTGCAAATTAGATTATTACAGCCTAAGTAAAGACCTAAGTGTCCAGATACTGTCTTTTAAAAAATTAATATGTGGAACCAGTAGATGGTGTTGCAGTTATGTCACTGGACTGCCACATGGCTGACCACGGTTCAAGTCCTAGATCTAGTGACTTGAAACTTACCCTGGACACATCCATGCATGCTCAAGATCCTAAGAAGAGAATGGAGAAGAAGGGATTGGGGCTTCGTTATCTCTCCTGGGGAGAGAAAAAAAACTTGCCCTCTCACTGTGTCTGCCTTTCACTAATGAGTACACATGCCCTAAAGTAAACACCACCTCCCCCCAAAAAATCATTACGCCATAGCAAAAAACTAAAAAGCAAACAAAAATAACTTCAAAAAAGGTATTATGCAAACTGTTAGAATTAGAGCTTACATGATGTTTAAAAGTTGCTAAGATTTTTTAAAAAGTGAACTAGTCTTTCTCTGTTAAACTCTTTCTGTAAGAGTCACATAAGAATGCTGCAAGCTTTGTTCATGTTGCTTTTTAGTATGGTGAATTTTGAGTGAAAAAATAACAGCTAACACTTCGACAAGCTTACCACATGTCAGAAAGTCTTCTAAGAACTTTGTGAGCATTAGGACTAAACGTTCCCAAAGTGAGAAATACTATTGTAAAGTGAGAAATATTATCATTGTTCTCACTTTGCAAGTCAGGAAACAGAGGCAGAATAAACAATTAAGCTGCTTGATTAAGGTCATGCAGATGACAGGAAACACAGCCAGGCTCCAAGCTTCGTATTTCACTTCTCCAGGGTGACACCACACAAAGCAGTACTGGCTTTGCCTTGAAGAAGCTCATGTCATTTACGTAACAGAGAAGGCAATTAGGATGCAGCCATAAATCTACAAGTACAAACTGAACACTTGGTATTTAGGCTCTAACCTTCCAACTTTCTCAGTGTGCAAATATTTTTATGAGTAGAGAGAACCTATGCTTTGAAGCAGTGGCTGTGTCCCAAGCAAACCTGCATTATTAGTGACCCTTTTCATAAGATTCATGAGCATTAATAGGTGCTTATTACATCAGTCGGTATTATGAAGCCTCCTTAACTTCATCTTTCTGTGTGTTCCCTCTGTGCTCAGGCCCATTTTTCCCAGGTCACTGTGCCTATCTGACAGTTAAAAATGTAGTCTGGACTTACCAATTCACCAATTCTCTGTTGCTTACCTAAGTTGGTTTTCTTTTTCTCTTCTTTTTCTTTTTCTTTCTTCTTCTTCTTCTCCTTCTTCTTCTTTTTCTTCTTTTTTTTTTGTTTTGTTTTGTTTTGTTTTGAGATACTTGCTATAGGGCATGTACACTGGCCAAAGAGATAGACAGAGACAGAGAAATAGAAAGTGAAAAATCACCCTCCCAGGAGGGATGATTGGGGTTTTTTTTTTTGTTTTGTTTTGTTTTTTTGTTTTTTTTTGAGAAGTTTTTGCTGTAGGGTGCATGCGCTCACCAGAAAGACAGAGAGAGACAGAGAGATAGAAAGTGAGAAATCACCCCCCAGGGGGGATGGCCACGCTGCAATCCCTTCTCTTCCATTCTCCTCTCAGGATCCTGGACACGCACACACACACGCCCAACATGAGTTTAAGCCACCGGGTCCAGGACTTGAACCGAGGTCAACTTCGTGGAAGTCCAGCGACATAGCTGTTATGCTAACTGCTGGTTCCTCACAGGAGGGATGATTATGCCACAATACCTTCTCCTTTCTCCACCTCTTGCGATTTTGGACACACACACACACACACACATGCACCCAGTGTGAGTTTTAAGCCCCCGGGGCCAGGACTTGAACAGAGGTCAACTACATGGGAGTCCAGCAACATAACCATTATGCAATCTGCTGGTCTCAATTAGCTTTTAAAGACAGTGCCCTGTCTGTATAATTGTTCCTTTCTCCAATTCTATTATTAATTGGACAGAGATGTGATTCATTGGAAAAAAAATGTATTATCTTATTCTTGTAAAAGTTATTGCCGTTGGTGTTCGTTTTAAAGAAATTTCGGATGAGTCTCTAGTGTTTGGATTTAAAGTAGAGGAAAAGGGCGACAAAGGGAAACAAGGTTCAGGCAGAAGCCACCTCTTCAATTTCTTGAATGAGGCAGTGTAGTCAGCTTTCTACTCTGCCTAAATGGCATGCTGTCCAATGCTGAGGGAAAGTTTTGCGAAGGTGCTGTGCACCTTAACTCTCTGTTCATGGCAACCAAGCAATCAGGACTGGGCTCGGACTTCTTTGTCTGTTCCTCCCACTATGCTTGGCCCTTGCTGTTTCAAGATCTGGTCTCATACAGTATCGGTTGCATTTCCTGAAATGTGCAAAGCTCCTGCATTTGTGGATGCTATTCTTCAGTCTGAAATAACCTTCCTCTACCCTCCCCACCCAGTTCCCATTATCATCCTTTATGTGGTATGCTACTCTGAGCAGGATGCCATCTCAATATGAATCCATCCCTCAAAGCAACATAAAAAGTCCTTTCTTTGTGCTCTCAACAAATGCTTATTTCTTAAATCTCTCTGTCTAGAGTGCACCCCTGCATCACAAATTGAAAAGAATTGTCTCTGTGTATAGTTTTTGAACATACATAGGCAGGGTGCAAGTTTTACTTTGGTTGATTTTTCCACATACTTTTTATTGGCTTTATACATATTTGTAATTTTCTAAATCCAAGGTATTAGCTTCTAAGCTGTGTGAACACTGAATTCCTTATTGTTCAAGTTTTGAAAAATAAGTGAGCTACAAGGACAATTTTTTTAATTGCATTTTATGAGGAAGGGAGAAAGATAGATACCCAAATTGTCTAGAAAATTTGCTCAAATGTATAATTCATTAGAATTAGAGCCTGTTATGCTCTCCTACTGAAGTTATTTCTACTATTGAAGATGACACAAGAAAGAAAAGAAAAATATATCTTAAATATCATGTATTTAACTTTAATTTTATTCAGTACTTACTAAGTATTACTATGGCCTAGTTACTATCCCAGATATCAGAAATGCAGAGCTTAATAAGAAGGGCACAGTCAAGATCTGAAAGGAGAAGTAATATTAAATTCGATTTAATTTTTATTTATTTACTTTTTTGAATGAGAGCATGAGCATAAGAAGAGAAAGGTATTTTTTTCTAAGGTTTATCTTTTGCATAAAAGAGAGAAAGACAGACAAAAAGCCAATGGAGTCTTTATGCTGTAATCCACCCCCAATTCTGCCAGCCAGGATCATGGTAGGAGCATGTGTGCCAAGCAGGTACCGGAGTCTTCAGGACATGGACCGTGCACCTTCCCACACAGCTCCAGCATCATGGAGTGCTGCGTTACCACTACACCACAGTAACCACACAAGATAGATATTTTTGACAGGGTCTAGGCATGTCCAACACTTCTTACCTTGTCCTCCAATCAGCTGGGACCACAGGTGAGTGCCACAGGGCCTGGCCTTCTTAGTTTGGGCAGGGAACCAGAAATGGGCCTCCTATGTGACCCTAGATGTTGCACAGTAACACACTCCTATTTATGCCTCTGTAACTAAGACTAATATTATTTTAAATACAGATGTTCATAATGAAAATTTCATCTATAATAAAGGCTTACCTTTCATTTGATTTTTTTTTAACTTTTTTTTTTGGAGAGATTTTCACTGTAGGGCGCGTGCGCTCGCCAGACAGACAGAGACATAGAGACAGAAAGCGAGAAATCACCCCCCAGGGGGGATGGTCACGCCGCAATCCCTTCTCCTCCATTCTCCTCTCGGGATCTTGGGCACGCACGCACACGCGCCCGGCGTGAGTTTTAAGCCACCGCGTCCGGGACAGGGACCGCGGTCGACTATGTGGGAGTCCAGTGACATAGCCATTATGCTAACTGCTGGATCCCCCTTTCATTTGATTTTGAAATCTTTAAGGACTCATTTTTTTTTTTTTTTTTTTTTTGCTTTATGTCTAAAATTTCCATGAGCCTGTATGATTTCTACTGTTCATACCTTTTCAGATGTCTCTCCAGTCCTGGCTAATTGCAGATACTTTAAATGGAAACAATTAGAAGATACTAGGTATGGATACTAAAGTAAAAGGAGACTATGAGACAGTGAGAGAAAAGGCTGACTATGAAGCTGTTCCCTGATTGGAGTCTTCCATGGGACTCAATCATTACAAGTACCTCAAACCAATCTAAAATACCGCTTTCTATCTGGAATTATTTTCTTAGCATAAGGAAGAAAGAAGACCATATTAGGGAAAAAGTGAGAGGTGTGAGAGGGAGAAAGAAAGAAAGGAAGGAAGAAAGAAGGAAGAAAAGACATAAAGAAGAGCATCTCTTATGAAGCAGGCCCTTATAATGTATCCCATCATGTCAGTCAACACTCTCTGTTGAGTCAATCTCTCTGAATCTTTATTCTCTCACATTACCATTTTCAGAAATGTCTCCTCCTTTATGGCAGTCTTGGTTTCAAATGTTTTTCCCTACACTTTTGTGCAAATAGATGAGCCTGACTGGAGCCTATTTGTTCAGGTGGTTTGGAATGAATCACATACGATACCCTCCTCCACGGAGACATGGCTGAACATTAGGTCATTCTCTCCTCTGTTTCCTGTATTTTTGGAAGTCACTCAAGCAGCAGCTGTAGTCATGTTCAGAGAGTGCAAAAGGCCCTTCTCCTCCAGGTGGTGTTCCCAAGTGGTACTGAGGTTTTCTTTCCATATCCTGTGTGTATTGGTTAGCCCTTGCCAAGGGTAATGTTCCTCCTTGTATGTAGAAAATCCTTCTCAATTACAGTATCCATGTGAGGATGACCTAAGTAAGACCTTCTAGAAAGCATGCAAAGTTCAGTCTTTGCCAGATTGAACATATTTTCCTAGGAAGCAACGCTTGTAGAGGTTCTTACACTCAGCTTTCCAGATACTTCACTTTATTCATGATATTTACTAGAAAAAAAAAATCACGAATGGGGTATTTGGTTGTCTTCATAGTCAGAGAGAGAGATGTTAGAATAACAGAGTCTGGCAAGTTTTTAAGAAGAGAGATTCTTTTATTAGCACAAAAAAAATATGTTTTTATTGGAGTTGAGTAGAAAGTCAAAATGTAGTTATAGGAATAAGAAAAAAAATCAAGTTAATAGGTTTTGGTCTTGAGCTAAAATGTGCTTCATTCTCCTCAGATTTTATGAATTAGCATTCAGATTTCCCTGGTTTAGGAGGGGATTAATCCTGGGACCTGAAGTAGCTTTTGACCTGTGTATGGAGGACAAGTGGGCTACAGCTGTGGGAGTGGAGGAGCAACCTGCCTGGGATCATACTTCTTTGTGTAAAATAAAGATAATCCACATGTGTTATGTCTAAATCTCCTAAGTACCCTGGAAAGGACTATCAATAAAGCCACTCTAATATCTATACTGGGATTAGGCCTGCAGAACCTAAGAGTTCATTTTAGTATATTTGAGTGACAAGGCATAAACTACTTGGGTAAGGGATAAGAATGACTTCACCAAGGGAAAGGAAAGCAAATATAACTTCCACCAATAAAGCAGACATATTTCATATAAACACTGTTAACACAACGCTTCGGAAGTTCTGCACCTGCTTATTATTTGGGTGAAATTCTGAATCTGCTATCCCTTTCCAGTTTGAATTTTCAGAGAATTCATTTCTCCATTTCTATTATTGTTAGGAGCAAAAAATATGCCACAGGTGAATTTAAAAGAGAGAAAAAGTTATTCGTAATGTTTTGTCAGTTCAGATATGATAAATATTGTCCTTTTTTTTTTTTTTTCAGTTGTTCTTGTGCCATGGACTGTTTTTGGCACCTCCAGACATTATATGCTACTTTGATCACCCTCTAGATGTATTTTAGTAGAAGTCATCTTTTAAAATATGAAATTTTGGTTAAATAATTTAGGATATTAACATAAATGCTTGAGAGAATTTAACTTGCTTAAATGCTGGTAAGAATGTTTTCACATCTTTTTATTTACTTTTTAAATTTACTTTTACATTTTTCCACAAATATTTTCTTTCCACATCAAAAAATTTTTGCTTATACCCCATAGTTCTTGACAGTTAATAAATAACTTTCAAAATTTCAAAATACTGAATTTTGAAGATAATGTTTAAAATATTTCTTATAATTTTGTATAATTTTGTTTGTGACTCTAACAAAAGAGACAGTGTGGTTTTAAATATTTTTGAGAAAATATTTATATGTTGACTACTTGAATTGTTGAAAAGCAAATGCCCAGCACACAAGTCACACCTAAACCTTCTCAATTCAGCCCTGCCTACCTAGTATTCTGTGATATACCATTTGCTAGCAAAGATCAGTCTCTTTTAATTCCTTCACCGTCGTTCTCAAGATAATCCTCTGGTGTGGTTGTTCTTTTGCAGTCTCTATTGATTACAATGCTGGCCTGGAAAAGTCCAGGTTATTTTATGGTATACATTCTTTCATATAACATCTCTAATCCTCTCTGCCAGGTAGAACTATTTATGGTGTCAGGCCATCTTTAGAAGAGCTTCTGTTGGCTTACTTGAGATCCACCTTAGTTCCATAGCTTCCTGATTAATCTGATATGACATTCCAGTCAAAGCCCTGTGCAATAATGAGTATTTTCAATTTCTGATTCAATGCAATAAGCATTATCAAACTTATACAAATAACCCTTCTGCCACAAAATAAGAATACTCCCAAATATTTTCCAATTCCAGAGGGGTCAGGAAGGAAGAAAAGTTTGTTTCCACTTAAAGAAACAAACAAAAATATTTTAACAAATTGCTGAATCTATCAACAACTCAGAAGAAAGTAAAATGCTTAAATTGGGAAAATAAAGCATAGTAAAAAAAATCCATAATGTTTTACTCCAAAAAAAATAAAATTCTGTGTCACCAGTTCAGTCTTATGTTCAAACTTTCTTCTGTTGAATATGCAGTATTACTGTGGTCTAATCTTTTTATTTAAATCCTGGAAGGTAACATTCAATGTTATTATTGATATTTCTTGTCCCTAGCATTAAATTGGTCATTTTATTGGTTGCCTTTTATTCTCTTCTTTCTTTATGTATATTTAGTTTTCCTGGTAGAGAACTCCTTTCAGAACTTCTTGAAGAATGGGTCTGCCATCTGCCATCTGCAAATTCTTTCAGGTCTTGTTTATTTGAGAATGTTTTTATCTTTCCTTTCCATATGAAAGATAATCTTGCTGGGTATAGTATTCTTGGTTGAAACTGTTTTTCACTTAACATTTTGAATATATTTTCCCATTCTTTCCTTACTTGCATTATTTCTGATGAGAGGTCAGAGGTTAGCCTAATCTGATGACTTTATATGTAATCTGACATTTCTCTCTTGCCAATTGTAGTATCTTGTCTTTGTAGATTTGTCCAGTCTTGCTGTGAAGTGCCTTGGAGAAGATCTTCTGGGGTTGATTCTATTAGAGGTCCTTTGTATTTCTTGGGTCTGGGAAGTTGAATGCCTATCTAGATTTAGAAAGTTTTCTTCCAAGATTTCATGGAATAGATTATCATGCCTTTATTAGTTTCCTTACCTTCTGGGATACCAATTATGGAGATGTTTGGGTGCTTAATGCTCTCTAGTATTTCTTGTATAGTATTCTCATATTTTGCGGTTATTTTCTCAGTTTTTTGGGTTGTTTTTCCTATATCAGAGGTTTTGCCTTCCACATCTGAGATTTGATTTTCTGCATGGACTAATCTGCGTTTAATACTTTCAAGGGAGGTTTTGTTTTCCTGAATGGCAACCTTCATCTCTAATAGCTCCATTTGATTCTTTTTTATAGTGTGTATTTCCTCTTTCAGATCATGGAAGAACTTCAACACCTCCTGGAACTCATTGTCTCTTTATTCCTGCATCTTCTGGAGTCCATTATCTCTCATCTCTTGCATCTCATTTAATTTTGTCACTATGAATATTCTGAATTCTCTACCAGACATTTCCATGAGTTCTATTGTACTGTGTGTGAATGACGAGGGATTGTTCTTTTCCCTCATGGGAGAGATATTTTCTTAATTTCTTATGTTTCTCCTGCCTCTGTGGTGGTTTCTGGTCATTCTGTGACAAAATCTCTCCTCCACAGTGCTTGTCTGAATATTTCGGGGGTCTAGAAGATGTTTAGAGCACAGCTTCCCTGAACAGGCCAGGACACACCTCAGCTTTAAAATGGCTTCTTGTCTGAATATTTCAGGAGGCTAGAAGATGACGTTTAGAGAGTAGCCTCCCTCTCACATTTCTTTTAGATTAGCTTTTCCTCTGAGCTAAGAATCTTAACCAAATGTTAGTATGAAAAAAACAACTAATTCAACCATGAAAATTATAGTCACAGGTGAATTATACTTAAATATTAACATAAAATATAAAAGAAAGTCAAACTATCATCTTTTTTATTTGATTAATTATTTTTATTATTATTTAGATTTTGCCATAGGGCATGTGTGTTTGCCAGAGAGAAACAGAGAGAGAGACAAAGGAGGAGAAATCATGCAACCAAAGGATGGCCATGCTGTGATCCCTTCTACATTTTGGGACCTCCGGTATGCATGCCCATGCACCTGGCACGATTTTTAAGCTGCTGGGTCTAGGACTTAGACTGCATTTGGCCATGTGAGATCTAGCACCTTAATCACCAGGCTACATATTGTCCCCAGACTGTCTTCTATAAAGATTGTACTCTCACAATCACACCATTAAAGAGGATAATTTGCCCTTTAGCAATTTTATAGCTCTACTGTTATTGCCAGGGTCTTCAAACCATACACTTAAGCATGTACATAAAAATACACATTCAAGTATGCTTATTTATTATGCAGCTATTTTAAAATACATTAAAATAAAATAGATATTTATATAGATAGTAAATATTAGGGAATAATCTGAGTTATGTCACACCTCTATTGCTATGGCTTGAATGTTTATCCTTTCCAAAACTCATGTTGAAATTTAATTGCTATTGTGACAATATTAATAGATAGAACCCTTAATAGGTGATTAGGCCATAGGAACTCCACCCTCAAGAATGGATCAATGCTATTAAAAGGGTGACTATTAACTCCCTTTTGCTCTCTCTCGCTCTCTCTCCCTCTCTTGCCCTCTCACTTTCTGTCATGGGATGTGCAAGTGGAAGACCTTAGTCAGGTGCTAGCTCCTTCATCTTGGACTTCCAGCCTCCAGAACTGTGAGCCAATAAATTATGTTCATTATAAAACACACATACACACACACACATGAAAGCATCAATGTAGCATAAAACATAACACTGAAAAATTTTTCATTGTATTCTTTTCCAGCAAACTTATATTATGACCTATTACGTGCTAGATCATTTAACTGCCCTGCTTATATCTTTTATATAAGTATTTATTGCCATTAGTATAAACTCCAATTTTCTTTTTTTTGGAGAGGGTTTTGCTATAGGGCGCGTGAGCCTGCCAGAAAGACAGAGGAAAACAGAGAGACAGAAAGCAAGAAATCAGCCCCCCGGGGCAATGGCCACACCACCACTATCCCTTCTCCATTCTCCTCTTTGGATCTTGGGCACACATAAGCCACTAGGTCCGGGGCTCGAACCACGGTCAACTACGTGGGAGTCCAGCGACATAGCCATTATGCCAACTGCTGGGCCCAAGAAAGATTTTCTGTAAAGTCTCAAGGATAAGCACCCTACTATTGTATAAACTTTAAAGTATGAAAATAAACTTTCACTATCTGGGTTTCAGCAAAGCCAACTCTTCCTACTTCTTATTCACATTGTTTCTCAGTAAAAGAAAGAAAAACATACTCCTTGTGTGAAGAGCAAGAGAATTTGATTTGGATATTGATTCTCAATTTTCAGTACATAAGTATTATTTTCCATACTCAGAAGAATTTCAAAAGGCACATTTAAACTATCTGGAAAGTTTAATCCCTTTACCTCAGCATACTCACATCACCAAAAATAATGGGGGCAAAATAAATATTTTTCTGAAAATAAAAATCTCAAAATTGTCTGTGGGAGATAAACATACACTGATTCAAACAGGGAATCGTATAAAATTACCATAGGAGTCATTTGAATCAAACAATATTTTTTAATCAGCCAGGTGTTTCCTGTTTAAAAGTTTGAATTTCAAAGAGTGAGTGATGTCTATGATTAACTTGACATTTCACAGGACTTTTTTTTATAGATTGCAAAATTCTTGAGAGTTTTTTTTCCCTAAAAGATACCTCTGAATGAGGCTTGATAATAATAGTCTTATTACTACAGTAAAATGACCGTCTAATATATCACAGATAATCACTGCTGTTGTTGAAATACCAGAAAACATAAATACCCAAAGGGAAAGAATTTAGAAGGAAGATATTTGTTAACAGGATGAAATTGAATAAGAGCAAATGAAGTATAAACACTTGATTATTAGAGAAAAAATTTAATTATTTCTAAATTGGGAAGCAGAAACTATTTCCTTGGAGAATATAACAAAATAATTTGAAACATTCTAAACTGGTTTATTGGATAAAAGAGTTAATACTTGTCTTCTACAGTTCTTTGTAATTTAAAGTGGCTTATCATGCGAATTTTCATTTGATTGTTAAAATTTTCTGACAAGGTGTATAGGTTATGAATTACTATCTCATTATTTCATAGATTAGGAAACTGAGTTAGAAAAAGAATACCTGTCTAGGATCGCAGACAGTAATTGAAAGATCTTGGTCCAAACTTTAGAATTCTTTTCTACTCTCTTTACAATGTCACCATTGAGGGTCCTAAGTACCTGAGCTTGAAAAGAGCACAGAGTTCTCTGTGGTCCCCTATTTTAGGTTATTAAGCAAAAGAGGAGTCTCTTTAAACTTCGGAGATGTTTTATTTTTATGATCAAGGAGGAATACAGAATAAGAGTTACGTTGCCTCCCCTAAAATTGAAACCAAGAAAGACAATGAATAAAAGATAAAATTCTGTCATACACTGAATTTTTATTTTCTTCTTAATTTGCTAGAGGGTACGTGCACTCACTGGAAGAGAGAAAGTGAGAAAACACCTTCCATGGGGGATAACCATGCTGTAAGTTTTTTCCTCTGTTTTTCCCTTTGGGATTTTGTGCACACATGCACATGTGCCCAGTGTTTTTCAAGCCACTGGATTCAGGACTCGAACCTCACAGTCAGTTGTTTGGGATCTAGCTGCCTTAACCATTATGCTACTGGCCGGCCCTGAAAATATTTTAATATCCTGAGAGTGTGATAATTACACAAGGTATATAATATGTATGTGTAAATTATCAAGCTGTATGCTTAAGATTAGTACATTTCATAAGATTTATTTAAATAAAAGACAAAAACAAATATATATATGGACTTTAAAAAGTTCCCGTGTATAATAATAATAATAAACGCATTTTTCAATATAAGCTCCAAGTTCAATACAGTTTTGTAAGCTGAAAACTGAGTGTCCACATCAATGCGTACTTTTCACATTTTCAACTAAAGAAAATGGTGACCTTTGAGGACTTTTTAAAAATTAGTTTCTTGATGGGACCAGCAGTTAGCGTAATGGCTATGTCACTGGACTCCCACGTAGTCGACCGCGGTTCGAGTCCCGGACCTGGTGACTTAAACTCACGCTGGGCACGTGTGCGTGTGTGCCCAAGATCCCGAGAGGAGAATGGAGGAGAAGGGATTGCGGCGTGACCATCCCCCCGGGGGGTGATTTCTCACTTTCTGTCTCTCTGTCTCTCTCTCTGTCTGGTGAGCACATGCACCCTATAGCAAAAACGTCTCAAAAAAAAAAATTAGTTTCTTGAGAAAGAGAGAGAGACATTTCTAACACTCCAATAGGGTCTTTATACTGAGATCCACTAACAACTTCAGCACCAATCCTGGATCATGGATCATGGGGACCCATCTGCCCAGTTTGTTCACTGCACTCTCCATGCATGAATCTTGAAGTTTCTCATATGGGTCATCCTCACAGAGTATTGACTTTCTGCCTGCCATCTTCTGCCCCTCCTTTAAAACTATTTTTAAGATTAGGACACAAGAGGCTGGCAGGTGGTATGGTAGTTAAGGACGCTGGACTCCCCCCACATGGCCAACCACAGTTCAAGTCCCAGACCAAGGGGCTTACTTTCTCACTTTTCCTCCCTCTCTCTGTCTCTCTTTCTCTCTCATTCTGTTCCTTTCTGGCCAAATAAAAATAAACACATAAAGATAAATAAAAAAATAATTATTTAAAAAAAAAGAATAGGATAGAAAAAAATAAATCAAAAGGAGCCAATTAGGGCTGTAGGGATGCGGATGATTTCCCATTGAAACACTTGTAAAATTACCTATTTAATGAGAAGAATGAGCAGAAATAATGTTGTAATGGGGAAGCTCTCCTGGATATTTTTCTGCTAAAGCGTTGGTTAACTTAAGTTTGGCTAAGCAGATATTATTTTTTCTTGGCCCTCCAAAAAGTCAACAAACAAAATGCCTTTTGTATCAATCTCCAAAACTGTTGCTGTGACCTTCGCTCTTGACCAGTCCTCTTTTGCTGTGACTGGACCACTTCCACCAGCTACTCATTGCTTTGATTATACTTTGTTGTGTACTGGTAAAACCATGTTAGAATTCTTCACAGAAATGCTTCAGGGTCTTGATCCCACTTGTTTAACATTTCCATTCAAAGTGCTGTTATGGTCTGCCATTGATCTGGACACAACAGTTTTGGCATTCACTGTGTAGAAAATGACCTCAACTTTAGCTTTCAGTCAAAATTATGTAAGCTAGACCAGTTGAGATGTCTAGGGCATGGCCTGTTTTTGCTGTTAATTGTTGGTCCTCTTCAATCAGGACGTAAACAAGATGAATTATTTTTTTCCGCACAAATTGATGTAGATGGACTGGCGCTGTTAGTGTCGTCTTCAACATCTTGTCCCTTCTTAAAATGAGTTGTAAACTGTTGATTTCTTTGGGGGTTTGTCCCCATAACTTTTCACAAAACATCAGCGATTTCAATATTCTGTCACTAAGTTCCATCATAAATTTGATGTTTATTCTTGCTTCAACTTTAGCAGAATTCATGTTTCTCTAAAAGGATTTCTTTCATACTAATGTCTTCTCCTCCTCAGTGCCTCAGGTTAGAGTCTATTCAGATAAATTATAGCAAGTTAGCATGAGTTTATTTTGGTGGAAAAAGCACTGAAATCCATACATTTTTTTTCATAATATGTAATTTCCCTGAATTTTTGAAGAGCCCTTATACATATAAATTCAAATCTTTAATGGTTCTGGACATACATGTGGACATTTTATATATACATAAAATTAGTGTTGCAGTGGCAAATTTATTTGATGCTTATTTTGTTACATAGGTAAAATTTAACTGCTTTTTAGATTGTACATTTGATAAATTGTTCAAGATGAAATAATACCCATTACTAGTCATGAATAAAATAATAAAATTGCATAATTTTATCTTTTGGGGAGGAATTGTTTTGTGTCTTATTCTAATGTTACAAGATGACTGTATAAAGAAGATATTCAATGAATGTGAAGGAAATTTCGAAAATACAAGGTGTGACTCTGATGCATCTTGTAAACTCCATTTCTCTCTTCTCTCATCTCTGGACTACATCTTATGTTGGTATGTTTCTTATCTGCCCAAGTAACTCGATTTTCCTTGTAAAGCTCCCACACATGTTTCAAAGTTTCCCAGAAAGTTAAGCCAGCTTGTCCATGCACAAGAATATGTACGAGCAGTCAACATCCCAACTCTTATCTGTGAAGTGACCTCAGACAGCTATAAAGATAGTTAAGGTGCATGTGAGTGTGTGTGTGAGTGTCCATGTATGTGGTGGGTTGCAATGAACTGATGACAAGTGAGATCACAGGCTTTGTATTGGACACTTTACATATCTTATGAAATCCTCTGCAAGGCAAGAATTAATATCAAAGTAATTAATAGGTGTCAACATATTTCTTTTTTTTTTGAAGAGGTTTTTGCTATAGTGTGCATGCACTCACCAGAAAGACAGAGAGAGACAGAGAGACAGAAAGTGAGAAATCACTCCTCAGAGGGGATGGCCACGCTGCAATTGCTTCTCCTCCATTCTCCTCTTGGGATCTTGGGTACGCATGCACAAGCTCCTGGTGTGAGTTTAAGCCACCAGGTCCAAGGCTTGAACTGCAGTCAGCTACACGGGAGTCCAGCGACATAGCCATTACGCCAACTGCTGGTCCCTCTATATATTTCAACTCGAAATAAAGGTAGGATGAAAACTCAGGGTTTTTCTTACACAGAAGGACATTCTGCTGTTATTCTGTCATCTTCTGATCTAACGGAATTATAGAACTCTAATATGCCTTTCAAGCTATCTAGAATATATATGATCTATAGAATATATAGAGAATATATATCATCACATATTCAAATAGTCATAATTTATATATATATGAGATGTGCCTCAAAAAGTTCATGGAAAATGCATACTGTGAAAAAACTATGCATGAATATGAAACATTTTTTGCACCAAAATAAGCATGTACTTGAATCCTGCTTTTTCCAAACTTTTCAAGCACTCTTTAAAAGGGAACTTCCTAGAAAGTGAGTTGGTCTGTGCTCTGCCACTTGTTAGCAAAACAATCAGGACTAAAATGTAGATCTTCCTGGGAACCAGCAGTTAGCGTCATGGCTATGTCACTGGACTCCCATGTAGTCACCCGCAGCTTGAGTCCCGGACCCGGCAGATTAAACTCACACTGGGCGCATGTGTGTGCCCAAGATCCCGAGAGGAGAATGGAGGAGAAGGGATTGTGGCATGGCCATCCCCCCTAGCGGGTGATTCTTTCTGTCTCTATGTCTCTGTCTGTCTGGAGAGCACATGTACCCTATAGCAAAAACTTCTCCCCCTCCAAAAAATAAAAATAAAAAAAAAAGATAAATAAAAAATAAAATGTAGATCTTCCAGTTACTGTTAAAAAATGGTTTCTTTTCTAAGAACCACTCAACTGCTTACCATTCATCCAGTAAATGCATTACCTCTTCCAAGAGCTAATAACAATTTTAAAAAAAAAAAGGCGATCAGAATGAAAAATTTCACAAATTTGAGGTAAAAAAGAAAATTAAATTTGCCTGCAAGTACATGCACTTGCTGGAGAGTGACACAGAGAGAGGAAAAGCAAGAAAGCACCCCCATGGGGCACAGTCACGTCATGCTGTGATCCCTTCTCCTTCATCTCTCCTTTCTTTCAGGATGTTGGGCACGCACACACATGCCGGGTGGCATGTTTCTCAATCTGCCAGGTCCACGTCTTGAACTGCACAGTTGTCCATGTGGGATTCAGCCGCCTTAACCACCAGGCCACGGGCTGGCCCAAGGAAATAATCCTATTTCTCTCTTATGTGTATTATAGCCTCCTTTTCTTTACTGGATTTTAATCACCTATTTTTAAGCACCTATTTTTATTTCCTATATGATAATAGAATCAAACTATGAAAGCAGGAACTGTGTAATCTGTTTATAACTTGTTTATTCATTCTAGAGTGTGGCTTGATACCTACTAAGTGGACAATGTTATCTGCTAAATGAACAAATGGCCCATTAGACAAGACAGAGCATTTCAGTCACCATGAAAATAATGACTCTCGGGTCAAAATGGCAAACAGGCCTGCTGTTTCAGCATCAGGTGGTGACTGGATGGTATTCGAAAATGGTATTACATTGCTGCAGAATTCAATAAACTGGGATTAATGTGAGATGATACAATATATGAGAATGAAGATGTGAAGGAAGTCATAAGAAGACTTCCTGAGAATCTTTATGATGACAGGACATTTCACGTTAAGAGAGCCTTGGACCTGATATCTGAAAGAGGTTATTCAGGAAAGAAAAGAGAGAGAAGAGTGGGCAAAGAAGTAATGTAGTTGCAATTGTGGATATCGTTGTCCTTAAGGTATTTTTATGAAGTTAGTTGAACCTGACACATTTTACTTAAAAATAATTTGGTCTGCAGGTGTATTACTTTAAATTAATGTCTGTTGTAATCATTAAAAAAAAAAAGATGATAAACAAATTTATTTACTTTTTCCATCTAGGGAGGTTTTCTGGGCCTCCTTGAAAACATCACTATGCAGCGGACCAGCCGTTACTGTAATGGCTATGTTGCTGGACTCCACTGTGATTCAAGTCCCTGACCTGGCGGCTTAAATTCACGTTGGACGCATGTATGCATGCATACCCAAGATCCCATAAGGAGAATGGAGGAGAAGGGATTGCAGCGTGGCCATACCCCTGGGGAATGATTTCTTGCTGTCTCTCTGTCGCTCTGCCTTTCTGGAGAGCACATGCACCCTATAGCAAAAAAAACTCTCAAAAAAATAAAAAGAAATAAAGAAAAGAAAACATCACTATGTGACAGTCTACTTAAACTATAGGTAATCATGGTGGCCAGGGTAGAAAAAACTCTATCATGCTCAGAGTGAGTGGCTCCAATTACTATAAGTAGACATAAGCTACTCCAAAGGAGAACCATCTGGACTCCCACGTAGTCGACCGCGGTTCGAGTCCCGGACCTGGTGACTTAAACTCACGCTGGGCACGTGTGCGTGTGTGCCCAAGATCCCGAGAGGAGAATGGAGGAGAAGGGATTGCGGCGTGACCATCCCCCCGGGGGGTGATTTCTCACTTTCTGTCTCTCTGTCTCTCTCTCTGTCTGGTGAGCACATGCACCCTATAGCAAAAACGTCTCAAAAAAAAAAATTAGTTTCTTGAGAAAGAGAGAGAGACATTTCTAACACTCCAATAGGGTCTTTATACTGAGATCCACTAACAACTTCAGCACCAATCCTGGATCATGGATCATGGGGACCCATCTGCCCAGTTTGTTCACTGCACTCTCCATGCATGAATCTTGAAGTTTCTCATATGGGTCATCCTCACAGAGTATTGACTTTCTGCCTGCCATCTTCTGCCCCTCCTTTAAAACTATTTTTAAGATTAGGACACAAGAGGCTGGCAGGTGGTATGGTAGTTAAGGACGCTGGACTCCCCCCACATGGCCAACCACAGTTCAAGTCCCAGACCAAGGGGCTTACTTTCTCACTTTTCCTCCCTCTCTCTGTCTCTCTTTCTCTCTCATTCTGTTCCTTTCTGGCCAAATAAAAATAAACACATAAAGATAAATAAAAAAATAATTATTTAAAAAAAAAGAATAGGATAGAAAAAAATAAATCAAAAGGAGCCAATTAGGGCTGTAGGGATGCGGATGATTTCCCATTGAAACACTTGTAAAATTACCTATTTAATGAGAAGAATGAGCAGAAATAATGTTGTAATGGGGAAGCTCTCCTGGATATTTTTCTGCTAAAGCGTTGGTTAACTTAAGTTTGGCTAAGCAGATATTATTTTTTCTTGGCCCTCCAAAAAGTCAACAAACAAAATGCCTTTTGTATCAATCTCCAAAACTGTTGCTGTGACCTTCGCTCTTGACCAGTCCTCTTTTGCTGTGACTGGACCACTTCCACCAGCTACTCATTGCTTTGATTATACTTTGTTGTGTACTGGTAAAACCATGTTAGAATTCTTCACAGAAATGCTTCAGGGTCTTGATCCCACTTGTTTAACATTTCCATTCAAAGTGCTGTTATGGTCTGCCATTGATCTGGACACAACAGTTTTGGCATTCACTGTGTAGAAAATGACCTCAACTTTAGCTTTCAGTCAAAATTATGTAAGCTAGACCAGTTGAGATGTCTAGGGCATGGCCTGTTTTTGCTGTTAATTGTTGGTCCTCTTCAATCAGGACGTAAACAAGATGAATTATTTTTTTCCGCACAAATTGATGTAGATGGACTGGCGCTGTTAGTGTCGTCTTCAACATCTTGTCCCTTCTTAAAATGAGTTGTAAACTGTTGATTTCTTTGGGGGTTTGTCCCCATAACTTTTCACAAAACATCAGCGATTTCAATATTCTGTCACTAAGTTCCATCATAAATTTGATGTTTATTCTTGCTTCAACTTTAGCAGAATTCATGTTTCTCTAAAAGGATTTCTTTCATACTAATGTCTTCTCCTCCTCAGTGCCTCAGGTTAGAGTCTATTCAGATAAATTATAGCAAGTTAGCATGAGTTTATTTTGGTGGAAAAAGCACTGAAATCCATACATTTTTTTTCATAATATGTAATTTCCCTGAATTTTTGAAGAGCCCTTATACATATAAATTCAAATCTTTAATGGTTCTGGACATACATGTGGACATTTTATATATACATAAAATTAGTGTTGCAGTGGCAAATTTATTTGATGCTTATTTTGTTACATAGGTAAAATTTAACTGCTTTTTAGATTGTACATTTGATAAATTGTTCAAGATGAAATAATACCCATTACTAGTCATGAATAAAATAATAAAATTGCATAATTTTATCTTTTGGGGAGGAATTGTTTTGTGTCTTATTCTAATGTTACAAGATGACTGTATAAAGAAGATATTCAATGAATGTGAAGGAAATTTCGAAAATACAAGGTGTGACTCTGATGCATCTTGTAAACTCCATTTCTCTCTTCTCTCATCTCTGGACTACATCTTATGTTGGTATGTTTCTTATCTGCCCAAGTAACTCGATTTTCCTTGTAAAGCTCCCACACATGTTTCAAAGTTTCCCAGAAAGTTAAGCCAGCTTGTCCATGCACAAGAATATGTACGAGCAGTCAACATCCCAACTCTTATCTGTGAAGTGACCTCAGACAGCTATAAAGATAGTTAAGGTGCATGTGAGTGTGTGTGTGAGTGTCCATGTATGTGGTGGGTTGCAATGAACTGATGACAAGTGAGATCACAGGCTTTGTATTGGACACTTTACATATCTTATGAAATCCTCTGCAAGGCAAGAATTAATATCAAAGTAATTAATAGGTGTCAACATATTTCTTTTTTTTTTGAAGAGGTTTTTGCTATAGTGTGCATGCACTCACCAGAAAGACAGAGAGAGACAGAGAGACAGAAAGTGAGAAATCACTCCTCAGAGGGGATGGCCACGCTGCAATTGCTTCTCCTCCATTCTCCTCTTGGGATCTTGGGTACGCATGCACAAGCTCCTGGTGTGAGTTTAAGCCACCAGGTCCAAGGCTTGAACTGCAGTCAGCTACACGGGAGTCCAGCGACATAGCCATTACGCCAACTGCTGGTCCCTCTATATATTTCAACTCGAAATAAAGGTAGGATGAAAACTCAGGGTTTTTCTTACACAGAAGGACATTCTGCTGTTATTCTGTCATCTTCTGATCTAACGGAATTATAGAACTCTAATATGCCTTTCAAGCTATCTAGAATATATATGATCTATAGAATATATAGAGAATATATATCATCACATATTCAAATAGTCATAATTTATATATATATGAGATGTGCCTCAAAAAGTTCATGGAAAATGCATACTGTGAAAAAACTATGCATGAATATGAAACATTTTTTGCACCAAAATAAGCATGTACTTGAATCCTGCTTTTTCCAAACTTTTCAAGCACTCTTTAAAAGGGAACTTCCTAGAAAGTGAGTTGGTCTGTGCTCTGCCACTTGTTAGCAAAACAATCAGGACTAAAATGTAGATCTTCCTGGGAACCAGCAGTTAGCGTCATGGCTATGTCACTGGACTCCCATGTAGTCACCCGCAGCTTGAGTCCCGGACCCGGCAGATTAAACTCACACTGGGCGCATGTGTGTGCCCAAGATCCCGAGAGGAGAATGGAGGAGAAGGGATTGTGGCATGGCCATCCCCCCTAGCGGGTGATTTCTCACTTTCTGTCCTCTGTCTTTCTTTGTCTTTCTGGAGAGCACATGTACCCTATAGCAAAAACTTCTCCCCCTCCAAAAAATAAAAATAAAAAAAAAAGATAAATAAAAAATAAAATGTAGATCTTCCAGTTACTGTTAAAAAATGGTTTCTTTTCTAAGAACCACTCAACTGCTTACCATTCATCCAGTAAATGCATTACCTCTTCCAAGAGCTAATAACAATTTTAAAAAAAAAAAGGCGATCAGAATGAAAAATTTCACAAATTTGAGGTAAAAAAGAAAATTAAATTTGCCTGCAAGTACATGCACTTGCTGGAGAGTGACACAGAGAGAGGAAAAGCAAGAAAGCACCCCCATGGGGCACAGTCACGTCATGCTGTGATCCCTTCTCCTTCATCTCTCCTTTCTTTCAGGATGTTGGGCACGCACACACATGCCGGGTGGCATGTTTCTCAATCTGCCAGGTCCACGACTTGAACTGCACAGTTGTCCATGTGGGATTCAGCCGCCTTAACCACCAGGCCACGGGCTGGCCCAAGGAAATAATCCTATTTCTCTCTTATGTGTATTATAGCCTCCTTTTCTTTACTGGATTTTAATCACCTATTTTTAAGCACCTATTTTTATTTCCTATATGATAATAGAATCAAACTATGAAAGCAGGAACTGTGTAATCTGTTTATAACTTGTTTATTCATTCTAGAGTGTGGCTTGATACCTACTAAGTGGACAATGTTATCTGCTAAATGAACAAATGGCCCATTAGACAAGACAGAGCATTTCAGTCACCATGAAAATAATGACTCTCGGGTCAAAATGGCAAACAGGCCTGCTGTTTCAGCATCAGGTGGTGACTGGATGGTATTCGAAAATGGTATTACATTGCTGCAGAATTCAATAAACTGGGATTAATGTGAGATGATACAATATATGAGAATGAAGATGTGAAGGAAGTCATAAGAAGACTTCCTGAGAATCTTTATGATGACAGGACATTTCACGTTAAGAGAGCCTTGGACCTGATATCTGAAAGAGGTTATTCAGGAAAGAAAAGAGAGAGAAGAGTGGGCAAAGAAGTAATGTAGTTGCAATTGTGGATATCGTTGTCCTTAAGGTATTTTTATGAAGTTAGTTGAACCTGACACATTTTACTTAAAAATAATTTGGTCTGCAGGTGTATTACTTTAAATTAATGTCTGTTGTAATCATTAAAAAAAAAAAGATGATAAACAAATTTATTTACTTTTTCCATCTAGGGAGGTTTTCTGGGCCTCCTTGAAAACATCACTATGCAGCGGACCAGCCGTTACTGTAATGGCTATGTTGCTGGACTCCACTGTGATTCAAGTCCCTGACCTGGCGGCTTAAATTCACGTTGGACGCATGTATGCATGCATACCCAAGATCCCATAAGGAGAATGGAGGAGAAGGGATTGCAGCGTGGCCATACCCCTGGGGAATGATTTCTTGCTGTCTCTCTGTCGCTCTGCCTTTCTGGAGAGCACATGCACCCTATAGCAAAAAAAACTCTCAAAAAAATAAAAAGAAATAAAGAAAAGAAAACATCACTATGTGACAGTCTACTTAAACTATAGGTAATCATGGTGGCCAGGGTAGAAAAAACTCTATCATGCTCAGAGTGAGTGGCTCCAATTACTATAAGTAGACATAAGCTACTCCAAAGGAGAACCATACAGAGCCTTTATTCACTGGATTTTACTTGAAGAAAAAGACATTGGTTAAACAATTCAGAGTGTTGGCCTGAACAAACACGTTAGTTTTAATTGGCCCCTGAGATCAATCATTTGGAAAATATTATTAGATTCTACTATAATTCATTTTATATGTTAATTTATAAAAACTGTGGCTTCATCTCAAATGGGAAAAAAAGTAAAACTACCTGTTCCCCTTCACCCTCATTTTGCTTATAAATGGCCGGATCAATCCTCTTTTGCATGATCATTGCTAAATGTGGCCTCCCTGAAGGACTGGCCAAATAAGATCAGGTGCAAGGCCAAAGTGAATTTCTTCCCATTAGTGAAATGTATTTGCTGCACAGAGAACATAGTGTAGGCTTGAGGTTATGGACACAGATGTAGGAAATTGTCAAAGTATTAGACAGATTTCATTAGCTGAAAGTGGCTGAGAGTTTTCCATTACAATAATAGTAAAGTCATCAGTCTGATTAAAAACTCATATTGTATATTGACTAGATTTAATTGTAAAAAGCAGTTTGTCAAGTCTCTGTCAAATTTTATCAAATGCCATCAACACTTTAAAAAGACACTGGAAAACAATGAAATGATTGCAGTTTACATTTCTAGCAGTTGTGATCACCATGAGAAATATTAAGATTTAGCCTCATTGGAGAAGAAAAATGGATAATTTGGAGTATGAAATTAGATAGTTAAATAAGTCAACCAATTCATTAATATGTTTTGTGGTTAACAAGAGTCCTTACCAAACAAAAGCAAAAGTAAAAAAAAACTCTATTTGAGTACCATTGAACTTCACATCACTAAGAAAACAATCAAAACATCACATCTAGGACCTACAATACCATAGTTAAAAGAGAAAGATTGTCCCTTGTTTTTGCTTTCAGTAAGATACAAGGCTTAAAAAAAGAGGAAAAAAAGGAAGCCAGCAGATGGTGTGATGGTTATGTTACTGGACTCCCATATAGTCAACTGTGGTTCGAGTCCCAGATCCAGTGGGTTAAAACACATTGGGCACATGTGCATGTGTGTCCAAAATCCTGAGAGGAGACTAGAGGAAAAGGGATTGTGATGTGGTCATCTCACCTAGGGGGTGATTTCTTGCTTTCTGTCTCTCACATATCCTATAGCAAAAATCTCTTTAAAAAAAAAAAAAAAAAAAGGGAAGAAGAAGAAAATATAATTTCTCCCTTTCAAGATTTCTTTATGCCCTTCAGATAGCGAAAATCTCCAGGCTGCCTGTTGCTAGATCTAATGTTGATCAAGTTTCAACACTTTGAATAGAATAGTTTTGCAGTTTAATATTGTAGTTTCTTTATTCTTCTCTGTAAACTATCTATAGCGACCACCTATTCCCATTGCTTTAGGCTGTATTTCAGTTATACTTTTTTTTTCCTCCTCTTACGTGTTCTGTGTGTGTGGGATGTGTGTGTGTGTGTGTGTGTGTGTGTGTGTGTGTGTGTGTGTGAGGGTGTGAG
Organism: Tupaia belangeri chinensis; assembly: GCF_000334495.1. NCBI lineage: Eukaryota > Metazoa > Chordata > Mammalia > Scandentia > Tupaiidae > Tupaia > Tupaia belangeri. The sequence goes on from NW_006160041.1 coordinate 7,784,197, forward strand.
TACCACTACCCCAGTGGGAATAAAAAGAAGTCTTCCTTAACTGCTGCTTGTTATAGAAAACTATCTAGGATTGGAAAATATATGTTTTCTCTGGTCTTCCCACACAGAGTATCAACCCTTCACTAAAACTGTCATGTATAGTTTGCTTAGATCCAATTCTACCAGTTAAAATTGCTGGAAGGTTGTTTTGACTTGTTTTATTTTATTGTTCTTTTTTTTTTTTACAACTTCAGGAATTTTTTTCCAGAATGACTTAAAGCTATACTATGGAATGTAGATTATATATTTCCCTTCACTATAACTCTTTTTATAATTGTAATACAATAATATTCTGAGTTCATTTCCTTTGATGTTTTAATGGTTTTTATAAATTTTATAAGATACTAGTTAAATTGTCTTTTTTATTGTATCTAAGAGACTTTTTAAAGCCAGTATAGATATCTCATTATGTATATGCAAATATTCCAAAGTATATCCAGTGTAGATATCTTATTATGTACATGCAAATATTCAGAAGTACAAAAAGGTTCCAAAATATTCTGGTCTCAAGCATTCTTAAGGAATACTCAATTTCTATTTCTGTATGTCATAGAACATCACTTTAGATCTTTTAGAAACTGAAGATCTTCCTCAGATATTTGCTTGAAAAAATAATTTCAATTCAATGACAGACTGTACAAGTTTGTCTCTACATTTTTAAATTAAATGTCTGAGAAACTAAGGGCAAGTTAGTTGATAAGAGATATGGATTAGAGCAAATCCTGGTAACAGATTATAGTTAGAAGGATTTAAGAGAAAGGCCAGTTAAAATGAGATTACAGAAAACTACACAAGTGTGAATAAAGATCTTAACAAACAGAAATAACATTTGGCAACTGACAGGGAAAGGTGTAAAGATTTTTTTAGTTGGCTTAGACTCCTATAAAAATATAACATAGACTGGTTTTGGTTAAAAGATGTATTTTCTTTTCCGCTCACAGCATTAGAGTCTTTAGGGTCAAGGTGCCAGCTAATTTCTGATTTCTGGTAAGGGCTCTCTTTTTGGCTTATGGACAACCACCTTCTGGTTGTGTCTTCACATGGCAGAAAAAGGGAGTGAACTCTCGGGTGTCTCTCGACATAAGGACAGTAATCACCCTGATGACCTCATTTATCCTTCATTACCTCCTTATGAGCCCTATCTGCAAATACAATCATATTGGGGATAAGGAATACAACACGTGAATTCTAGAGTGACACAATTTTGTTCATTTTAGAGGAGAAGTAACCAGTCTAGCTGGCCTCCCTTTAGGCCTCATTTGTATAAAAAAAATCCAAAATTTTAGGTCGTCTATAGAGTTAGTTGTCTGTTCTAATATTCTAGACACTACAAAGAACTATTTAATTCATATTTTAAAATACGAGTATTTTACACTGGAGATAATCATTTGTGGTACTGTATGAAAAATGGAACATTTCAAGAAACTGAGAAACAGAAGGGCACTGTCCTTTGTGAGCAGTTTCTCCAATCTGTCCTGGAAGTTAGTTAGTTATTCCTCACTTTATAACCCCAACCACACTAAGCTGGAAGTTCCATGAAATCTCCAGATTTCAGCCAGAGACTGAGAGGTCTTCTAGCTCCATAATGCAAGGGAATCACATATGTTTTATAAAAAAAAAAAAGAGTTATTTACCAAATTTTACTCATCATTATTGCTTTTCAATTTGCCACAGAGCACGCATGTTCACCAGAGAGAAACAGAGAGAGAAAGAGAGAAAAAGTGAGAAGGCAAGCTGCCAGGTCCAGGCTCAAACTGTGATTGGCCTTGTGGGAGTCTAGTACCTTAACTGCCTTACCATGTGCTGGCCCCAATCACATACTGTTAATTTCCATATTCCATGAAGTCTGCATGGAAGGAGGCTGGAAGTTAATTCAGACATTCTGTGGTTTTAAAATTCCAATTGAGAAAGGCTTGTTCGTCACCTGAAAAGGTTCAAGAAGAGAATTTGAATAGTTTGCCTCTACCCCTGCAGGTCAGAGATAACCCAGCAGGAAAGAATATTGTATGTAGTGTCAGAACTCAGTTTGTCCTGAGAGTCATCCTTCCCTGCTAGTTCCTCCTCTATCTTGTTAGGAGGGGCCTGATGGAAGATCCTGAGGTAGAGACATGTAAGCAGCGGGTGGCACAGCTTTGAATCATGTTCTCAAAGCTAAATTCTGGCCCTCACTTTCAATATCTCTGGCTCAAAGTAAATGGAAATTGAATTGCTTCATTCCAGGCTTAGTTAAGTGTACATAGGTCCAAGCTATTTAAAATGCTAAGTAGCAGAGCCCTGTATCCTTTCAAACACAAGACACACAATTACATATCTGATCTCACACATAAGCAGTGAGCAGGGTGACAGGTTTCTCAATAACTTTACTGTCATTCCACATGATCCTCATTTTTAAAACCTTCTAACAATTTCATTATTTCTAGAACTTTTATGGTTTAAGATGTTATATTATACACTAAGCAGAGCTGTTTGGCTAGCTAGCTCCTTATATGCATTTTCAGGCTATTTTTGGCAACTAAACCTAGGTGAGTTGCCAACTGACAATGGAATTAGAGTCAATTGTGGGGAAATGAGACACCTTTGTGTTTCAGATGATCTTAGACACAGAAGTACACCTTCACGAAGTAAGCATTTACCTCCACTCTCTTGATTCCCCTAGGAGAAGATGCAGGTTGCAAGAAAACCTAATTTGTACTAATCACATCAGGTTGATCAATCTTCTGTTATTTGAGACAGAATTTATAGTACAGTGAACAGAGGTATAACTCCGTTTTCACTGTTTCTTTCTGTTGTTTATTGTCCTATCATTGCATGATTGAGGCAGGGGGAGCATTGGAAGAATATCCAGCCGTTTGGGGATTGTTTTCTGGAATAGTGATAAATAAGCCATGTGTTTGGTCCTATTGTTTTCTACTATTATTAAATGCAGTTGATTATATAGAACATCAAAAAGTATTTAATGTCAACACAAGGTAAATTGTTCAGCATATTCATCTAGAAGACATATTATTTCATTGAAATCTGACCCTGTCACCAGTATGTCTTTCTTCCAATATTAAAGTCTGAGCCTCACCCTGATTCTGGTAATACCATTCCCTTCTGATAGACTCTGCATTATTTTGTTGGGATGGTTGGAGTAAAAGTTTAGTTGAAGATCAAAGATAAGGAAGGAAAACTTGAGTATTTATAATTCTGTTGAGAAATTTTTATTAAGAGGAAATAAAGTACATTGTAGCTGATGGGGATATAGGATAAAGTGAGGCTTGCTTTAGTTGGAATGTTTCTTGTGTTTTTCTTTTTTTAAAATCTCGCTTTGTTTTGTAAGAAGGATAGGCTACAGTAAGTCGTTGTGATGCTGAAGCAATGAGGAATCCAGATTGCCATGGAAGAGTATGCTTGACAACTGTTTCACTGTCATTCTGTTCCCAGATTGGCTGTTCTCTGAGTAAAAATATGTGGGCCCAGTTCTGGTCCATTGCCTCAAAATCTATCCCATTCCATTCCAGTGAATTTCATTTTTGTCCCAATTTTATGCAGAAGACAGTCACAAAATGAATGAATTCAAAGATGTTTTACTGGGGCAGGCTGATAGTACAGTGATAAAACTCACAGATCTGGGAGGAGACCGACATGGAATGATTGCTGGTTTGTGTTGCAGACCTCTCTAAGTTGGCAGGGCACACACGTGTCCATGATCCAGGCTGGCTGGGGGGGTGGATCACTGTGTTAGGATGTTGTTTAGGGTGCTCTCTCTCTCACTATGTGTGTGTGTGTGTCTTTCACTTATGAAATAAGCACACTTACAGAAAGAGATCATCTTACTGAATTTGTCTTAAGATCATCATTGCTTACATGACCTGGGATATTACTGAGCCTGTTGAGCATCAAAGTACTGCAGGTTGTGGGAAGAAGAAGGCTTGGGGAGGAAATCCAAAAGGACTGCTTCTTGCATGGATTCTGACACTGTCCTAAGTGTTCCACATGCAGGACTTCTTTTGAATCTCAGAGAAACCATGTGAAATTATTGGCAGCCCATTTTACCTGTGAGGAGGCTGAGGTTTGGAAATGCTGAAGGACGTATTAATAGCGATATGACTTGGAAGTACTGGTTTCACAAGTAGAACTCAGATGTCCCTTTCCCCTCAAAAGGCTGGCATTGATCCTGCTCATCACACTGAAAATTGAAGTTTTAGGGGGTGAGCAGGTTGGTGGCAGGGGGAAGACTCTGGGCTAGTCAGGGACTAGAGTATGGCAGGTGGCTGAACAACAGATGAAGGACTAACTACCGACTTCTACCTTTATTTTCCCCCTACCGTTAGAATCTCAATGCAAATATAAAGGATTACCTACTTGATGACTAGAATGAACAAGTATTAACATTTGCCCAATATGCTATAACCATAATTATTACCTGAAATGATCATCAACATTTCTAGTAATTTGGAGACCACTGTAAATATTCAGGGACCTGTTATTTGAGCTTCAATATCTGTAAACTGTTACTGGCATCAGTCTTCAGATATGTTAGTTTCATTTAGAGCAATCCACTCTCTAGCTTCCACCATCAAATGAAAGCCTAGACAAAAAAGAAATTAAAAATGTGGCGACATATACATAAGATGCCATCTGTGAAAGCAAGCTCTTATAAATACAGCAGCCATTCCTAGCATCCTCTTCTTTAGAACAGTAATAATTCTGGAGTCTATTTTTCTTAAAAGCCTTCTGGTGAAACAAAAATCTCATGTTCAGATGCCTCGATTCAGTACAGCAAAATCACTCAGACTGCATATGAATGGGAAGACGTGATTATTGAATAACCCAAATGCTGTTGCTTTTCTTTTTATTCCAGATTGCTCTGGTGCCTGTTGCCTTTTAATTTCTCTAAAATTTGTAAGACATATTTGCAAAATCTTTCTTAACATTTTACTTCTGACAGATGTGTTGTGGTCATGCAAAGTTGGGTTCAAACTGTTTCCATTGTGGAAGGAATATGTGGATTTCAGAGGAAACTTTTTCTTTATATAAACCATGGAAAACTTTCAAGGATGCTGGATTTTTTTTCTTGTAAACAATTTCAGCTTTTATTTACTCAACTGCCAAGAACCCAGGCTACTTCAGTGAATTGAAGAAAAATTTACATTTGAAAAATTAACTCTTTGTGACTATGGCCAGGATAAAATCAATATTTGACAAATTGAAATCAGTACCCTCACTTTGCATCATGCATTGCTAGAAATCAAAGAATTTTAGAGTATAATGATCATATCTGTCAATGTGGGAACTAAATCCCAGAGGTGAAAAGTTGCATGATGGCCCAAATCACAAAGGGGGCGGGGGAAATGGCAGAGCTGGTGCTAGAACCACTTGCCAATCCTTAGTATTGAGTTTATTCTTTGCTTAATTGTTTGTTTATTTATTTTTCCATGAGCAAGAGAGTCAGAGAGACAGGCATCCCCAACAGGATATTGATGTCATGATCCACCCTCAGTCCAAACTAGTCCTGGATCATATGCATCCATATGCCCCGCATACTCAAGGAGGGCTCTGGGTGCAAATTTGGGACCTTTTCATGTGAGTCAGCCTGTCAGAGCATCCTGTCTTACCACTGTGCTACTATAAATTTGTTTCTCTATATTCTTTTTTTTTTTTTTTTAAGATTTTGCCATGGAGAGTGTGTACTTACCAGAGTGAGACAGGGATAGACAGCGAGAGGGAAAGTGAGAAATCATCCCCCAAAGGAGATGGTCATGCTGCCATCCTTCTCCTCCATCCTTCTCCTGGGATCTTGGGCATGAATACACATGTACGTGGCATGGTTTTCAAGTTACCAGGTCCTGGACTGGAAGGACTCAAGCACCATAACCACTATGCCACTTGCTGGCACCTTTCTGTAGTTCTCAATAGTCATAGCTTGTTTGCAGATAAAGAGCTTAGAGTTTGTTTGAAAATACAAGCATGTAAAATATTTAGAAGTATCCAATACTATCAAATGAGGTTTTTGCTCTTCTTTACATCTGAGAAGTTTCAAACTCCATGGTTTTGTATTCAATCCACTTAATAACTTTGCATTTATTGTAAAGATGTAAGGCTCAGTCTACACATTTTTTTCACCAAAGTCTTCTTATTTAAGATGGCTTTTTTTTTAATGCCATAGTTGTAGGTTGCTTCTGAAAATCTCCCTAAAGTAAACTAAATACCTACATTATGTATGTGCATTAAATGATGGATGGCAGGAAAATAAGAGTGGTGTTCATTATTCCTTATTTCTTACACTTTATTTCTTGGGAGTCATATAAAACTCAGGGGTCCACTGAGTTCTGACAGTATCTTGACAGATGAAAATCACGTTCCACAGTGGGAAGGCAGGCTGTGAGGAGGGGGCTCGGGCTCTCACCAATCACAGCCTTTCTTGAGTGTCTGTGTTTGACTGTTCGTTAAGCTGACATGTTTTCCTCCAGCTTCATGCAAACCTTCCTGATTTTTCTAGTTCATAAAACAGGCCTCTCCTTTGCCTGAATTTCTGACCTCCTAAGAGTCTCAAAATTTGATTTAACCAACTCAGGTATGAGATGGTTCTAAGGAAATATCCCTACATATTAGAAAAATGTGTATCTATAAGAAATGGTAAATTTAAGACAATCTTGAAGAAGACAGAAATACACTAAATGTTCCACCTTAAAGGGATATTTAAGCACATTTTTGTACAATTGTTCAGCATAATTTACATACTTATTCTAAAAGCTTATGAAAACTTGCAAAACATAGAAAAATGTTTCCTAAATAATGTAAAGTAAAAAAGAAAACAGGATACAAAATTGTATAATTAGTATAATGATTATGAAATGGAAAAAAAATCCTTTGTGTACAAGTTTAGAAAAAATTCACACAAATATATTAACACTATTTTTCACATGGGTGTGGTATTTTGGATGATTTGAAGTACTTTCTGCTTTTCCGTGTTTCTCAAATTCTATTTAACTTATTCTTTCAACATATAGTTCACAAAAGTATGATGGGTTTCTGCTAAGTGTTATAAACAGAATTCTGCTGAAGATAGGCAATGGGAGTTAGCTGTGCACAAAGACTAATGAAAAAACACAAATCAAACCACCAGCAAACAATGAATTAAGTATAGCAGTGGTGTGAGCCAAGTTTTGAAAGATAAGGAAATGCTCTCAAATTTGGAAGGCAGAATAAGAAGGGGACTATTGATCAGGAAACCTTCAGTAACTAGAGTATGGCAGGTGGCTGAACAACAGATGAAGGACTAACTACCGACTTCTACCTTTATTTTCCCCCTACCGTTAGAATCTCAATGCAAATATAAAGGATTACCTACTTGATGACTAGAATGAACAAGTATTAACATTTGCCCAATATGCTATAACCATAATTATTACCTGAAATGATCATCAACATTTCTAGTAATTTGGAGACCACTGTAAATATTCAGGGACCTGTTATTTGAGCTTCAATATCTGTAAACTGTTACTGGCATCAGTCTTCAGATATGTTAGTTTCATTTAGAGCAATCCACTCTCTAGCTTCCACCATCAAATGAAAGCCTAGACAAAAAAGAAATTAAAAATGTGGCGACATATACATAAGATGCCATCTGTGAAAGCAAGCTCTTATAAATACAGCAGCCATTCCTAGCATCCTCTTCTTTAGAACAGTAATAATTCTGGAGTCTATTTTTCTTAAAAGCCTTCTGGTGAAACAAAAATCTCATGTTCAGATGCCTCGATTCAGTACAGCAAAATCACTCAGACTGCATATGAATGGGAAGACGTGATTATTGAATAACCCAAATGCTGTTGCTTTTCTTTTTATTCCAGATTGCTCTGGTGCCTGTTGCCTTTTAATTTCTCTAAAATTTGTAAGACATATTTGCAAAATCTTTCTTAACATTTTACTTCTGACAGATGTGTTGTGGTCATGCAAAGTTGGGTTCAAACTGTTTCCATTGTGGAAGGAATATGTGGATTTCAGAGGAAACTTTTTCTTTATATAAACCATGGAAAACTTTCAAGGATGCTGGATTTTTTTTCTTGTAAACAATTTCAGCTTTTATTTACTCAACTGCCAAGAACCCAGGCTACTTCAGTGAATTGAAGAAAAATTTACATTTGAAAAATTAACTCTTTGTGACTATGGCCAGGATAAAATCAATATTTGACAAATTGAAATCAGTACCCTCACTTTGCATCATGCATTGCTAGAAATCAAAGAATTTTAGAGTATAATGATCATATCTGTCAATGTGGGAACTAAATCCCAGAGGTGAAAAGTTGCATGATGGCCCAAATCACAAAGGGGGCGGGGGAAATGGCAGAGCTGGTGCTAGAACCACTTGCCAATCCTTAGTATTGAGTTTATTCTTTGCTTAATTGTTTGTTTATTTATTTTTCCATGAGCAAGAGAGTCAGAGAGACAGGCATCCCCAACAGGATATTGATGTCATGATCCACCCTCAGTCCAAACTAGTCCTGGATCATATGCATCCATATGCCCCGCATACTCAAGGAGGGCTCTGGGTGCAAATTTGGGACCTTTTCATGTGAGTCAGCCTGTCAGAGCATCCTGTCTTACCACTGTGCTACTATAAATTTGTTTCTCTATATTCTTTTTTTTTTTTTTTAAGATTTTGCCATGGAGAGTGTGTACTTACCAGAGTGAGACAGGGATAGACAGCGAGAGGGAAAGTGAGAAATCATCCCCCAAAGGAGATGGTCATGCTGCCATCCTTCTCCTCCATCCTTCTCCTGGGATCTTGGGCATGAATACACATGTACGTGGCATGGTTTTCAAGTTACCAGGTCCTGGACTGGAAGGACTCAAGCACCATAACCACTATGCCACTTGCTGGCACCTTTCTGTAGTTCTCAATAGTCATAGCTTGTTTGCAGATAAAGAGCTTAGAGTTTGTTTGAAAATACAAGCATGTAAAATATTTAGAAGTATCCAATACTATCAAATGAGGTTTTTGCTCTTCTTTACATCTGAGAAGTTTCAAACTCCATGGTTTTGTATTCAATCCACTTAATAACTTTGCATTTATTGTAAAGATGTAAGGCTCAGTCTACACATTTTTTTCACCAAAGTCTTCTTATTTAAGATGGCTTTTTTTTTAATGCCATAGTTGTAGGTTGCTTCTGAAAATCTCCCTAAAGTAAACTAAATACCTACATTATGTATGTGCATTAAATGATGGATGGCAGGAAAATAAGAGTGGTGTTCATTATTCCTTATTTCTTACACTTTATTTCTTGGGAGTCAGATAAAACTCAGGGGTCCACTGAGTTCTGACAGTATCTTGACAGATGAAAATCACGTTCCACAGTGGGAAGGCAGGCTGTGAGGAGGGGGCTCGGGCTCTCACCAATCACAGCCTTTCTTGAGTGTCTGTGTTTGACTGTTCGTTAAGCTGACATGTTTTCCTCCAGCTTCATGCAAACCTTCCTGATTTTTCTAGTTCATAAAACAGGCCTCTCCTTTGCCTGAATTTCTGACCTCCTAAGAGTCTCAAAATTTGATTTAACCAACTCAGGTATGAGATGGTTCTAAGGAAATATCCCTACATATTAGAAAAATGTGTATCTATAAGAAATGGTAAATTTAAGACAATCTTGAAGAAGACAGAAATACACTAAATGTTCCACCTTAAAGGGATATTTAAGCACATTTTTGTACAATTGTTCAGCATAATTTACATACTTATTCTAAAAGCTTATGAAAACTTGCAAAACATAGAAAAATGTTTCCTAAATAATGTAAAGTAAAAAAGAAAACAGGATACAAAATTGTATAATTAGTATAATGATTATGAAATGGAAAAAAAATCCTTTGTGTACAAGTTTAGAAAAAATTCACACAAATATATTAACACTATTTTTCACATGGGTGTGGTATTTTGGATGATTTGAAGTACTTTCTGCTTTTCCGTGTTTCTCAAATTCTATTTAACTTATTCTTTCAACATATAGTTCACAAAAGTATGATGGGTTTCTGCTAAGTGTTATAAACAGAATTCTGCTGAAGATAGGCAATGGGAGTTAGCTGTGCACAAAGACTAATGAAAAAACACAAATCAAACCACCAGCAAACAATGAATTAAGTATAGCAGTGGTGTGAGCCAAGTTTTGAAAGATAAGGAAATGCTCTCAAATTTGGAAGGCAGAATAAGAAGGGGACTATTGATCAGGAAACCTTCAGTTATAAGTAATAGAAGCCACGATGTAAGTGTTTTAAAATGTAAGAAATTTATTCATGTGAGTTGAATTATATCCCTCAAAAATACATGTTGAAATTCTAACTTCTGTACCCATGAGCATAATTTGATGTAAGATTTTTGCAAATATAATCAAGTTAAAAAGAGGTTATCCTGGGTTATGGTGGGTCCTTGCCTAGTGACCAGTTCCCCATAAGAAAAAAGAGATTTGGAGACAGAGACATAGGAGAGACTTATACCCAAGAAGGAGAAGAATAGTATGGAAAGATGGAGGCCATTGGAACAATGCTCATATATGCCCAAGGAATGCTAAAGGTGGTGGTCAACCACTAGAAGCTAGACAAGAGGCACGAAACAGATTTTCCACCAGAGTATTCAGAGAGAATCAACACTGTAGATAGCATAATTTTGGACTTCTGGCCTCCTGAACTGGGAAAGAATAAATTTCTGTTCTCTTAAAACACTCTATTGGTGATGATCTGTTATGGCAGATATAGGAAACTGATCATATAACTGAAAGTCTAAAATGCAGGCAGAGTTCAGAGTTAGCTTAATGTGGTAGCTGCTATTCCATGTCTTCCTTCCATGCTTGGCTATGTGTGCCTTCTTGGAAACAGTGCTGTTCCCTTGGTAAATGAGTGACTGCAATCGCTTGTTGTTTTATATCCATCCAACACATGCTGTGGAAGAACCATCTGGTCTCTGTGTCTATGTCTTTAGAAAAAAGAAAAAAAAAGTTCCTAGAAATTCCTCACAAACCCCACATTGTGTTTCATTAGCCCAAACGTTACCTCCAAATCTATATTTTGAACTAGGAAAATGCCATGAATAATTCACATAAGCCTAGCTCCTGCAACATTCACTGGAAAGAAATTGGAAGACTTTTTTACAATCCAGGCCTCTTCAGATCTTGAAAAGGTCTTCAAGTGGGCTCTAAGAGAGCAAAGTATACCCTGACTAAATGCAGGGGGCAAAGTGAACTCCCAAACTGCTCCATCAGGTAAGAATCCATGGTTAGGTGAGATGGATGGATGCTGGGAGGCAGCAAATAATGACTCTGTTCATCTGAGGTCTATTTGCAGTTAAGTTGGGAAGAAATGGGAAGAACAGGATTAAAATAGCAAAAGAGGACATAGCAAGTGAGAAGGTCTATAATAGCATTGGGAAACCTGGGAGGGACAGGCAGAGCACTTTGTGAAAGGAACACAGCATGCTACTGAGTAAGGTAAGAGGGCAGTTGGTAGGTGGTGAGCAGGGCCTTGCAAATTCCCTAGACATATAGATTTTATTTTAAAAACTGTGCAAATATTTTAAATGAGAATTGTGTAGGACAATGATGATATCAGATTGGTATTTTCAATAGAACATCCTGGTTTCATTATGACAAGAGCATTATAGAAGTTAAATCTAGAAATTGGGGCCAGCAAGTAGCATGGTGTTTAAGAGGCTGAACTCCCACAAGGTCAACTGCATGTCGAGTCGCAAACTGAGGGGTGATTTCTCAATTTCCCTTTTACTGTCTCTCTGGCAAGCACATGCACTCTGTGGCCAAAACCTTTAAAAAAATGAAAGAAAAGAAAAGAGAAGAGAAGAAAAGAAAAGAAGAGAAAGAATCAAAGTGTGGGAGAATTATAATTCAGGGAAAAGAGAATTGTGGCCTAGTCTATGGTGTTGGCCTTCGAGGTGAAAAGAGAAGGGATGTGAAACCATACAACATAAACCTTATATTATTTAGATCTTTAGATGAATTTAAATATATTTATATACGTATGCATGTGTATGTACAAACGTGTACACACACGTAAGTAGTAATCAGTTGCTTCACCTGACCAGAAGTTGTCTTGTATTATTTTCAAGCCATTTTATTTTGTATAAAAGTTATAAAACTGGGGCCAGCAGATGGCATAACGAGTACATCACTGGACTCCCATTTAGACAACCTTGGTTCATGTCCCATGCCTGGCAGTTTAAAACTCACACCGGGTATGTGTGTGTGTGTGTGTGTGTGTGTGTGCCCCACCCAAATCCCGAGAGGAGAATGAATGAAAAGGAATTGTTGGGGGTGATTTCTTGCTTTCTGTCTCTTTGTCTCTTTAGCAAGTGCATGCACCATATAGCAAAAATTTCTCTCAAAAAAAAAAAGTTATAAAATCAAAACAGGAGCTGGGTAATTTATTACTTTTTCTCTTCTTACTGTTACCATCCTCACCTACCCATAATAGCTTAGAATAGTGTCAGGCATATTTTAACTTAACTAATGTGGTAACTAGTTGAAAGAACATGTTATACTCACTGTCAATTCCTTCAATAAGTTTTCTATTCTACTCTTCATGCTTTCGCTTCACTCTCATTGGTAGTTCTGAATGCTGCAGTGATAGGCAGCCTTGGGTGTGACAACCATCCAGGGCTTCCAGAGGCTGCTTTAGTGAGAGTTCATCTGGACCAGTAAATGCAATGCCCACATACTTACTCCCTCAGGAAGAAGAGCACAACCCTTTTCACAACCACTACATGCACATATATTTGCCATCTTTTTTATTTCCTTTCATTCTTCTGCTTGTTTCTTCATTCTTCCTATTCTGCCACGTTCCATCTTCAAAAATGTGCCGGGTGGAAGGTTTATTATTTCATGGGAAGCACGGGACAAGTATGGAAACTAGAGGGGATCACAGTATTTTGTCTTTGGAAAACGGAGGGAGTCTTATTCTTGTGGGTGACGTACAGAAAGTGAAACTGGATTCCTAGACATATATAGAGTCCTTCGATAATACAGAAAAGAAGGGTTTTCACCAACTTGGACATCCTTCCTGGGGTAGTGAAAAGGAAGGAGGGGAAAAGTAATGAGGAAGAATGTGAGGCAGATACATATGAAGAGAAACAGGTGTGTTTTAAGTACAGAAAGAAAACTAGCATCAAGTGTGCTGCTGCTTGGAAGCCCTGCCTGGGGGTGCCAGGATACTCAGTAAGAATAACTGAAATCTGGGCCCATAGAATTAGCCAGTCTCGCAAAAATCTACAGACCTTGGGCAGGTAAGGAAGCAGCAGAACTCCCTGGGCTTCAGGACGCCATGCTGAGGGCACACTTTCCATACAGTCTGAGCAAGGCAGTAACTGGGGGCTGGCCGGACTTTCCTCAACCCTTTTCCCAGTGCCTTGGCACAACTTAGGACTCTACAGCTGTATGGTAAAATTAACTTGGAGGAATACGGGGACAGACAGAATTCCTTTTTTAGTCTGCTACTTGATGGAATAAAAAATACATTATTTGCATATCTGAACTTATGAACTGAAATTCATATTCACATGTCTGTCTTTTTTTTTTTTTAATAGAGGTTTTTGCCATAAGGTGTGTGTGCTACCTGGAGAGAGACACAGAGACAGTAAGAGGTAAAGTGAAAAATCACAACTCCCCTCCCCCGAGGAGAATGGCCACGGCACAATCTCTGCCCCTTCATTTTCCTCCTGGGATCTTGGGCGTGTACACACATGCACCTGACGTAATTTTCAAGCCACAGGTCTGGGTGTCAAACCATAGCTGAACATGCAGGAGTCCAGGAGTCCAGTGATGTAACCACTATGCCATCTGCTGGCTCCCACATGCCCTTTTTTTTCTTTCTTTTTTTTAGAGAGATTTTTGTTATAGAGCATGTGCACTCCCCGTAGAGAGAGAAGGAGAGAGAGAGAGAGAGACAGAAAGTAAGAAATCATCCCCCAGAGGGTATGACCACACCACAATTCTTTCTCCTCAATTCTTCTCACAGGATCTTGGGTGAGTTTTAAGCCACTGTGCTCGAACCACAGTCAACTACATAGGAGTACAGCAATATAACCATTCCATCATTTGCTGGTCTCCTGACATTCCCTTTTAAGGAATTGTATCAACTATTTCAAGTCCAGTATTATTATTAGGAATTATACTATATTTTTCACTTGATTTGCATTATTCTGTAAGAAATAGTCACGGAGAAAGTACAGTTTAAACAAAGGGGTTTGTTGGTTAGTCTGTTTTTCCCCAAAATAATACAAGGTAGACACTTTTCAAGTGCTGGACTTAAACATTCAGCAATGCCGTCTGGGACCCATCAAGCTACTTCTGTAAAGGGTTCCATGTTGCATGTCACCTTCATCCAGATCACTTCACCATCATGATCCCAGACATCATGTTTGTATTCAAATGTGGGTGCCAGAACTATCTGAGCCTTTTTACTAGAAAAGAAAGATTTTCTAGGAATTTCTGGTTCTCCTCATTGAACATCTAATGGTATGACTAGCTCTTAGTGATACGGAGGCTAAGTGCATCATTGTGATGAGTAAACTCAGGATGATAGAAATAAGGAATCTGGAGGAATAATTATGAGTTATGCAACTGACAGCGTTTCCAATTCATTAATGGAGACTTAGAAAGGAAAAAATAAAGCCTTTCCTAATTGTTTCCTCTTACTTGTCAACAATCTGTCTCATTCATAAGTGCAAAGTTTACTTGGACACTGCTAGGGCAGGACAATAAAGCATGTAATTTAATATGGTTGTGCGTTGATGATGGATTTCACATCCTTTATTTGATTATTTCCCCACTGCCATCTCTGTGTTTCTGTTTATCAAACACTGATTGGTATCAGAGTTCTAAGCCTCCAAAGAAAAAAAAAAGAGAAAGAAAAAAAAAAAAAAGCTTGGCTCTTTTCCTGTTTATTTTCTATTCATACTGTTGAATTAAAATAAACTTTAGTCATGAGTCTAAGCCATATTCTGTCAAGGTTGGTGAGTTTCTGATAATGCTGGACAAATCCTAAATTGAGAATGTACACTTGAGTGCTGATTGTGAAGCCCAAAGGCACAGAGGCATAAATCCTCCTGAAGTCATTGGTGTATGTGAGGAGAGGGCTCAGGGACAGTCCTTTGCCTGACTTACTGAGTATCAACTCTCTGATGATGTGTTATAGCCACATTTGAATCTATCACACCTTAACTAGAGAGTCCTCCCTCATGAAAGTGGATCAGAGAGAATGAGCCACATAGTATATATTTTTTAAATTTTGCCAGAAGGCATGTACACTTGCCAGGAGAGTCAGAAAGACAGAGAGAGGAGAGGGAAAGGAGAAATCATCCCTTATTGGGGCATGGTCACACCACAATCCCTTCTCCATTTCCCCATCCTGACAGGATTTGGGACACACACACACACACACACACACACACACACACACACAGTGTTTTATAAGCTGCTGGGGCTGAGATTCAAACCAGATGGTCAGCCATGTGGAATGTGTCTCATTTAACCACTGAACTCTGGAGCCAGTCCCTAACATTGCCATAAATAATGACCTCATGTTAATCCAAGGATAAAAATGGTTTAGAATTTTTTTTCTATATCTGAAATGATTTCAATAAATTATTTAAGTTAAATGCCACCTTTAGATACATTTATTTATTTATTTATTTATTTATTTATTTATTTATTTATTCATTTTGCTATAGGATATGTGTGCTTGCTGGAGACAGACAAAGAGAAAAAGAAAGAAAGAGAAGGGAAAAAAAGAAGTTGTTCCCCAGGGGGATGGCCATGCTGCAATCCTTCATCCTCCTCTCGAGATTTTGGGTATGTTCACACACATGCCTGGCATGATAGTCAAGCCCCTGGTCTGGGACAAGAACTAGGAGGCTGGCCATGTGGGATCCAGCCACCTTTAACTTCTACAGTACTCTCTGTGATACCTCTGTGATGCCCTCGATACTAAGCGATACTGTATTGAACACAATTGCAACAGAGTCAGTGAAGGTTTAATGATGGCTGAAGGCCTGTCAGGGTCTTCCAGAATGAAAGGTTTCTGGCTTCCTTTTCACTTTTCTTCATCATTGTAATTTTCTTATACTGGAAAAACTTTAGCTATGGCCTTCGACTAACATGTGTCTGTATCTTTGAAGTACCTCTTACTAATTACATAACCCTTAACAGTTTGTTTAATTCATTAGCTTAAAAGTCCTTGTTTGGTAAACTGTAGATAACTCCTATTTTGAAGGGTTGTTGCATAGATTGGAGATTACATATGTACATATTTTTACACAAAATGTCCAAATGCCCAAAGGCTGACTGCTATTTTCATGCCACATAATACACAGTATTTATAGAGTACCCACTTTATGAGATGATACCAGGCACCAGGGAATTGCAAATGGATAAGACATTGTCATGAAAAACAAAAACAAAAACAAACACAAACAAACAAAACAAAACAAAACAAAACAAAAAAACGCACTTCATCTCATGGGGAGAGAAAGACAAGTAATTACTATGCAATACAGTGCAAAAATCGTTGGAAGAGGCATCATGAGTCCTCCTGAGATGCATAAAAGTAGCCTTTCTTAACTTCTGCTTTGGTAGTACCTGTGACATCCAGTCAGGAGAGCAGAAACTGACTTTAAGAATTGTATTAGTTTCAACATGGCAATAAATGGCGTGACTTATCTCCCGTTTTGATCTAAAAGGTTGACGACTTTTCAAGGGTTTTTCACTTTGTCTTATTACAGAAAAGTCTGGGTTAAGGCCAAAAATCTCTACTTCTACTTTCAGTTCAGCAACGTGGCTGGCTAATGACTTGTGGCAAATAGTTATTTACATCCTCCCATTTCACCAAGGTCACTGAAACCAGGGCACTTCCCTTTAAGTCAGTCTTGCAACGGAGGAGGCTTGTCTTGCCTCTGGTAAAGTATTTCTATAATCTCCTGACCTTAATCTTTCTGGATATTCAGAGAGATTCCCGCAAAAACCCACAACTCCTCCAAGTGCTCCTTTGCCCTCCAGTTCTGCGTCCCTTCGCCTGAGTGACTGGCAGCACTGAACAGTCCTCTTTTATCACCTGCAGGTTGAACTGCCACTTCTGCTGCAGACCATCAAACTTTAAAGCATTGTGAGGACCCCGAGCCAAGCCAGGAAAAGTGTGCCCTTTCTGGTCCAGCACCTGCCTGTTGGCCTGGCTCTGTAAACTGCTGACTTAGAAGAGCTACTCACACAGCCTGTGGGTAATCCAATTATTGAAGCTTAGCCAGGAGGGCTAATCCCAAGCAAAGCGATGCACATTGGCATGAGCCAAAGGGGGCAGGCAAGGGGAAAAAGCAAGTCAGAAACTTTGGAGTTACCAGAGCAGCAGTGCAAAGTGACTGATTAAATTCTTTTTGTCTTTTCAATCAGAGCTTTCACATAAAGAGTAAAGAGCATCTCTACTTGCTGCAAATCTGGGTGTCTTGACAGCCGGATTTAATTCAGCCTCGCTTTCTGCCTGATGTGGAGTGACACCCAGTAGGGACTGGGCTGGCATATCAGATGAATGGAATTGCATATGGGGCTTTTCAGCATCAACATCCTCCCTCCTTTCTGATCTTATGCAAGACTGGAGCTGCAAGGAACTAGGTCTGAGTCCCAGAAATGAAGGTGACACTTTCTCTGTGGTGGCAACTTCTACAAAGTCGAGAGTGAGGTCGAATCGGCATGTGACGTTACTGTTCAACGTCACTCTGCGGTGACAGTAGCAATACAGAACACAGGTGCTGAATTGGATTCTGCCACTTCCCAGTGGCATAGCCTCGAGAAAATGATTCCACATTTTGTTAGCCTCAGTTTCTTCTTCCTTAAAAATGGAGGAAAAGTTAGGTCATACCTCACAATGTCATGGTGAGAATTTCTACCAAGTCATAGAAAAATATCTGACACAGATATTTATAGGTTGACTCTGTGTTCACAATTTGTAAGATATGTTGCATCGATAGTTTGATAGCAATTATAGTAACAATGGCCATAGTGTGAGCTACTCCTTGGTTCCTAGGTTGAAACAATTTAGACACTTGGTTGACACCACTCTACAGATGAAATCTGCCTAATTTAGACCTTAAAAAACCATTGGGTCCTCATGCGTTAATTAATGCAAATGAGGTTAGCATTTTGCAGTAGCCTCTATGGGGTCTTTAATGATTACCCTACGGGAAATCAGAAGTCTCTAGAAAACAGGTCTGTTGGCAGCTGCAGGGAAAGTCCAGTTAGAAACCTGGGTGGAGATCTGGCTGCCTATGGGGACGAAGAGTCGTTCATGGCATTGGCACCCCGGAAAGAGACAGGCAGGAGAGATGCTCCGGTGGGTACTTTCTCAGCTGGACCAGTCCATTCAGAGCTGCACTTGCGCTGTAAAATCACAACATGCCGTGCTAGGAGAAGGTTGGGGTGGTGGCAAAGGAGAGGAATACAAAGTCACCATTATGTTCCTTTACATTTAAAGCAGCAAACAAATTTGGGAACCAAATGCATTGTTCCGCCTCCTAATGTTTCTGCCTCTTATTTTTGTTTATTTATTCAGCTACGTTTTTTGTTTGTTTTTGCTATAGGGCATGTGTGCTTATCAGAGAGAGACAAAGTGAGAAATTATAGCATGACCACCTCCCCTCCGCCAAGAAGATGGCCATTCCACAGTGCTTTCTCTATTTTCTTGTCAGGATTTTGGGCATGCCTGCACCCATGCCTGGTGTATTTTTCAAGCCATGGGACTTGAAAATAGGAGTCTTTTTCAAGACTCAACTGTTAAGTTGGTCACGTGCAATTCAGTGCCTTAATCACCATGCCACCTGCTAACCCATGTTTCTGTCTTTTAAAATTAGCATAACAAAAGATTCAGGAATTCAGTAACCTGAATTCAAAACAGTAGACCTAAAACATAATGTGAAAAAAATTAAAAATAAATGTATATAAAAATCCTGTATATGTGAAATACTCTTTAAAATTGTGTGTGTGTGTGTGTGCAGTGTGCATGTCTTCACCTCCTCTGACCGAATTCTGGAGTCATTATTATAACAGTCCCTTCTGAATCCCAGGCACCCAGGACATCCAGAGCTTTCTCAAGTGGGCTGAGATGCTCCTGGCTGCTGGCCCATCCAGATCCTGTACTTTGTTTGTTTGTTTTTTAATTTGCCGTAGGGCATCCCTTCTCCTCTATTTCTCCATCTTGTAGAGATTTGGGGCATGCATACACAAGCACTCAATGTGTATGTGTTATGTGGGTTTTTTTTTTTTTTTTTGGAGTTTTTTTACAATAGATCTCATGAGCTCACCAGAAAGACAGAGATAGAGAGACAGAAAGTGAGAAATCAACCCCCAGAGGGAATGGCCATGCCACAATCCCTTCTCCTCCTTTCTCCTCTCAGAATCTTGGGCACACACACACACACGCCCAGCATGAGTTTAAGCCACCAGGCCTGGGACTCAAACTGTGGTAGACTACATGAGAGTCTAGCGAGATAGCCATTATGCCAACTGCTGGTCCCAGCACTCAATGTGTTTTTAAAGCTACCAGGGCCAGGATTTGAACTGTGCAGGTGGCCAGGTGATATCTACCTTCCTTTACCAACAGGCTACAGGACAGCCCAAGCTTTTGCTCTTAATTGTTGATAAGGTTCCAATGGCTGCTTCTCCTTTACTTCCTGTACTATTTATCCCACTAGCTCTACATCACCCTTATTTATGCTCTATGCATCAGTACCACGCACACAGACTTCATTATGAAACAGATTTTTATGGAAAGAGACCTGTAAACTGCCCCCCCAAAGGCAACAGTCCCCCCCAAATCACCTTTCTAAAATATCTCAGTCTTTTATACTAGGGTGAAATTTGTATTGACTTCTGTTCTGTTTAGCCTCCCACCTGTCAGCAAGTTACTGGAGATTCTAATTATTTAACAGAATTCTTGTCCTACCTTTGTTTTTCAGCTTTTCTCCTTTATCATCTTGATTTCTAAGGAAGAGATAAAATTCTTGCTATTTCACTACAAAATGCAAGTTTGCTTAGTAAAATGGACCTTCTACCATGCTTGCAAAGACTCTGGGTACATTTTAAAAGTTGCTAAAGTACTTTGCAAAACAAAAAGCTCATCTATCTTGAGTTTGAGTTTCAAATGGTCTTTTTTTTTTTTAATCATATTGTGGGTTCACATTTCTAAGAAAGTCCTTCCCATCAAAGCAAATCCTAGAGAAGATGTCTTTCAATTACAAGAATGCAATGTATGTGCCTATGATAATGGTAACTGTGAACTGGTGGAGAGCATGCCCCGGGACAGGCATGGTACCAAAGGCTTCACTTACCTCAATTAATAAATCCTTGCAAAAAGCTTTGGAGGGAGATGCTATTATTTTTCCCATTTTGCATTTGAGGAAATTGAGAGTGGGAGAAGAGAAGTAATTGACTGTAAAGGCCACAGTGGTTACCTTGAGGATGGAGTCTTGCTGAGCTAGTCTGACTCCAGAGCTGTCAGTGCTGTCACTGTGTCCTGGTACTTCCTGCGTGTGGCTCTGCCATGAACCTGAACCATGGGTGAGTGATGGAGCCAGACAGAGGGACTCTGCCCTTTCACTGTAGACTCAGCCTTACCTTGCCTCCCAAAGTCAACCTAATTTATTTGCCACTTATTTTTGGTATAATAGGGCTTGGTAGAAAGAGAATCAGAGAGAACTGTAGATACAATAAACATATGGCATTAGGAAAATAATTTCATGTACCTGGGACTCATTTTCTCACTTGGAAATGGGAGAAAAAATAACTTTCTAACCTCTTTTATATCATGAAGCCCTAAAATTGAAACCATGAAAAAAAAATTTATTTTTTTTTTTGGAGAGATTTTCGCTATAGGGAGCGTGCGCTCACCAGACAGACAGAGAGACATATAGACAGAAAATGAGAAATCACCCCCCAGGGGGGATGGTCACGCCACAATCCCTTCCCCATGGGAACCAGCAGTTAGCGTAATGGCTATGTCGCTGGACTCCCACATAGTCGACCGCGGTTCGCGTCCCGGACCTGGTGGCTTAAATCTCACGCCGGGCGCGTGTGCGTGCGTGCCCAAGATCCCGAGAGGAGGATGGAGGAGAAGGGTGTCTCTGTATGTCTGGCGAGCGCGCGTGCCCTATAGCAAAAACCTCTCAAAAAATATATATATATTTAAAGGTCCTTAAAGTGTAAAAATTCTATAGAAATACTTGCCATGGGCTCAATGTACTAGTGTTATCAATTTTGTCCTCTTATGAGGTTGCATATAGTCATATATGACTACATACAACTTATCTCTCTTAAGATTTGTTGTTACAATTAAAAAAACATCATTTGGGCCAGCAGGTGGCATGATGGTTAAGGCAGGAGAGTCTACTTGGCCAGCTTTGCTGTTTGAATCCCAGACTGGGCAGCCTGAAAATCACACTGGGCACATGTAGGCATGTATGCCGTAGTCCCCAGAGGAGAATGAAAAAGAAGGGATTGTGATGTGGTCATCACCCCAGGAAGTATTTTCTCACTTTCCCTCTCTCTCTGTCTCTCTCTAGCGAGTGCACTGGCCCCATGGAAAACAAACAATCAAACAAAAACACTCAGAAACAAAACTGTAAGAAAAAGAAACATCATTCACTTTGTATTAAATACAGCAAAAAGTAAAAGATTTGCAAACTGAATTATGAAGAGAAACCTCCTTCAGCACTACCTTCCAAATTCAAAACCTCTTTTAAATTGCATTAAACCCTTAATAAAGGGCAGCATTTAGTGTTCCCTGCAGAAAGACCGAGGAGAAGCTGGCATAGAGAAGTTTTTGACTCAGTCACTCATGTTTTTCGTAAGTAGCTCAGGGAAACCTCGGTGAAAGTGCAATTGTGCTATTAGGGTTTGAGCTTATCTGAAGCCATCTCCTACATGTTAAAGTCCCAGATTCCCCCTGCAGACTTCATTTTCTGGGATGAATTTCAAAGCAGATTCATTATCAAACATCTGCCAGGGTCACTTGAGCGATGTGGGTATTAGCAGTAAGTCAGCATTGAAAAATCAAAGACAGATGCGCTCTTTTTTATTTTAAAGGAAAATAGAATTTTTATTTCCCTTAAAAACTAAAGGTGTAACATTTAATTTTATCTCATTTTAAGCAGTTTATCCCTTTCAATTGATAGGAAGCAGAGGGAAGATTCAAAACTCAGCTTTGTTACTTGGAACCATTATGAAGAGAATTCTATCAATCCCCTATTCTGGGACTATGCGGACCACATATCCTTACTACGAGTATTCCTTCTTGTTATCTCGGTAAGTGCATGTTCCAGGCCGTATGCCTAATAGATAGAAGTACCACAGTGCCAGGTTTGGGAACGCCTGACATTGGTGTCAGTTCTGGTAGCTGAAAATACCGAGTGTCAGGGAAGAGTCAAGCAGAATAACAAAGCACCTTTACTTCTGGTGACATGAAAGGTTTAGCATCAAACTACAGGTTGACAAGGGAACAATGAGGTTATCTTACCTAGCAGTGTTGTACCATTGCTGTGCACACTGCTTGGTCCTAAGCAAAACCTCACTAAATGGTTCATTCACTTGTTTAAAGTTGGGAACCAGCAGGTGGAATCACCAGCAGTGACAAGTCCAGTGGTTTCATCACTGGACTCCCACATGGTCGACTGTGGTTTGAATCCCAGACCCGTTGGCTTCAATCTCACGCTGGGCGCATGTGCATGCATGCCCAAGATTCTGGGAGGAGAATGGAAAACGTATTATGGCATGCGTACCCCACCAAGGGGTAATTTCTCACTTTCCCTCTCAGTGCTTTTGTCTCTCCTTTTCTCCAGCTCATGCATGTGCCCTAAAGCAAAAACCTCTAAAAAAACAAAGTAGTTAATAGACAAAATGATTAAAAGAAAAAATGACTGAGTAAAAAGGTGAATCTGATCCCTAGTTCCATACTTTACTCTCAAATTGATTCTTCCCTTCTATGATTTTTTTCCCTACTTTGCATCCTTTCCAAAAGAATCTTGCAGTTTATTTAAAGCAAATGGAGCAGCATGCACACACATGCATGCACACACAAACATATACACACACACACACACAAACATAAATTCTGGACAAAGAGCATGAGGAGCGCTGTTTAATAATGGCATTGATGCCCTTAAGAATGACCTGAGCTTTGCCCTAAAGCCTTAATTCAGCAAGGGCTATCACTGTTGGACCTCATCGAAGCCAATTTGGGTAGAGAAGTAACTATTGTGTATTTTCTCAGCTGCTGTTTTCAAAATCTCTGCTTGCCTGTGGCTAAAGGTAGGGGTATGACTCCAGCAAGAACCCTGCTTTGTTACAGACAATAACAAAAATAATGAAGGTGAAAGTTTGAACACAAAGGAGCTGGCTTTTGCTCCTCCGGCTTTCCCACATTCCATCATAAGTAGGGAATGCATACACAGGTCACTCTCTCTATTACAATTTATTCTCAGCCAAAGAGCTATTCGAAGGGAAATGCTCTTTAATGGGATTTTCTAGAAATGCTCAAAGACACAGAAACTGGAGTTGGCAACTTGTTTCAGAAGACTATAGAATTAGTTAGAAATGGACAGGATCTGCTCCAAAGTATTAGGGGCTTCCCCTTGGAAATGTCTTAAGTTCCTTAAGTAGAATTATATTAAGCTTAAAGTAGAAGAAAATATATTTGCCTATTAGAAGATATAAACATATAATATACATGCTAAATTATATCTATTGATACGTGTATTGTATATAGTAACAAGTATACATATTCTTATATTAAATATATAAATACACTATGAATATACATGTATAATTTACATACATAAATATACTTTTCTTTTAGTACTTTGGCAAGTACTATCTACTTTTGTGAATTTTGTGAACGAGGGCAAATGTACTGAGCTTTTTATCTGACTATGCTTTTTATCTAACCAGCATTCTTACTTGCTTTTCTCTCTAACAATACCATTACTCTTTTTTATGTGATCTTCCCTCATTTCTTGTTTTCTGGAGGAGCAATCACAGTTTCTCAGCACCTCATGGCCAGGTGGATGGGGTAAGTGAGCCAGGTCTGACCAGCGACTGTGATCTATCCATGGATTGTTCTCCCCATCATGAGGTCCACCATGGGTCCGTGATCCAGGCAAATCAATAGGGTTCCTTGCTTGACATTTCTGGAGAAAATTCTGGGATGGCCTGGAAACTTGAATGGTCAGTGTTTTCTCTGCCTATGGAGAAACACTCTATGAAGCAGAAAGTTTCAGAGACGGGGCCAGCAGGTGGCATAGTGGTTAAGGTGCTGGATTCCCACATGATTGGCCACGGTTCAAGTCCCAGTCCTAGTAGCTTAAAATACATACCAGGTGCATGTGTGTGTGCCCAAAATCCCAAAGGGAGAATTAAGGAGACTGGATTGCAGCATGGCCAACCCTCCTGGGGGTGATCTCTCTCTCTCTCTCTCTTATCTATCTCTTTGGCCTGTGCATGAGCCCTAGAGGAAAAAAAAACTTTTATAAAGTTTCAGAGGAATAAAAAGAGAGGCATAATGATCCTTTCTCTTCTATGAATCTTTACAATAAATTTGAACTGGAAAAAGTAACATTTTACAGGAATCATAGCCACTGAAAAAATTAGGAATCATATTTTTGGGAACAGTTAAGTAACAGAATGGAAAAGTTCGGTTGTGTTACAGGGTGGCATTAAAATTTCTTCTTTGTTGGGAAAATAGCTTGATAAGTGTACTGGATAAGTTAATTGGACTAAGATTTACTTCTTATTTTGGAGGGGACTATTTAATTTTATTGTTATTATTTACTTATTTATTTTTGAAGTTGACCAGAGAGAGACAGAGAAAGAAAAGGAAAGTGAGAAAGCAAGCTGCCAAGTCCAGGATTCAAACCACAGCCAGCCATGTGAGTCCAATTGCCTTAACCACCACACCACCTGCCAGCCCCAAATGGACTAAGATTTCTGATTGGGGAGCAGTTATTCTGAAAAAGAGAGAAGACCATGTAGCACCCAGGGCTTTCTGGGAGGAAGGGAGTGAAGAACAGAGGCAGGAAGAAAATGAATAGACCCGAGTGAGTCATCTGACATGTGGATTGTCTTTCTCTGCCTTCTCTCAACCCTCTGTGATGTCCCCAAAGTCACTGGAGTTTGGGGATATGCGCACTTTTGTATAAAAGGAAGAGGGGGCGATGTCTTCCCTGTAAAGACAGTTGTAAGATCAAATATAGCACAGGTTATTACTAGCTGTCAGCCATGAAATCATAAGCTTAGGAAGGAACCAAAAACATATTTGGGAAGAGAGGTGGATGTTCCCACACTATTCAAATAATCTCTAACTCACCCTACAGAGATTTTTCAGAGTTCAGCTGAACCAGCTGGTGGTGAGGTTGAGGTGACTAGATCCCACATGGCCAACCATGTGGTTGGAGTCCTGGGCATGGCAGCTTGAAAAACACACTGGGCTCATGTATATGTGTGCCAAAATCCTGATCAAAGAAATGGAGAAGGGACTGGGTGTGACTATCCCCCACGGAAGATGTTTTTTCACTTTTCTTCTTGCTGTGTCTTTCCTACAAACACATGCGCCCTCTAGCAAAGTACAAAGAGTTCAGTGCACACCAGCTGATGTCTGTGCTAGTTACATACTGGGCAGAGAAGGCCATGAAACTGGACGATGAATAGGACAGAGCGATTCTCACTTGGAGAAACATCATTCTCCACAGCCCTATTTCTAAGATCATGCTACAGGTATCAGATCTGCTGAAAACCCTGATGAAAAATGGTGCTGAGAAGTCTGATGACTGTAGGCTTTTAACATTAAATGCCTTTTAAGATGTTGCAAACAGGTAATAAACTGGGCTATGGATGGATAATTCAAAGTGCTTGATGCTTAACTAAATGCCCATGTTTTGCCCATTAACACTGGTGAAGAATTGGAGCTGTCTTCCCTGACACTCAAAGCACACCTTCCACTCTCTCATCTGGAAATGCTTGTTGATTCAAAGCTGAGAAGAGAACAGAGCCAGGGCTGGGCTCTGCAGCAAATGCAAAAGGCAGTGGCTGATAAAATCTCTTCCCTCTTTCTCCTCCCATTAAATGAATCCCATTATACCATTCTATCAGCTTCCAGCAAGATTGTAACTGGGTTGAAAAATTTCATTATATAGGAAAGTACCATTCTAGAAAAGATTAAGTTTGGTAAGAGAAGACTTTATCTAATAAGTCTGATCACTCAGCTCCGATCAGCTCTTACTAGCCTTTAATCCTCTCCTTTTTCTGCTTTTGTTGGTACTCGATTGGATCTTGAACTGCTCCCCTCAGCACCAATGCCATGTCTACCTGTACAATGACCACTCTTAATTTATAGTTAAGCTAAAATACTCTCCCCTTGTAGGAGCTTCCC
This sequence comes from Tupaia belangeri chinensis, assembly GCF_000334495.1. Lineage (NCBI taxonomy): Eukaryota > Metazoa > Chordata > Mammalia > Scandentia > Tupaiidae > Tupaia > Tupaia belangeri. Next base: position 7,810,669 of record NW_006160041.1, read on the forward strand.
AGCTGTCTCTTCCATCTTCTATACTGTCAATCAAATTTTTCCTCCACTTTATTGTTTCCATAGCCTTCAAATAAGTTGTAATATCCCCTTAGTTTCCCTGTCTTCTACTTGGGGTCTTCTACCCTCTAACTCAGAATTTCATGAATGGCTTGTCTTCATTAGCTGCTACAATGGTCTCATCTGTCATTCTTATTTTAGTTCATTCTAATCAAGCTTTTAATTTCCCCACATCACTCTTGAAGCCCAGGTGACCTCTACCTTGTCAAATTTGTTTAGTTCTTCTTGTGTGTGTGTGTGTGTGTGTTTTCCTAACAATATCTTTCTACACCATTAGAGTGGTTTAGTAATTTGCTACTTGTAATGGGGAGTATTAACAATGATACTGCTCACATATTTAGGACTAACAATTGCCACAGGATTAAGGATTAAATGAGGCAGCACATGTAAAAGTATTTGTAAAAGCATTAACCAGTATGTACATTTATTGAGTGCTATACCAGACCCAGTTCCCTATGCTATATTTAAAACTGGTAGAGCTGAAAAGCAGAGGTAACTACGCCATTTCTTCATCTTTGCAACCCTGATCCGTGGCAAGAGATCTTATTTACTTCATTTAAAAAGGAGATTTGATGTTATATAATCTATTATTTTGTCTTTGTGTCATTCCTTTTTTGGAAAGCAGTTCCAGTATGAGAATACAATAGAAATATACAAAGATGTAAACAGATGTGGCCTAGTTCTCAGCAAGTCAGTGACAAGTTCATAGCTGCGATTTCAGATTCAGGCTCCCATTCCTATTCCAGTGGCTCCAGAACATGTTCTTCCAACTCCTGCACTTGAAAATATATGAGGGTTCCACTTGGAAGCACTTTTAAGAAAAACAGTTGAAGCTTATTATTTTGTAGAGAGAGAGGCCAGGTGTCATGGCAAACTTCTAGTGAACTGGAAGTACTGAGACCTGAGGATTGTCACTTGAACCTGTCCTTCCTTTGCCCTCTACATTACCCCTCTTAAGAGCCTAGATTTCACAAAGTTTGGGGTACGATAAGAAGTAACTGTGGGAGGGACCAGCAGTTCGTATAATGGCTATATTGCTGGACTCCCATGTAGTCGACCGCGATTCGAGTCCCGGACCTGGTGGCTTAAACTCACACCGGGCACATGTGCATGCATGCCCAAGATCCCGAAAGGAGAATGGAAGAGAAGGGATTGTGGTGTGGCCATCCCCCCTGGGGATGATTTCTCGCATTCTGTCTCTCTATCTCTCTCTCTTTCTGGCGAGCATACACTCTATAGCAAAATAAATAAATAAATAAATAAAAATAAAAAAAGAAAGAAGTAACTGTGGGAGTACTTTGAGTATAAGTAAGTTTGCAAAGTGGATTTAGGCAAGACTTTGATGCTCATCCTATCTAACTGTATTGCTTAAGGCAAAGTGATCATTTCTAATACCAAATAACTTAAATAAATAAATAAATACTCTTCTGTCCAACTGTAATTATATTATCTTTGACAAACTTCTCCTCCCCATCCCTCCCCCCCAGGTTAACTCTCATCACAGGAAAGAAGATTAGAAATCAACACCATATCTAGACAAACTGTCACAAACTATCATCCGTTCTTCTAAGGGTTCATTTATTTTTCCATAAAAATCATTTATGCACCTGTTAAGTGATACTGACTTGAGAAAACCTTCACACTTCTGCTTTAGCTTCCAGAAGCAAATTGGGACCTCCCTTAGAAAACTGCTCCCTTAGTAAAGTTGCTAGGTTACAACAGCTAGACTAGAGTCATTCATAGGCAACTTGTCTTTTAAACTGTTAATGCAGACAAACTTCAAGATGTAACCAACCCAATTATTTCCCTGTCTTATTTCTCTGCTTCCATTTTTTGTACGTCACTTCCCTTAAATATCCGTGACCACAAGCCTACTTGGAGTCCTCTGAAAGCTATTCCAAGTCCCTGATTAGAATCATGTTTATTTTTGCTCAATTAAATGCCACTAGATTAAATTATCTGAGGTTTTTCTTTTAGCACACCCTTAAGTTGCCTACATTTGCCCTTTTCTCTCCACAATGAAGAGGGTACATAAATCTTAAATTACTCTCATTTTATTTATTTATTTATTTGATTTTCACTTTTTTCCCAATGATGTCCCTGTTCACATAATACATTTGTATACTTCTGCTCCTGTTATCAGTTTATTCCCTAGATTCAATTATTGAATCCTCACAGGGTAAAAGGAAAGCCTTCCCTCCCCTACAAAAAGTCCTAACAATATTCAGGGAGAAAGTGTCTCTGCATAAGCAGATACAGTCTTCATTTTATTACTCTGCTGCTGAGAGTTTCAGGAAACTGCTGCATGGAGACAGCTGCTGTTTTCATCTTTTTCCTTCTTGTTGTTTGTAATGGCTCTCAAAGAAAAAGGACTACTGCAGTCAGAAGGGAGGGTCAGAGCATACTGAACTAAACCTTGCCAAAACAAAAAGCAAGACCTTAAATGCTTGAGTAAGCTCAAGGAAAGGCACAGAGAAGTAATTAAGGGAGTTTGGCCCCTGTGACATGGATAGCCAGGTTTGCTAATTGGCACTTAACTGGAAGACAAACTTCTCATCTCTTTATGATAGTAGGTAGTTCTGTAAGTTGAAGCAAGGAACCCAAGGTCCACTGCATCCTACTGAAGCTAGGCCCTTCTCCCAGGGGCAGTGAGAGAGCTACCTCCTTATTTGCATTTCAAACACACAGTTCTCAGGTCCTTGAGGAGGTAGTTCTGGGTAATTGAAGATTTACATCTCAAAGAAAGAGAGAAAGGATTTGTAATTGCAAGCTCTCTAAAGCCAACTGCTAGAGGAGAGTTTCAGGGGCCTATCAGCCTATTACTAGTAAATTGTCCTGGGCATTGAGTTTCCTCAGACAGACTTTTTAAGGAGGATTGAAGGAATCCCAGGGACATAGCCTTAAACTTCTAGAAGCCATGTTAAGAGTTTGGCTAAGTCTCTTAGTGTAGGTGTTTGTGTGGCATTGCTTGGTGTTAAGTTTTTCCAGTTCTTAGGACTTACTCTGTATCAGGTATAGGTTTGCTGGAACATTGCATGTGATATTATAAATCCTCCCCAAAACACTGACAGGAACTATTTCAATCCTTTTCATTATCTGAAGTAATTTAACTTTATAGAATGACCACATAATGACTAATGGGTAAGCCTCGGATTTGAACAGAGTTGAGTTTTCAAAGTCAGGATCTTACTAATTCTCCAAACACAAAATCTTTAAACGTGGTCATTTTTTCAGATTCTTGGTTGAAGAAAATTGTTGTGATAAAGCACAGTTCTAAACTTCTAAGTAATCTTTGTGGGTTTTTAGATTTAACAGCCTTTGTACCTTCTTTCTTTTAAATTGAATTAGGTTTTTGGATCCAGAGAAAACAAGGCCTTTTATGTTTTAATTTTCTCTATGCTTCTTAGCTCTATTTTCTCTCTCCATTTAGGTTTTTCTTTCTTTTATTTTTTGGTTAGGGTAAAAGAGGTGCAAAGGGGAGGGAAAAGAACAATGAGAACATAATTGGACAAAAGCAATATTGAAATAAGAGAATTTTAAGAATTACTCAAGAATAGGCAAAAATGCAAGTTTTTTTTCTCCATCTCACATGGGCATTTTTGAGGGAGGCAATTCTTGTCAAGGTGGCTCTCCTGTCCTGGCAGACTGGCCAGCTGCATCTCTGGCTCTGCCCACTAGATGCCAGTAGCAACCTCCCTCCACCTGCAAATCGCTCCAGATGTTGCCAAATGTCCCAGGAAAGCAAAATCATCCCAGCTGAGAACCACTAGATAAAGGGATCCAAAACCAGAGAAAACCTGCTTCACTTACTGTGTGTCCTTACTGCTGCCCCGTTGGGTTTGGAAAGCTTCTGAATTTCATCCCTGTGCTTTTGGATCCTGACCTGTTTCACACTCTGGTTAAATGCTCACGCACCAGTGGCCTTGGTCCTTCTGCGATCTCATTGTGAAGCAGTGAAGCAGGAGCACCTCCATTTTGAGTTCCTCTCTGTATTGGAAACTAGCTTTCTCCTTTTGCCTGGAGTCAACAGAGTGATTAACATCCCTATTGTCTTTGCTAAATAATCCCAAACGAACTCCCTACTTTAAGATATTCCCTAGTGTTATAATAATCAATCTCCAAACCCCTTGCCCTAAAGATCATTACAATTGATTCCTTGTGTTTACATAGAGATGGAACATACCCTTAGGAATGATTAACCTGCTTGTTTTTTTCTGTAAACTGCTTCTGCACTGTAAGCCCCCACCCCCTACTCTTTCAAGCCCACTACATCTTGTTCCTGTAATAGCCATGTCAACCCAGAAATGAATGTGATTTTTGCCTTTATAAGCGCCCCTTGCCTTTTACTGGGGCCGCGGGATTTTTGAGAAATGAGTCCTCCCACCGTCGCCGGCCTATTAATCAAAAAAACTCCAATAATTTGGCTATGTCTGGATGTCCTCTTATTTCTCACAGATTGGACTGTAACAATTGCTTCTCTCGGGCACCAGCTCATTTTGACTTGTTTTTTCACATTGTAACACCAACATTTCCAGGTCGACTAAAGCAGTGTCCTATCTCTCTAACCTCTTTGAGATCTGAATTTCATCTGCTTGCCCTGTTTATATGAGGTTGCCCGGCTGCCAGAGCTTCCATACCATCTCTGCTGCCAGAATCCCTTGATGCTATGGCCTATTTTTCTGCCCAGGCCTCTCATTCTTACCTGCCACTTAATAAAGCCTCATTCGAATGGGATTCAAAAATGAAACTCTAAGAGCCAAAATTCAAAATAAAACAAAACAAGTTAATTCTGGCAAAATGGCAGGAACAAGAAAATAAAAATAACAGAATTGCTTTACACAGGGAAATAAGGCAAATTGGCCTTGATAAGGAGACCATGTATTTCTGCAGAAAGAACTCTCACCGTATACAAAGAGAAAAAAAAAAAAAAAAAAAAGACTCCCCATCAGTAACATTTTCTCTTCAGTTACTTTTCCTTTTTCATGGGCTTGTACGGGCCCCATTCACTGTTACTATTTGCTTTCCTTATTTTATTAAGTGTATTTATATTTGCTCTGTGGTAGTGAGGATGGGTTAACTAGGTCCCTGATTGGTCCGTTAGCCCTTGTATGTGCCTCGTTATTAAAGAGCAGCAAATCCCTCAGTTTTAGTTCCCTGATAAATTATAGGTAAATCAAGGGCATCATGATGATTTTTGCCTATTTTGGCTTTGCCCGAGAAGAAAAAGATACATTTCTGTTTTGATTCAGAATTTAGAGTAAGAAAACCCCTGGAATTAATTCAGCAACCACTGTAATTTACTTAATAAATAAGCTGACCTTTCACATGCAGCCCCTTCATTTCAAAGCTCTTTCCGTTTCTAGCCACAGTCACCTGGTCACCATTCTTCTGGGTAGCAGGCACTTGGGGAAATGCCTTCCACGTAGTAGGAGCCAACTTCATGGCAAAGTCTCTCTTGATTTAAAGCAAGGCTGGGTCATTCAATTTAGTAGAAACTCTGTCTTCTAGGACCTGACAAATAATATATCATTTATTTTGTACCTTTATCGGAAAAGTGCATGGAGATACTTAGCAATCCACATGTTTATTTCATCTTTACCAGAAAGTCTTGTTCCATAATAAATTTAGAACAGAAGAGCTTTTGATAGTTTATGCACTTAAACTAAAATACACTCACAGACGAGTCACAGGGACTGTACATTTTGAAAAAGAAGTCAAGTTTTTGTGGGCCAGATGGTGGCACAGTGGTAGAGCATAAAGCTTTGCATGGCCAACTTATATGGAAAGGTTCTGGGTTCAGGCCTGAAGGCCTCCCTATACTCATCAGGCACACACACATCCATGATCCCAGCGGGCAGGGGCTGGGGCCACATTGCAGTGTTGGGACCTTTTTAAGGGTGCTGTCTCTCTCTCCCACTCATAGAGGAAATCAATATTATATTTAAAAATGTATATAAATGTTTTATAAAGAATTCTATGCTTCTATTAGTCCCAATTACAAATTCTAGGAATTTAAAATTTGTGGTGTATTTTTTTCTGAACTGTCATTATTAGCTACATTAGTTTTTTAAGTTGCCTCTTGTTCAGAAAAGGTCATTATTAAGCTTAGTTTGAATTAGGTTTCCCCAGAGCTTAAGAGATCTTTTTTATTTTTTTTTCCTAAAATAACTAGAAGACATTTAGTAATACTATAGACTACTAGTTAATATCCCATGTGCATATCACCTGAACTCATCTGGCTATAAAATGTAAACCTTTTTACTCATATTTCCTTGGTTAGCTTGGAGTTGTCATTATTATTTGGTTTTTATTTGCTTCTCCATATGTATTGCTTATTAGACTGTCATAAGGGAGGCAAAATACTTTATGGAAGATACTTGGATATTTTTAAGAGGAGAGCAATATTACCACAAATGATCAAAAACAAGAGAAGTAGAAGCAAAATAGAATTTTATGAAGGTCAGAACCAAAACTGTGGCCAATCATATGTTTGAAGAAGTTAATGTGTTTCCAAGAAAAAAGTCATAGAATTGGATTTGTAATAAGTGAGAAAGAATTTTCCTAATTCAGAAACTAAATGATAGCTAAGTTAAATGTTTGCCAAAGCCAACAGTGGGAAGTTTGCAATGTTCAAAGTAAAAGGTATAGCCATAACTTTATAACATGAATTTGAAGAGAAGGAAAGATCTGTGACCAAAGTACAGGTTTAGGATGAAAAACTCTAAGCATAGAAATTCAGTAATTTATTATCACTGTCATCCACTGAAACATAATATAATCTCATACCAGCCCAATGTATTGAATAAGCCAATTAATTCACTGGATATAATCATCAGACCATTTTTAAAAATCTTCTGCAGTCTTTAAGTTCCTAAAGAAGGCAATTCATTTTTCTCCACCCTAGAGTAAGACCTTGGGAAACCCTCAAAATCCATGGTTGTTTACGTCTTAAAAAAAATTTTCAGGCAGGTAATAAAAATGTGCATTCTTATGAAATAATAAGGCCCAAAGTTGGTTTAAAACTGAGTGAGGCTATTTTGCTTTTCCAATTTGAATTTGGGAGGAATTCTGAAATTTGGCAAGAAGAGTTGTAATCTGCATAATTTCTCTTTCTCTTGTAGTATCTCCATCCTTCCTTCCAGGCTTATTTACTTCTTTTTCTTTTTCTTTTCTTTTTTTTTTTTTTTTTCAATTTGCCAGAGACAGATAGACATAGAAGGAGAAAGTAACCCCCAATAGGGTGTGGTCATGCAGCAATCTCTTCTTCCTTTCTCCATCCTGTCAAGATTTGGGGCACACCAGCACAGGGACCAGAATTTAAGCCACAGGGACCAGAATTTGAACTGTGGTCTGCTGTGTGAAATCTGGTTTCCCTAGCCACTAGACATTTGTTAACCAACATTTCTCTCTCCGTCTTCCCTCTACCCTTTCGAACATCTAGTATCTCTTCTAGGAGGTCAATTTTTTAGCTTCCATGTGTGAATGAGAAAACGTGGTATATCATATGTGCCTAGTTTATTTATTTAACATAATATCTTCTTACCTCATCTATGTTACCTAAAAAGACAGAATTTTTTATTCTTTTGAATGACTGAATAGTAGTCCACTGTTGTGTGTGTGTGTGTGTGTGTGTGTGTGTGTGTGTGGTATCACACTTTCTTTATCCATTCACTTAGATTAATTCCATATCTTGGCTATCGTGAATAGAATTGCATTAAACATGGGATGCAGAATTTTTTTTTGCCATAATAATTTCTTCCTTTGGTTATATGCCAAGTAGTATGACTGCTGGATCATAAGTAATTCCATTTCTATTGAAGTCAACTCACTTTTGTAGGTTCTTTAGAAATCTTCCTTATTTACTTCCTTATTCATTTCAGAATCACTCACCTGAGTACCTTTTTTTTAAAGAATTATTTTATTTTATTTTGTTTGTCTATTTATTTTTTAACTTTGACCAAAGAGGGATAGAGTGAAAGAGAGAGAGAGAAAGGAAGGGAGAAAGCAAGCCGTCAGGTCCAGGAGTCAAACCGCTTTTGGCCATGTGGGAATCCAGCACTCTTAACCACCTGGCAACCTTGGAGCCCCTCACCTGAGTACCTTTGATGTGAGTAAAGTCACCTCCACTTCCGCTAGTCCCTTCATCCCTCTTCAGCACTAAGAATTCACATACACTCTGATTTTTTTTCTGGCTTCAGCCTGCTTGTCCTAAAATGACCCATCAAAATTTTCTGTCATTGTCCCACAGATGTTATAGCCAGCTCAGCAATCCCTCCTTTACTCTGCCTTCAAAGCAGCCAGTTAGCAATCTCTTGCCCTTACACCTTCCAGTTAGGGATCTCTTGCCTTTACCTTCCAGGTGACTTCAGACATTTGTCGTTTTTTGTTTGTCAAATTTCAGGAACACACATCGAGTTCTCTTTGAAATTTCTTATTGTTGTGAAGGATTATTACTTCCAAAATGCCACTTCTTTTTAAACGAATGAGGTTTTTAGTATATTCACAGTCTCTTTACACAAGATCTTGGACATTTTGGAAATCTGGGCATTTGGAAGTAGCAACTCACCGTTTTCCTTGGTGGGACAGGGAAAGGAGAACAATTTATAACACAGCTCATTCTAATAAATCTTGTAAAATCCTCCCTCAAGCTCTAAGTCCTATCACCTATTATGTCCTTGTTCTGCATGAAGGTGTCAAAGGTTATCTGACACATTTCAGTGAATATTCTTTTAATATCTCGTCTTTTTTAGTACCTCCTTTGGAACAAATATCAACTATTTTGAAATTTTTCTGCATATTCTACTTCAAGTAAATTGTATATATTCTTTATATTATTCTAAAAGACTATAGATGTTTATTTTAGAACTATATTAACAACTCTCTTAATTCATATAAATTATTTCAGTAGCAGTTTTTTCTTTTTTTTTTACTATTTTTTTTTTGTAATCACATCAACCAAATATTCTGGCCATGTTTTTCCCTTACATGGACTTCAGCTCTCTTAATCTTCATCAGAGTAATATCATGTCTCATTACCAAAACACTTCATTTTATTGTAAAGTCTCTTCTTCTTTTTCCTCATTAAAACACCATCAATCTCATCCCTAATGCTAAATCATTGTGAATGAAGGAAAAGTTCACCCAAGTTCTATAATCATGTTACAAAATTTACAATAACTTCATTGAGGAAAGATTATATAGAGGTGAATATTCAAAGTGAAATGGTACCGAAGTGGTAGATACAGTCTGTTGAAATATTTTAGTCTACTGATTTTCTGGGAACACTTTTTTAATATTTAAATTTCAAGCAATAGTACATGAGCTGAAACACATTTTATCATTATAGGTAAGTCTCATTACATGGTTATCATATAAAAAATCATATATATACTGTATTTCAGACCTTTCTAATATTATATACTGTTAAACTTAGCTGGTTTTTTTTATTTAAAAATTTTGAACAACCTTTGTAAGTGAGTAACAAAGATTCTTCTATTGTTTTCTGAGGTTTTGTTTTGCTTATGTGAAAGTGAAAATGTTTCTTTTATTTTCTTCCCTCCATCCTTCCTTCCTTTCTGATCCATTCATTTTAAGCGAAGAGAATATTGATGTATCAATTTCCCCTAAATTATACTTCCTGGCATTGTATATCATATCTACCCAAGAGCTTATTACAATCAAATTTCCCTAAGCCATTTACTACATACAGGACATTAATTTTTGCAAGAGAGAGAGAAAAGTAAACCCTAATTCCTGCCAGATTCCTCAATAGCCCACTTCTTTATAGCGAAAAGACAGCAAAGATGTGTTCCCAAATGCTTAGTGTTTTGCAAGGAAAAGAGAAAAGGTAATTGGGAAGTGCTTTTAAGAGAAATTAGTTTCTGTTGTCAACTGTCATCAAGATGGATTACATTCAGCTGCTCCATAGAAGCAGAAATAAAATCTAACATATTTGTGTCTAAGACAATAGTGTGCATATTTTTAAATTGCACCAGGTAGGCCCTATTATTTAAGATTCCTCACCACTGTCATTGTCACAACATCCTACATTATTCAAACCAAGCATCATTTCCATTAGTCAGTCTCTCCTTTGCTGTCAAAGATGCAAATACAAGCTTGTATTGCTTAGAGTAAATGTATCATCTGAATGGGAAATGTGTCAGGAAATATTAAATGATATAAGGTATGATTCTGAAATAAAATCATATAAACAGATAAGTTTCTCTCCCTCCAAAAAGGGGGAAACTTTTTGTAAAAAAAGCCTCTAAGATTATGCATTGACAAGGAGGGTAACATATTTATTTCTATATCCTCAGTACATGAGAATAATCAGTGCTCAACAACCTGGCACTTAATAGATGCTCAGTACATACTTTTAAATGAATGCCTGACTCAGTGAATGAATGAGTAAATGAATGAAAATCAAGGAATGATTATTTAACATGTTGACAATACACTAAGGAAATAGTTACATCTATTAATATTTTCCTGTATGTTTAGAAAATATGAAATAAGCATACAGCATTTCAAGTGTGTCAAAGACTCTATAATGGATAGTATTTACATCAACTTTTATGCTTTGAAATTAGAAATACTTCAGGCTGCTGAACAAGGGTGAAGTGTTGCCATAATTAACTCTAGTTGAATAGATTTTTCTCACATGCCTTCTATTAGCATGCTTTTGTCAACACATTTATCTGGGAATCTGAAATGCTTTGAGAATTTACATTTTTCATCACTGAGAAATATTAGATCAAGATCCATTCCATAAGTTAAAGATTAAAGATCAAACCTAAAACAGGTCTCCTGCGTGAATTCTGAGGCTAGACATCAAATGTGGATACTTAAGAATTTGCCTTCACATCACAGAAATGATTCTTTTAAAACATCAAGACAATCAATCAAATTTATTCAGATAAATTAAATAGTCTATTTTTTCTAAAAGTGAATGAACCATATAAATATTTTCACTTATTGAATTGATGATTTAATTTTTTATGCCATATTATCAATGTAGTTAGGCCTTTATTGAAAAAATATTTTGTGAAAGGTTTGAAATCTGTATATAATGTCTTGTGGGTCCATGATAATTTTAACTAAGTTTCAAAAACAGAAGCTATTTACAATAAGAACTAAAACTAGCTTTTATTTATTAATGATCTGTTATGTTATATATGCTATACATGATTTTTAGCCTCATTTCAACTCAGTGAGTTTGAGTTAAAACTCACCTCATTTATAATCCCTATTTAGTATTTGGTGTGGACACTCAAAAAGTTTGGGTAACTTGCCCATATCCAGAAAACTAGCAATGTTGATGCTTCAATGCGAGCCTGTCGTTCACTCTGCCAAACCTCCACTTCTGACATAATGACTAAACGATTCTCTTATCCATGTACCTCACTGCCAGGCTAGCTCTAAATTGCATCTACAGCCATCCCATACATTCTTATTAAGGTCTCTATTCAAATCATAATTCTAATGAAAGCAAGCATTGTGGGAGAATATGTGTTCTCCAAATAGTTCATGCAAATGAAGGGAGCTCAGTAGAGTAACATCCCTGGACTCTTACCTCTTTACTTCTTCTAGCCCTGGGGATGTGTGGTAGGGGCAGGTGGTGGTGTGATTAATCAAACATAAATTTGGAAGAGTAGATTTGAAAAATACAGTCTAGTTCAGCGGCTTTCTTATTTCTTTTAGCAGCAAGTTACCTAAGATCATATTCTTTAATGTTCTGAAGTCTAATGTATTTCAATGTCTTAAATGTCTCCAATGCCTTGATCTTTAATATCTTAAGAATTCCCTGGGTGAGCCCCACCTGTAGGTAAACCTGCCCCTCTTCAGTGGTGTCATAGACTGCTTAACTCTGAGGTTTATATATTAGGCCCACTTAATTCTCAGGCTACGCTGTGTCTTCGATTTCAGCCTTTGTCAGAAATAATAGTGAAGTATGGCTAGCATTTATAGTCATCTATCTTATTTCCCAATATGTACACATTTTGGATTTTTAAAATGCTACTTATTAGGCACTCTGAGCAACATCAACGGATAATATAATCACTATGTAAATTAATGTATGAATGCACATACATATGTAGGTAGATAGAAAATCAAGAAAACTCACATTAAAACTATATTAATGGTTTGAGCTAGTAGGCGGTGTGGTGGTTAGAGGCACTGGACTCCCACATGGCCAACCATGGTTATAGTCCCAGACCTGATGGCTTACTTTCTCACTTTCCCTCTCTCAATCTCTCTGTCTTTTTTCTGATCACACTGGAAAATAATAAAGCAAAACAAAAAAAGCAAACAAACAACACAACAAACTATATCAACGACTATTTTAGGTAATTCTTTCTTTAGGAAGTCAGTGATGGGCTTAATTTTATTGGTCTAATTTGGTTTTTATTTGAATTATATATTTAACTTTATTTATCATTATTATTTTTTAATTTGCTACAGGACATACACACTCACCAAAGAAAAAAAGAGAGAAAGAGGAAGAGAAAGTGAAAAAGCAAACTGCCAGGTCTGGGACTTGAACTGTGGTCAGCCATGTGATAGTCCAGCACCTTAACCAGCAGGTTACCTGCTGGCCCCTTTATTGGTTTAATCTTAATCTCAACATAGAAGAAGCAATAGAAAAGTATGAATCTTAGCATGAGTAGCACAAGTAGTATGAGTGATACTTCTACTTTTTGTGCTTTTAAAATCATCTATAATGCACATTTGTAACGTTTCATTAGAATCAAACTAAAATGCTTTTAGAAAATTACCACTTTCATCCTGTTTTATTTAAGCAACAACCTGCTTTGTTGTAAACCTGCAATGGAAAAAGAAAATGATGCATGCTATTTTTTTTCTTTTTGACCATATGGGAACACATACATTTAACCACAAGCTACATAAATATTGACATATAAGTGCCTATTCCTATGTCTGGGGATAAAATATTTAATTTTAATGTCCTAAATGTTTTACATTAGCATCTGCTTTTGCAAGAATATGCTTATAAATTACTCTGGCATTCTGATTGAAGTTTCTTCCTAAATAGCAAAGGTTGGGAAATCCATAGGGTCCGAATACACATGTATTATTTTTACATGAGAGATGCCTTATATGTTTTGTCAGTTACTGTTTTAATAGTACTACTATTTTTCAAGTGAACTTTATAGTGATAATATAACACTTTTAGGATATGCTGTCAATATAACTGGAACTATAGACATGGAATTATTAATGCCAGAAAGTTGTATCTGATTTGATTATCCAAAGAATTCTCATGTTAGCCTCTAAAACAAGGGTGGGGATAAGAAAAAATTAAACGTAAGCACTTAGGAGAGAATTCTAATATTTATTCATCTTTTGTTTTAGGTCATTTATTTCCCTGGTATTTATTTGCTATAGGGTATGTATGCTTATCAGAGAGAGACAGCGAGAAAGTGAGATAGCAACCATCAGGGGGGTTGGCCATGCTGCACTCCCTTCTCTTCCATTCTTCTCTTGGGATTCTTGGGCATACATGTACATAAGACCAGCAGGGTTTTCAAATCACCTGGTCCAGGACTTGAAGGCACAGTCAGCCATGTGGGATCCAGACACCTTCACCGTGCCACTGCCTGGCCCATTTTTCTACATTTCTAATCTCAGCATTTTAACTTACCAGGACTGTCTTAGTAACTCTAATTTTTACATGCAAGTTTAGCACTTGAGTAATGTGCACTGTCTAAAAATAAATGTTTGGAGAGTAAGATTAATATAGGTTTTCAGTAAAATTGAGTATGAATATTTTCCAGCTCACGTATGTGTCAGTAGTACAGTAGAACTGTTAGATAACCAATAAAAGTATAAAAAGTATGTGTTTTGTTCATGAATATACTCTACTTTTTATCCTTGTTGTGCTCAAAAAATAAGACCAGTAGAAACAGACCTACCACAAACTTCCTATATGAAATTTATAAGGGGGAAACAAAAACCCTGGGATTTTGCAAAGATATAGCATGCATAAAACTACAAGCACAAGCAAACCAAAAGAAATGTCTTTGAATATGTAAACTAAATGAAAATGACTAAAGATGTATTCAAGAGATTTTAGAGGAATTTTCAAAGGGTACTTTTGAAATTTACTTTCTTTTTTGGAATGGAGGAATTTTCATGTCAGCTCTTAAATATTTATGATAAGAGGTTATTGGTCTAGCCAAGATTTAATAATGGCTACCAAAGTTAGCCTCCCAGAGTAAACTACTATGGATTTGGACAGAATCTATGCACCAATTACTTTCAAGCACATCGTGTAACAAACTGCTCTGGGACATGGTTAGTAAAAGAAAGGAAACACACAAGATGCACTCCATATTTTTCCTTGGAATTCTGCCTGGAGGCACTTTCTAAATAAAGGCAACTGTGACCAAAAAGAGGACAGTGGCCCTGCTGGGGAGAGGAAAGAGAGAATTGAATTCAGGAATGCTGAAGAAATGGAGAAGGGAGAAGAAAAGGAGGGATAGGAGGAGGAGAGGAGGAGAGAAGCAGAAGAAAAATAGAAATTAAAATCCATCTAGTTTGGAAGAAGTAACATGACTTTTTTCTTAGAAAAGACTACGTGTGTGTACATGTATTAATATAAATCAAATATAAATCATACATAAATGCATAAGGAACCTAATATGAGGGGGGAGGTGGAATATTCAATATATCAAAGTATTTTTGAATTATTAAAAATACAAATTATTCATCTGCTATTCATAAAGAGTACAGGAAGTTTTGTTAATGTCTCTCTCAATCTTTTTTCTTACAAAAAGGACCTGAGCAGTTTAAAAGCACAAAGTGTTGTAGACAGTTAAAAAAAAAAGGTAGATGTATATAAAATTATAGATCTATACATATGGACATACGGGTGTATAAATAATTAGATAGATATAACTCAATGTAAGCCAGATGTATCACTACCATTGAGAATGCTATTATATAATTAATAACTAAATATATTTCAGACTTTGTAGTCTCTTTTAAATAATAAAATAAATGACAAAGGAAGTTTGTGCTGTAGCCTAAATGCTAGTGCCCTCCCTGTCCCAAATTCATATGTTGAAATTTCAACTCCCAAGGTGACCATGGTAGGAAGTGGGGCCTTTTGGGAGGTTGATTAGTTCACAAGAGGTCAGCCATCATAAATGCAATTAGTGTCCTCATAAAATAGGCTCCAGGGAGTTTCTCTGCTCCTTGACCATTTGACAGCACGGTGAAAAGGTGCCATCTATCAGAAAGCAAGCCCCCAACAGTTCCCAGATCTGCTAGTGCCCTGTTTTTGAATTTACTCGACTTCAGAACTGTGAGAAATACATTTCTGTTGTTTATAAACCATGTAGTTTATCATTTTGCCATAGTTGGTAATGGATAAAGACAGTCATGAAAATAAACAACTGGCTTCTGAAAGAGACAGTTTTGAAGAGGAAAGTACTCATGTAGATTGGAAGTTTCTCAACTGCCTGCAAAGAAAATGTATTGTTATTATATATGCTGAATTAATAATCACTGTTATGAGGAAGATCGCACACATTAAAAAAATGAATAGTATATATTAAAAACATCCTCAATACAGTCATGATGTATAGTCGGTAAACAAGTAGCCATCAGTTACCCCTATGCTCTGAATCATGCCTATTCTGAATAAAAATGTGCCTTACTTTCAAGTATTATATCCTTACAAATTAATTTAATTAACTTTTGATACTATTATGATTTGGGTAATAGTTTGTCCCCCAAAGTTTCCTGTTTTAGAATTTGATATTGGGAGTTGGTGAAGACCAGTGGGTGGTGATTGAATTACAGTGATTGCATCACAGGGGCACAAAAGACCCTGTAAATTCTAGCTTCCAGAGAGGATATTAGCTCTCATGAAATCTGGTTGTTATAAAAGAGCCTCAGTACAGCCTGTGGCTTGGTGGTTAAGACCCTGGGTCCCACCTAGCTGACTGCAGTTTGAGTCTTGAACTCAGAGGCTTGAGAAACACTGTGTGTGTGTGTGTGTGTGTGTGTGTGTGTGTGTGCTTGCAAACCCTAAGTCTGAAAAGGAGGTTGAAATGGAGGAGAAGGGATTGCGGCATGACTGTGTCCTATTGGGGGTGCCTTCTCATTCTCTCTCTCTCTTTTTCTCTTTCCAGTCAGTGCATTTTCCTCTGCAAAATATAAGAAAGATGGGGAAAAGGAGAGTGAATGAAATAGAGAACTGCTAACAGATTGCTTTCTCTCTGTATACCCCATCATCCTCTGTGCTTTGACTGGCCATATTGTAGGCCAGGCAGATGAATTCAGACCTTTCAGCCATCGGAATGTGAGTCAATAAACCCTTAGGTCTTTATAAATTCTCCAGATTTAGGTATTTTTGTTAGCAGTGCAATAGTGGAATAAAGATACTTTTGCCAAGATCATCTACAGAGTGATTAGTTACAGCATACTTGTAGTTTTTAATGTTAATATTATACAAAATAAAGATAACTTTATTGTGTGCAAAGAATTTAAGACGTCACAGAAGCATAATACATATTGTTTAAGAGTTCTGCATTGAGCCAAATTGCTTTAGTGAAAATATTGGTTCTTCTAGTTAGTGTCTTTTTGTTTGTTTCCTAAACTTTGATCAAATTAACTTCTTTATCAGAGCCAGTTCTGTAGTGTAGTAATAATGTGCTGTTCAAGAAAAGCTGTATTCAGGATTAACAGTTAACGTAATGGCTATGTTGCTGAACTCCCATGTAGTCGACCACGGTTCAAGTCCTGGACCCAGTGGCTTAAACTCACGCCGAGTGCGTGTGCGTGCATCCCCAAGATCCCAAGAGGAGAATGAAGGAGAAGTGATTGCGGTATGGCTATCCCCCCTGGGGGGTGATTTCTCGCGTTCTATCTCTCTGTCTCTCTCTGTCTTTCTGGCGAGCGCACGTGCCCTATAGCAAAAACCTCTCCAAAAAAAAAAGAAAAAGAAAAAGAAAAGCTGGATTCCACATGGCTGTCATGGTTTGAATCCCTGGTCAGGTCTGTCTGAGATATGCAGACACGTCTGAGTGTACAACATTCACTGGACTAGAGGAAGGGGATCACAATGTGACCAGACCCTGTGCAGGATACTCCTTACTCTTACTCTCATTCTTTGCATCTACAAATAAAGGAAACAATTAAAATTTACCAGTAATTTTACATTTATATACTCCTTGAGGACAGCAATCATGCCATGCCTAGTTTTATCTCCTTGAGACATAGAGAATTTGTGTAGAATGAATAAACGAAAAGAATTATACGGAATATGGGGAAGAAGGTCAGAGTATTAAGGGCCTTCTATCAGTGAGGAGTATACTACTGTTCATTGACTGCAACATAAAAGTTCAAAAAAATTAAAAAGAACCTCATGGGTTGGGTGCATATAACAGTTCACAGATCTGCTGTCCTGTTCCTTCCCTCTCAAAATTGGTTTGGTCTTGACTAGTAGTTTAAATTAATCACAGTTTTGTTATAATGATTATATTAGCTGTGACTAGTTGATCACTGGTAACTACTGACCACTGTGGTAGGTAGTTTGCTTTGCTTCATTCTTACAACAACACTTTATATAGGAATTATTCAAGTTTAATTAATAGGGGAAATGAGATTCAGAGACACTAATCAATACTTTTATATATGAGAATCAAATTCAGATTTGTCTTAACTTCAAACTGCTATTTGTCTCACTATGATTGCTAATTAATCTACGTATTTTATTCTCTTGGTTTCCTTTCCCTGACAAATTCCTGTTATGAAATAAGAAGCTACTGATAATCTTTTGCAAGTAAGTAGGAAAACTGGAAATAAAGTACGTATGCTTTCTCTTGCTCTGCTGTCCACATTATACAATTCACGCCAATACTACTACTAATATTCCAGAAAGGCAGCAGCTATTGCTAATGAGAATATTGACAGCACAGACAGTCTGCTTTTACAGGGGAAAAAAAGGAGCAAAACTAAATATTGATTGGCCAATTAAAAGGTAGTAATTTATCTGAAAAAAAAGGTAGCATAGTATTTGAAAGCAAAATAAAGCAAAAAGAACTTCATGGTACTTTTCCTGAGAGATTCATTGAAAAGTCTTAGTTCACGTGTGTCCTGCCACACAGGCTCCTCTCTGCGGCTAGTGTCTACACTGCCCCTTGGAACTGCCTGCTCTTTGCATGCATCCCTTCTCTGGTAATTCAAAAAGAAAGGGTGACCTTTCCATTTATCCTCCCATGGAAGTTCCCATTTTCCAGTCATAATTAGTACCATTAAGCCATAAAGAGGAGGAAGGCATCTATATTACAGGATTCCACACCAAGCCATGGGTGACTTATAGCTCTGCTTAACCCCAAGTAGTACTGACATTTAAAAAATTGAGCTTCTTAAGACACATGCATAAATCTCTAGTGGTGGAACTTTAGAGGAAATGTTTTGAGCAAAAGGTTTCTCCTGGAGCCAATAAAAGTGTTACATTTGGGTGAGAACAGTCATGATTCTTTTTAAAGATAGCATTGTGCTTTGAGAGGATAGTTATTCATGTAGAGTTGATGCTCCCCTACAATACCATGACTTACCTTTAAAAATCATGCACCTAGACTTTTCCAACATTTTCTTGCAGTTTAATCGTTCAGCAGAGGGACGGAAATGCTATTGTTCTTGCTATTAGTTCAAATTTCTTTCAGCAAACATATGTTGCACTGAGGGTTTTCTCCACAGAGCAATGAGGGGACACTGTTACTGCTCCCTGAAGTGCTCTCTTACCATCCAGTTTCCTCCAGCCTGACTAACCCTTCATCTATTTGGTTACAGACGAATGCCACCTGAGAGAGGTTTACAAGAATCAATGAAGGGGGCTGGCAGGTGGTGCAATGGTTGGGGTGCTGGACTCCCACATGGCCAACTACGGTTCCAGTCCCAGACCTGGTAATTTACTTTCTCATTTTCCCTTTCTCTCTTTCTCAGTCAAATTAAAAACAGTAATAATAAATAAAATAAAGATAAATAATTATTTAAAAAGAAGAATCAATGAAGTAATTTTGTATTTCATAATATATTCAAAATGCATTGCATTAAAAATGCACACACACGTGCACATACACACACACATATACACACACACACGTGTATACACATATACTCCTTGAGGAAAGCAACCAGGTCATGCCCAGTTTTGTCTCTTTAACACATAGAAAATATGTATAGAATGAATAAATAGAAAGTACTACAAGCAGTATGGGGAAGAAGGTCAGAGTATGAGGGTCTCTCTGTCAGTGAGGGGTATTCTACTATTCATTGACTGCAAGGTAAAAGTAAAAAAATAGAAAGTCTCCTGAGTCAGGTGCATATGTTCTGAAAGTACATACCATTTTCTATATCTAGCCACTAGTCTGGAAGATTAAGGAAATTTATTCTTCTTCAATATATAATTATTTACCACTTTACTTGTTACAGGAGCTATCATAACCTAAAATCGTCTTCAGGAAAAAGTAAACAGGAATGTTTATAACATTAAGAACTTCTTCTATACCAACTTATATAGATGCAAAACCCTTGGGAACATGTCATTAGGTTTTTTATCATCCATGGTATAAGGCTCGATTGTACAAACCAGGGTGGCTGAGCTGGTCACTGATTAAGCATATGAGTCATAAAACTGCTCTTTTTTTTTCTATTAGGAGAGTATATGGCTGAAGATGCACTAATGTAAGTGAGGAATTAAGATAAATTAAGTTAATGGCTTACCCTATGAAGTAAGCACCCCTGGATGGCTATGTCCTGGTTTATGTTCCTTGTCTGAGGTACTAGAATACAGCAATCAGGCTGGTGAACAATCACATGCATCCGTGTGGAGGAGGAGTAATGGAGGATTATGTACCTTTACATCTGCAGATGAAAAATACTACACTGTTAGCATATCTGAGAAAGCTGCCAAAAGTACATGGATCCGGTTATGTAAAGTGGGAAAGACATCATAGTTCTATTTGTTTCGTGATATAGTAAAGATTAGCAAATTTGAATAGAGAAAATAAAATATCAAAGAAAAACTGCACGTTATTGAGAATAACTAGACAGAAGGTATCAACTTTTCGAGAAACAATTCTGCCTCTGTGATATTTGCCTCCAGTGGTTGAAAATGAAGTAGTTCCAGTATCAAAGCATAGGGGTGTGCTTCCCAACATTTCAGGCTAGGGATCAGGATGCACATGGCAGAGAAAGATATGGAATTTTTGTACATCCTGTGGGTTGTGAAGACCTGAATCTGTCTTGAAAAGTCCTAGGAGGTACGGCAGTTTTTATTGAAGAGTTTCAGAAGATGTGAGGGCAACAGCATCCACTGGCATGTGTGTCTTATTACCTCCAGCAGCTGTAGCGGGAGAGCCCTAGAGACCTCTATTTTATGAAGCTAATTGGGTATAATCCTGGCACTTATTAAGTACAGCCAGGTATTCAAAGGCAGACTGCCTAGGGCCAAGCAAATGCCAATCATTTTAAACTATCTCTAAGGTCATTTCTACTCCTTCATTTTAGACATAGCACAGAGCCAAAATTCATACTACTTCATTAATAAAAAAAAGAAAGAGCCATCATCTTACTTTTAATTTAGTTTCTGATTTCAATTCATTTTTAGTTTAGTCAAGTGACCTCCCACAAAAAGGCTTATTAAATAGTGTCATTTCCTGAGGGGAGCTCAGAACCCAATCTCAGATTGCTTTTTGGATCCATATCAATGCAAAGACCTGGAATCCTGGGCAATGGTAGCTATACGAGCCACCCCTACTAATGCCTTCTTCCTCCCTGCCCACGTGCACACATGCCTCTTACATCTCACGTTACCTACACTGGGGCTCACATTACATAAGAACAGGCCTAATCAAAATAGAATATGACTCAAAACATAATTGAGTTTTTATGATGTTCAGGCATGGTGGGTTTTTTTTGGTTTTTTTTTTTGAGGTTTTTGGGAGGGCACTCACCTTTCTATCCTGTATGCCTTCATAAGGAAGCCACTAAACTCAGCCTGTATTTAAGCGGTGGGGATTTATGCTCCACCTCCTCGATAAGTGTTGCGCGGATTTATCATGAATTGATACATTGAATTTTTAAGATAAATTCTATGAGGTAGGTAATATTTCCACTTTATAGATGAGTAAATTGAGGCATAGACTACTTTAAATAAGGAAAATGGGCCCATAATTTTATACCAATTGGTGACTAATCTCTGAAACGGGGGCAGCCTGGTCACAGGTCCTGAGCTCAAAGTCAGATGTGCCTGTGATTAACCCACAAGCAAAGTTCAAGTGGTGACCTGATTGTCAGTGTCAAGTGACTGAAAGCCTAGAATGTAGAAAAAACTTGTTATTTATACTCAGTATTCTCCCTTCCCCCAAAAGTGCAGAATTGAGGCAAATCGATGAGGATAACAAAGAGAAACACTTCCATCCAAAATAAAAACACAAAATTTTGAAGACTGTTGAGCAATATAATAGATGTAATAAGTTACCTCGGACTAGAAGTGCTTGGGTGACAGTTATTTCAGAAATGATAAAATAATAAGAACAAAAATTTTATATCACATAAATGGTTCTCCCATGGTTCTAAAGTGCTTTAATTGCATTTACTCATTCAGTAATCACAAGGACTCCATAAAGCATAGCTAATATTATTATCCATCTTTTACAGAGATAAAATTGAGGAAAACAGAGCCTAAATATTCTAAGCAGACATACCTAATAAGTGGTAGACTTCACATTAAAACTCAAATAATCTTAACCTAACCATTCCTGGTTTTACCACTAAGGACTGCCTCCTGCTTGGTTTCAGAGGCTGGGAAGTTCTCACTCAGAAACATTACCCAATCTCAAGATGGTTTAGTGTCTTCAGTTTTCTTTCTTTCTTTTTTTTTGGAGAGGTTTTTCACTATAGGGCGCGTGCGCTCGCCAGACAGAGAGAGACATAGAGACAGAAAGCGAGAAATCACCCCCCAGGGGGGGATGGTCACGCCACAGTCCCTTCTCCTCCATTCTCCTCTCAGGATCTTGGGCACGTACGCACACGCGCCCAGCGTGAGTTTTAAGCCACCGGGTCTGAAACGTGAACCGTGGTCGACTACGTGGGAGTCCAGCGACATAGCCATTACACTAACTGCTGGTTCCCTCTTCAGTTTTCTTAACTAACTTTACCTAAGGAAGTGCTTTTCCTTTTACTATTATACAATTTATAACCTTTTATCAATAATGTTAATTCTTATAATTTTCATTATAATTTCTCTGTCTAAATGTAAAGGGTGACCAGCTCTTCAGTCTTACTTCACTGAATTCATGAAATTGGGGCAAAAGATTAAGTAATCTGCTTACAAAAGTGAATCCATATATATCTGTATAAAAAGAAAGAAATGGAAGATATTAAATAATCTATTTCCTTATGACTCTCAATTATTCATTTTTTTTAGAACTAATAAATGTCTTTCTTCAAGAAGATAAAAATCCTGATATTTCTCATATGCACTTTTGTGAAACGGGTGAAGGATTCATTCATTGATTCATTTAACAAAATATTCTGAAGGGAACCAGCAGTTAGCGTAATGGCTATGTCGCTGGACTCCCACGTAGTCAACGGCGGTTCACGCCCTGGACCCGGTGGCTTAAAACTCACGCCGGGCACATGTGCGTGCGTGCCCAAGATCCCGAGAGAACGGAGGAGAAGGGATTGCGGCATGACCATCCCCTCTGGGGGGTGATTTCTCGCTTTCTGATTTCTCTCTCTGTCTGCCGAGCGCACACGCCCTATAGTGAAAACCTCTCAAAAAAAAAATATTGTGAACAAACACAAAGACTAAAGTGGTAAGTGGGATTTCTTTGTAGTGCCTTGGAGGTAAGTATTTAAAGAGATTTTTTGAAAGATGTCTAGAAATTTCTTCGTTCACCAAACAGCCTTTTTTTAAAAAAAAAAGCTCTAGTCATTTAAAGTGCAGAGACGAAAAATAGAAAGCGATAATTCCCCCCCCCCCCCCGGGGGGGGGGGGTGAGGATGGCCACTGCGTGATCCCTCCTCCTCCATTCTCCTTTTGGGATCTTGGGCACGTACGCACACGCGCCCAGCGTGAGTTGAAGCCACTGGGTCCTGGACTCGAACTGTGGTTGCCTCCATGGGAGTTTAGCAACAGACATTACACTAACTGCTGGTCCCAAGAAAGTTCTAGTCTTTTTTTTTTTTTTTTTTTAATGGAGAGATTTTGTTGTTTTTGTTTGTTTGGGGTTTTTTTTTTTTTGCTATAGGGCACGTGCGCTCGTCAGACAGACAGAGAGAGAGAGAGAGAGATAGAAAGCGAGAAATCACCCCCCAAGGGGGGATGGCCACGCCTCCATCCCTTCTCCTCCATTCTCCTCTCGAGATCTTGGGCACGCACGCACACGCACCCGGCGTCTGGGACTTGAACCGCGGTCAACTACATGGGAGTCCAGCGACATAGCCATTATGCTAACTGCTGGTCCCAAGAAAATTCTAGTCTTGACCTGAAGAAAAGGAGCTACAGCTCCAGGGTGAGATCCTAACTGTCTCCACAAAAAAATCACCACCTGTTAATTAATGTTAGTAGTACACTCAATTATGTGACTGAGAAATCTGAGTTTAAGGCTGAAGAAAAAGGAAGAAAGAAATTATTTTATGAAACCCTCTGCCAAGATTGAATATTGGCCCGAGCCATGTAACAAGCAGAGATGATAAATGCAATCCTGTGGTTCACCTCTTAGATTTCTGCACTGGAACATTAGTTCAGGTCTACAGCATTGATCTGGGCAACGCCTGGAAACAGGAGGCCTGCAGGAAGTGCCCGTAATGAAAGGGCTTTGTCTCCTACCCACACACAGTGAGCTGAGCTGCTGACAAAGTAGAATTCATTGGGTTTCTTCTGATTGACACGTGTGGTTAATTGAGTGTCACATTGTATTCATGTTATCTCTGTTCGGAAGCACACAACAAGAGATCACCCCTGACAAGTGATAGCTCAGCACAGGCATAAATAAAGCATTTCATTGATCTGGCAATGGCTGTAGGTAGAACCCACAGCCCATCTGCCTAGGAGCTATGTAATCTTTTCCTGTTCCCTTTCCTTTTCCAATGTGATTTAATCACATGGCCAGTTAGATTGATTTAGTGGCCATTGAGACAATACTGCTTTAGTGACAAAAAAGACCAAGCCCCCTCTAATCCCATTCTGTTATATCTCTGCCCTTACTTCTGCTTCAAGAAAAGTTTGTGTTTAAAGAAGAAATGCTGCAAACCCTTTCCCAAAGCTGTTAGAGCCGCACAGGAAGTATCAATAGTCTTTTTAAGGAGACTCAACATTAAGGGCCTGTTTGCCTGTTTGGGTAGTGGGAAAGAGAGAATGGTAGAGAGAAAAGAAGAAGCAGAGCTTTAATGTGGGTTAAACGCTGTGAGTCAGTCCTTGTCCATCAAATCCTGTCTGACTCTTTCAGGCAGTTTGTCACATTAATCATCTGTGTTACCACAGCAACTGAGCATATCAATTATGCTATAATTACCTTTTGCAAGTGGACTTCTAACACCAGACTATATACTTTATGAAAGCTATATCCCCCTGCTAGAACAGGAACTGTACAAAGAGCAAAGAGAAAGACTTCACTAAGAATTTGTTCACAGAATGTATGAATGATACGAAAAGATGGTGAATGTGTACGTTATTCATTCACACAAATCAAAGGTCCTGAAGCATTTCAGTGTTAGGACATACCTAACACTATATAAACCTATATATAACATATATATAACATATATAAACCTATATGTTTCTAGGTTTATCTATCTGTTTGTTCCATGAGAGAAAGAGAGCCTACTGCCAATAAGATCCACACACTATAGTCCATCCCTAGCCTCAGCCAGCCTGGAATATAGGGACACATCATTCCACCTGGCACCTTTACACTTTTAAAAAACATTGATCACCCAGAGAGTTTTGACCTATATGGGATATGTCTATTAATACTTGCCATATTAAAAAAATGTACACAATCTTAAAAGTAATGATTAATTTCTTTATATAATTTATTATGTATAAATGATATGTGATCTCAGATAATACATAATTTATTACATCATGTCTACTAGAAAACAAATTCATGGTAAAAGTGGCATTAATTTTATATGTTTGCAAGTATCTAACATTCACTATAATAGAAGACAGTTGGATTTTCCCATTAAACTCTATGATCACTCTGCTCCAAACTCCATGTCATGCGTATCCACTGACACACTCCACTGTGCACTCTTCAAAGAATGAACATGAAAATGGCAAGTAGATTTTTAAGATCATTATGGAGGCAGTTTTGACTTCATAGAACCCCTAAAAGGGACTTGAGGACCTGAGATAATACTTTGAAAATCCTTAACAAATGTTTTGTAACTTCACTTGAAGCTTCAGTGACCACCAGTTTCCAATAAAACATCGCTTGGAGAAAGATGAGCTAGCCACGTGACATTGATCCTGAGGGAACAATTGGCAAATTGTAAAACTTTTTTCAGGAGGGGTCTTTACACTTCCCCTGTCTACTTGTCTCCTCCATTTCTGCAAATTCAGTGCTGAAAAAGCATTTTACCTCAAAGCAGTGTCTGTCTTCCTCAATTCCCTCAACCAGTGAATTGCTTACCACTACCCTCTTTTTGCCTAAAGGATGCCATTTATAGAATCTTGTCCCTCTAGAAAACCTTGGGCTGCTCTTAAAATTTCATAGAGATGGATTATTGTTTCTTTTTTCCAAAGGGGGGGGGAATATATATGTATATATATATTGTATTTGTATATATATATATATATATATAATGCAATAACTAAGCAAACAAATTAAAGACAGAGATTGAAATAACATAAATACCTGTTAAATAAATGAACTAAAGATGTACTGGTGTCAAATTTGACACTTCCAATTCTTTAACCCAAACAAGAAGATTTTTAGCCACATAGGTCTACTTTGCATACCCTGCTAAAATGTTATCTAATGCATACCCTGCTAAAATGTTACCTAATG
>NW_006160041.1:7840169-7841911 GCF_000334495.1 Tupaia belangeri chinensis
TATATATATATATATATATATATATGATACAATGTTTATTTAGAAGACAAAGTATAAACAAAATTTTTAAAAATGTACCTGGAAGCTGCAAGCTGCAGATTGCAGCTGTCAATCTTGGCTCCCTGATACTATCTAAATCTAATTCCAATTAAATAAGAATGTGATTTCCACTATCCCTTAATAGTAGAATCATATGGCCTCTAACGGCTATGTAGTGCTTAAAAAGGAAAGAGCATATCAGAAACTCCCACCCAAGGACATAGAAGCTAACCCTATCGAGTTGACGATCAATAATTAAGGTCTTTGATGCCTCTAATCATATAGATAATAAGATTGCTTTGAAGTAAATAAATATCAAATTAGGATTTGTGGCAGTCACAGGTGTTTGGCAGGGCTGCCCTATAATCACAGAGAAAATGAATGCATTTTATTCAGCATAATTAGAAAAAGAAATGAAGTTTATATGCAAATTGTAAACCACTTTAGTCAAAGATAACCGGTCAGACTGCTTTTGGTAATTTAAACTTCCATTTAGATGAGAATTTGCAAAGTATCTATTTCCAATGCAATTTGAGTGCAGCTGGGTGTACTCTCAGTCATCAGAGAGAAATTTAAATGTCCCTGATAACCCTCCAGTCTTGCTTTGGTGCTGACAGAACAACATATGCATTTTTTAAAAACTCGTGTTCTTCCACTTCCGTCTATACAGGGACTTGGTTCCAGAAGATTATATGGGCTTTTTCCAGCATCTGACACTGACCCAAAAGGAACGTATATGGGGTGAGTGAGCTGAGGATGTGGACCCAAGATAGTAGAGAAATAATTTGTCTGATTACATGTAAATTTTAAGTGTTCTATGAACAAATGGAGAATGAAAACATTGTTTCTGTATTTTCCCCCCAGATAAAGCTACCTGCTTCTGAATATCTCTTAATTCCCTCTTACAGTGTGCCATTTGTTCTATTTATCTACTCATTTTACCTTCTTCCTGTTAGACCATAAGATGCTTAAGGCCAAGAACATTGAGCAACTTACCTTGGTGTAATCTGAGTAGCCTGGCCCATTATCTGTTCTGTGAAATTTCTTGATAAATATTTGTAAGGGTGAATTGGATCATTGATGCAAGGACACTGAATGAAATCATGGCTCAGAACAATGAGTAAAAAAATCCAAAGACAAAACGTGAAACATTTTGTGGGAGGGAAATGTAACATTTGAAAAGTAGAAAGTGATTTAAATGAAATAAACTATAGTTCTTTAGTTTTTATTGTTCTTGTTTTTCTTTTCAGGTTTTTCTCCTTGAATGGTGGCTGGATGAATGCAATGTGCCCTCTCTGAATTCCTCTCACCCTTCCATATTGCTCTAGTCTGCTTGTTGTAGTCAGCCATAACTAATACCTAGCCCCTCTAAACACACCGATACTTGATGAGTTCATCCACATCTTAGTGCTTTTCACAAATGCTAAGGAAGTGTTGATGTTGATAATAACAAAAACTGTAAGAATATAATTTCTGAAGGGTCTTCAAAATTTTCATAGGAAATACATATTATGAAAAAGCTGGGGCCAGCAGATGGTATAGTGGTTATATCACTGGACTCCTACATGGCTGATTGTGGTTCGAATCCTTGACTCAGTGGCTTAAAATTCACGCCAGGCACATGTGTACATGTGCCTAAGATCCCAGGAGGAGAATGAAAGAAAAGAGACTGCAGCATGCCCATCCCCCTTAGAGAGTGGTTT
>NW_006160041.1:7841942-7850136 GCF_000334495.1 Tupaia belangeri chinensis
TTTCCCTCTCATAGCTTGTCTCTCTCTCTCTGAAGAGTACACATGGCCTAAGGCAAAAACCTCAAAAAAAGGAAAGAGCTATCCATGGAATTCAAAACTTTTTCCTCAGCACAAACTCATACTTTAATTCCATTTTTCTAAGTATGCTCTGAAATCTCATCTATGGAGAGATTGGTATCTCTTGGTAATATGCTCCCTAAAGAGGATGGTCTTGCTGGGACCATCCAGGTACCCAGAGCTTCATCTACTTTTTTGTTTGTTTTCTTTTCCAATTGTTTCACAAATAAGGCGCCAGCTACCATCCAAGAAAATGTTAAGGACTGGAGCCCTTTTGATTTCTTCCTTTTTTTTGTTTCCCACTTATATCTTCATTTCTGAATCGTAGCATGGTAGACAGAGTATAACACAAGAGAATAAGCCTACCTACACTTGGTAGAACTTGGAACATTGCATTGACTGAGGTAGAATGTTATTTGTTTTCAGGTACATGCTTATGATTGTGTAACAAACTACACCAAAGAGTAGCCATTTCAAGACCAGCAGTTGGTGTAATGGTTATGTCGCTGGACACCCATTTAGCTGACTACAGTTCAAGTCCTGGACCCAGTGGCTTAAACTCATGCTGGGCGCCGTGCGTGCGTGCCCAAGATCCCAAGAAGAAAATGGAGGAGAAGGGATTGCAGCGTGGCCATCCCCCTGGAGGGTGATTTCTGTCTCTGTCTCTCTGTCATTGTCTTTCTTTTTTTTTTTTTTTTTTGAGAGATTTTCACTGTAGGGCGCGTGCACTCGCCAGACAGACAGAGAGAGACATAGAGACAGAAAGCGAGAAATCACCCCCCAGGGGGGATGGTCACGCCGCAATCCCTTCTCCTCCATTCTCCTCTCAGGATCTTGGGCACGCACGCACACGCGCCCGGCGTGAGTTTTAAGCCACCGGGTCTGGGACACGAACCACGGTCGACTACGTGGGAGTCCAGCGACATAGCCATTACGCTAACTGCCTCCCCCCCAAAAAAGTAGCTTTTTCAGGCAATAAATATTTATTATCTTACAGAGATGTAACTCAGGAATTAGACATACATTAGTTGGTTTTTCTGGTTCAGAGTTCTAACAAAGCTTTTGGATGTCAGCTGGAATATCAACCCCTTAAGTTTCAATAGTGGTAGAACCACTTCTAAGATTACTCATAGGGTTGTCAGACTAAGGTCATTAGTGCTTCACTGGCTGCAGGCCAGAGGATTCCTTCTGTTCCTTTCCACATGGAACTCTCCATAGGGAAGCTCACAACCTGCAGTCTGGTTTTATTGGAGCTAGTAAAACACAAAGAAAAAACAGTGCTAGCAAGGCAGAGGTCACTGTCTTTTATATTCTAGTTTTGTAAGAGTCATCCCATCACAGTTACCATCTTCTTTTGGTTAGAAGCAAGTTACTAAGTTCATATGATACTCAAGTAGATACAAAGACGCATCTACTAGTTGGCCCTGGACATGAGGAGTCCTCTTAGAAACTGCCTGCTATGTTATGGGGCACCAATACCTTTTTAACAATATTACACAGATCTTACCTGCCTATTTTATCAGGACTAAAGATATCAAGAGAGACTCTGTCTTCTAAAAATTCAGAAATTTGTCATAATACCTTCTCCTCTTCCATTTTTCTATCCTGCCAGGATTTTGGGCACACATGCACATGCACCTGACATGTTTTTCAAGTCACCAGAGTTGGAATTCCAATTGTAGTCAGCCACATGGAATCTGGCTTCCCTCCACCACAAGGATACAAGGCTGGCTCAAGAAATCTTATGTTTTCTTAATGAAGAACACTTAGTATGCAAGGCTAATAAGAAGATAAATGTTTGGGCACCAATGTACTTTCAAAACATTCCACTGGTACACTACAGCAGGGTGAGAATCAAGAGCCTTAACCTAGTAAATATATACTTCTCTCTGAGCTGGCCTGTCCACCTTCTTAGCTGCACATTCTGTCATTTTCTCAATAAAACTTCACAGTTTAACAGTATCATGTTATTTAGTACTTCCTAGGTAATTGGGCATATATTAGTTTTTCCTCTAATATCTGGAATGTCCCTCTACACATTCTATCTATTTCTTACTCAAATTTTAAATATTAGTGGGGACAGCATATAGCATAATGGTTACGTCACTGGACTCCCATGTAGTTGATCATTGTTCAAGCCCCAGACCTGGCAGCTTAAACTTAAAATGGGCACGTGTGTGTGTGTGTGTGTGCCCAAAATCCTGAAAGGAGAATGGAGAAGGGATTGTGGAACGGCCATCTCCCTTGGAATGGGATGATTTCTTGCTTTCTATCTCTCTGTCTCTCCATAGAGCACACATGCCCTATAGCAAAAAATCTCTCTCAAAAAATATTAAATAAGCTTTGGCATTATGTGCCCTGAAAAGTCGTTTTCTATCATCTCACTGAGCTGTATTTTTAAAATTATTTTATTTTATTTATTACTATAATTATTATTATTTGACCAGTGGGAGAGTGAGAAAGGAAGTTGCTGGGTCCGGGACTCTATCTGCAGTCTGCCATGTGGGAGTCCAGCACCTTAGATTCTAGTCCATGCCAACTGCTGGCCCTCTCACTGAGCTATATCATATGTCCACCTTCATGTCCGTAATACCTCAGACCCACCCCTAAACACATTATCAGTTTTCTTCAAGAGCATGTATACTTTTTGATGGTCAAGAACCATTAACATATTTAGCTTTGTACTTTCAACACCTAGAATTACCTCTAGGCCACAATATATTTTAATACATGCTCACTGAATGAAAATGAAATGAAAAGAAAAATGGGAAATAAAGGAGAAAGGAATGAAGGATTAAAATGTCATCCTCAAGTAATGTAAAGAACAAAGTTCTTATATCCATTGCTGTGAGTATCATAAGGTATGAATAAAATATGATCCAGTAAAATTACCATCTAGTTAATAAAATTATTTCCTTGCAGTTATAAATTTTACAAAGTGTGCAAAGAAGTGAGAAAGATCAAAGTAGAGTCTGCCTTGCTATGTTTTAAAAATATGTCACTTGAACCATATTTCCAATGGTTAAAAGAACATAGTCATTAAGACCCATTGTAGCAAATAACGCTGCCTCTAGGAAAGTTTAACAGAAGAATATTTTGGGGGGACCAACAGATGGTATAATGGTTAGGTTATTGGACTCCCATGTCGTTGACTGCCATTCGAGACCTGGTGCCTTGAAAGTCATGCTGGGCACATGCGTGTGCAAGATCTCAAGAGAGGAATGGAGAAGAAGGGATTGCAGCTTGGCCATCCCCCTTGGGGGTGATTTCTTACTTTCTGTCTCTCCAATGAGTGCACATGCCCTATGGCAAAAATCTCTCTTAAAAATAAATAAATAAAATAAAGAGTATTTTTTTTAAAGAATTATTTATTTATTTTTATTATTGTTATTAATTTTTAATTTGGAGTAGGACATGTGGGTTTACCAGAGAGAGACAGAAAGGGAAAGTGAGAAAGCAAACTGGTAGGTTTGAGACTTGAACTGTGGTTGCTATCTTTTTAGGAATTACAATGATGATGATTTTTTGCAAGTTAAGCATTTTCATTATTTGAATTCATTTACATTTTTCTGAAGAGGTGGGGTCTTTTCTTACAGCAAAGCTACGTTGGTCTTTGTATGTTCCCTATGCTTCCTTGTTTCTTATGTTAAACAAATTACTCAAGCTAAGTAGATGTGCCATTTAACTCTCCCATGTTCCTGGAACCAGCCATTTTCCTCCAGAATGGATTTGTTGCTTTTGATGGTAAGATCATTATAAATAATATAAATCACATGCCCCAATTAATTCCTAAATTGACCTTAACAAAAATCCAGTTGTTAAAGAAAATACAATAGTTGCAATATTTACATTGATAACTTTGATTAGAACAAATTAAATAATATGAAATAAGGTATATTTGATTTGCAATCTGAAATTTACAACTTTCACTAATATTAAAAGGAAAATGTGAGACAAATTCAATTCAGTAGCATTTATTTGAACTGGGCAACAACTCTTAGAATCAGGGGAAGTTCAGAGAGCTCCACTCAGCAATGTGGGCCATGACTGTTAATAGGTCAAAAAGGAAGTAAGCTACAGAAACAGTAGGACTGATGATAGTGGGGCACGTGGGCATACTGTGATGAAGCATTTGCCTGATGCGGACCCTGTCTGATAAATTGGCAGCCTGTGATTGGTCAAAGCTTGGCTGCCATAGTTAGCTGAGACTTGGCTATTTGTTACAGGAATCCACTCTTTTTTTTTTTTTTTTTTTTTTTTTTTTTCTTTAGGGGACGTGGAATAGACAAAAAGGTTTTTGCTATAGAGCATGTGTAATAGCCAGAAAGACACAGAGAGACAGAGAGACAGAAAGCAAGAAATCACACCCCGGGGGGGATGGCCATGCCTCAATCCTTTCTCCTCCATTCTCCTCTCAGGATCTTGTACCTGGCGTGAGTTTAAGCCACTGGGTCCAGGACTCAAACCGCAATCAACTACATGGGAGTTCAGTGACATAGCCATTATGCCAACTGCTGGTCCCACAAGAATCTACTCTTAAATGAAGCTGTAGTTTGCTTACAAAGTTAGGTTGCATTTCACTAAGTATGGAGGCAGCTTTAAGACAAATTAATTTAATGTCATCAAAGCAATTCTTAAGTGTTCTTTGTTTCCTTTTACCTGTGTGCATTTTATTCTTTTTTTTTTCATACAAAATCGACACCCCTTATGACTCACGTTTCACTGAGTCCTTAACTCAGTGTGATTGGGTTTCAAAGCCACTGACCTTTCCAACTGGAAAGTCTAGCTCCAGAGAATTTTGGCAGGTTCAACAGTTTTTGGAGAATGACGTGACTAGCAGGTGCACCAGTATGTTCAGAATTTGGTTAAGAAAGACTCTGGTCAAAAACCATTTTGTGGGGGAACCAGCAGTTAGCGTAATGGCTATGTCACTGGATTCCCACGTAGTCAACCGCGGTTCATGCCCTGGACCCGGTGGCTTAAAACTCACACCGGGCGTGTGTGCGTGCGTGCCCAAGATCCCGAGAGGAGAATGGAGGAGAAGGGATTGCGGCGTGACCATCCCCTTTGGGGGGTGATTTCTCGCTTTCTGTCTCTCTGTCTCTATCTGTTTGGCGAGTGCACGCGCCCTATGGTGGAAACCTCAAAAAAAAAAAAAAAAAAAAACACTTTGTGGGGCCAGCACTAGCAGTTAGCGTAATGGCTATGTCACTGAACTCCCATGTAGCCGACCGTGGTTTGAGAACCGGACCCGGTGGCTTAAAACTCACACCGGGCGTGTGTGCGTGCGTGCCCAAGATCCCGAGAGGAGAACTGAGGAGAAGGGATTGCGGTGGGGCCATTCCTGCGGGGGGTGATTTCTCACTTTCTATTTCTGCCTTTCTGGTGAGCTCACTCGCCCTATAGCAAAAACTTCTCAAAAATAAATAAATAAATAAATAAACCAAAAACCAAAACACTTTGCAAACAGATGCCCTGAGGGAAGTAATGTTGAGTAAAATCCCTTCATAGTAGAAAGTGCTGTCTTTGTAGGATCCTTATTTCTTTTCTTAATCTAACTCCACTGGGGTTTTATCCCCAAACATATTGTGCTGAAGCTGCTGACCTTACTATTTACCCCAGAATTCCTTCTTCTGACAGTGCTGAAATGCGTTGCCTTCATAGACTCATTTCGTTTGCTATTTCTCAATCGATTATGCCACTTCCAGAATCTTTCATAATTAATTTTTCAGCACAATTTCTTTTCTACCTAATAAACTTGCTTGTTAAATTATACTTATAGCCTAATTTGTAGATTTTGCTTAATTAATATATGCAAATATAAAAAGTAGAATAATTAAAGGATTATTTATAATACAACAGAAAAACTGTTTCAGTAACTCTGACGAATTTGTTATTAAATTTTATTTGCAAATTACCTCCTACTTCAGGCCCCCTGTGTAGCGTCTATGTTGTCAGGGTGTTTATTGGAGAAGCCAAATATGATTGGGTATTTAATATCTTTGCCTTTTGAAGTTTTTAAAACTATTCTAAACTTTCTGGAGCTACTCTCTGGTTGTAAATGTTTCCCCATTTAGATAATGTGATGTTTACTTCACCACAATCACAAGCTCTCAAACACCTGTACTTTATTTTATTTTAAAGAGTTATTTTAATTTTATTTATTCATTCATTTATTATAATTTGACTAGAGATAGAGACACACACACACAGAGGGAAAGTGAGAAAGCAACCCATCAAGTTCAGGACTTGAAGCATGGTTGTCCATGTGGGAGTGTCCAGTGCCTCAACCACCATGCCATCTGGTGGCTCCAACACCTGTATTTTAAAGATGTACAAGTGGATAACTTAAATAGCTTAATGAAAATAATAGATTATTTGTAGAATAGTTGATGTATTCACTCCTCTGTACTGAATAGTTATTATCTGCTGAATGTTGTCCTTGAAGCAATTCTAAGAACTATTACAGTACCAGTTCATACAGGTGGTGAGGGAAGCTGACTTTAATAAGGTCATTTGGTTATTTGACTTTGGACTGAGGATTCTACCCCATCTATCAAACACAGTAGCTCAATTTCATACCTACTACTCTAGATATAGTTCTAGGATTTGGGGACCACAGACACCATTCAGAAGCAGTAGGTATTCTGACTGTCGTTTTTGTTTGCTTTCATTTTTTTTTTTTTTTTTTTAATTTGGGTACAGTAGAACCCATAATGGCTACTAGAAACTGGGTATGTTTTTAACAGGTCAAGAAGGACTTCTAGCACAAATTTCTTTTTGTTGTCTTAATTAACCTCCAAATTTCTAGTTTATGGCATGGGGTGAGATTCTCTATATCTGTGCTGCCTTGGAAGGTAACCACTTATAGACCTTAACTTATTATCTTTCTTCTAAGACTAGAGAATTTGAGAAAGAGTGACATGTCTATAATTAAGCAATAAATTACAATTTTTTTGACTTAGATATTAGTCTCTGGAACGTCAGTAAGAGGCTATATGCACATTATGTTTAGATATCTCATTTTGCAAGAAATAGAAAATAATAGAATACACTTTCATAATATGGGGAGGGTGGTCCAATTAAATGCAAAACTTGGTATTGTTACATGGGCTGTTGCTCTTTGCCTTCCATTCTTACTTAGCTAGACACTTAACACAGGGTATTCAAATTCAGTTCCTCAAAAACTGTGTGGGTGCCTTTCATCTGCACTCTTTCAATTTAAAAAATATTGAATTTCAGTTGAAAGTGAAACTCATCATAATGCTTTTTCTATCTTTTGAATAGTATTGAATTGTCAGAAAAGTCATGACGTATTTTTCTGTCATATTTTTCCTATGCAAAAATGTATTGTGACTTTTCCAACAACCTAATATTTCACAAGGTTGAAGAGTTGACTATAACCTTTTCTCTCGTAATTTAATTTCTTGTGTACATGTGTGTGTGTATTTAATTTCATACACTTTTACCTTCCTTATGTAGTTTATAATCTGCATAGCCGAATAATCACAATGGTTCAAATTTTCTTAAATCAGTTCATGTTAAACCATATGTATTGGTGATTCCACTGATTAGCATCATTTTGACAATGCTATAGCTTCAATCATTCTTAGCATTAAGAAGATCTGTTTTAAACCTGCCATGAATATTATTTTTGGCCATGTATTTGGCAGACAAATGTTAGATTAATATCTGGGAGATGGTTATTGTAAATATGAACTAATATAGGGAACTTTGAACTTGCTACATTTTTTTTACACCATGATTTGGTCACAGAAAAGAGTACCGATGAATGTTTTATGGGAAGGCATATGTACATCAAAGGAGGTGAGTTCAACTTAAGGAAAGCATTTTGATTACTTTTGGTTCATACTCGGTTGTTAAGGAGATCATCCATTTGGTTCTATTTATTTCCTACCTTCCCTCTTCCCTGGATCATCACCACTAAGCCTGACAGAGGAGAAAGAGCAAGGTCAATGGATCATACAGAGATGTCAAAACAGAATGTTCTGAGTACTTGATGGAATCCATCAGAAACTTTGTTAATGTTAAACAAATCACCTTCAAAAAACAATGGAAGGAGCACAGCCTATTACTGAACTTACTGAACCTTGCAAAGACTATATATATATATATA
>NW_006160041.1:7850153-7856708 GCF_000334495.1 Tupaia belangeri chinensis
TATATATGTATGTATATGCACAGAAAGAGAGAGGAGAGAGAGAGAGGCAGAGAGAGAGATAAAATTAATGAGACAGAGACAAATTTGAAGAATTTTGACATGGAATTGGCCATATTACCTTTACCCAGTACCTAGGATGACAAGAGCTAAGTGTTTCACCAAGTCCATTAAGTTTGATAAAGTTAACTCAGTTTATTTTTAAATGTTTTCCTTCTTTTGAATGAGAATAATGGAGAGAGAACCTACAATTTTGAAATGAGAAATGCCTTAAAGATGCTGATTCTATGGTGAAAGAGAAGACTCTAGAATCTAAACTAGGGAAATTTTATGGCAGTCTTATGTAAAATAAGCAGTATCAACCCTTCCTACAACATGAAAATCCTGGCAGGTGATCTCTACCACACCTCAGAAGGTTGAGAAGAGAACTTCAGTTGATTTGGCCTTCTTCTCCATGCCCTCAGGTTATTTAAATATTGACAGATAAATACTTCACGTAGAGATAAACAGGTTTCTGATATTTAGATTGGGAGACAAAGAAAAATCATCCATGCTCTCAAAATCAACAGGAGGTCTAAACAAAAACATTCAAGATCAAGATGAAAAAAATAAGCACAAGAGAACAGCAGCTGGCATAATGGCTGTGTTGCTGGACTCCTACGTAGTCGACTACAGTTCAAATCCCAGACCCGGTGGTTTAAACACACACCAGGTGCATGTTTGTGCATGCCCAAGATCCTGAGAGGAGGGACCAGCAGTTAGCATAATGGCTATGTCACTGGACTCCCACGTAGTCCACCGTGGTTTGAGTCCCGGACCCAGTGGCATTTCTCACTTCCTGTCTCTATGTCTCTTTCTATCTTTCTGGCGAGCGCACGTGCCCTATAGCAAAAAACCTCTCCAATAAAAGAAAAAAAAAGGATCTTGAGAGGAGAATGGAGGAAAAGGAATTGTGGCATGGCCATCCCCCATGGGGGGTGATTTTTTGCTTTCTGTCTCTGTTTTTTTCTGCCTTACTGGTGCGCACACACACTCTATAGCAAAAACCTCTCAAAAAAAAATATATAAATAAATAAAATAAGCACAAGATGTCTATGCACATATGCACCTTCTCTCCATCAAAACCAGACAAATAGGGCTGGCAGTTAAGGGAGCCAGATCCCATATGCCTACTGTGATTTAAATCGTGATCCCAGTGACTTGAAAACACACCGTGTACCTGAGCATGAGTGTCCAAGTCCTAACAAGTGAAGAAATGGAGAAGGAATTTCAGCATGATCATGCCCTGCTGGGAGTTCTTCCTCCCTCTGTCTTTCTTTGGTGAGTGCATATGCCTGCCGGCAGTTAAAAACAGACAAAAAAGTTGAAAATATTATAGTTCCTTAGAAAATAAGAGGGAAAATAGGAAGGAAGGCATAAAACATGAGAACTTATATAAATAACCCAGTGTAAAAGAAGATGTAATGAAAGAATTAAGGCAAAAATTTTCCAGGAATACTTTATGCTACAAAAAATAATGTAATAAAAACAAATTTAATAAACATTCAAATTGAAAAGATGATGAGAAAACAAAATAAGATTATAATACGTTGAACTGTGATTCCCAAACATAAATTCACCCAGAACTTCTGAATGTGACCTTATTGGAAATAAGGGTCTCTGCAGATGTAGTTAAGGTAAAGATTGGTCTGGATTAGGATGAGTCTAAACCTAAAGATAAACGGACTTGTAAGAGACAGAAGAGGAGAGGCCACAGAGACACAGAGGAGATGTAGACGTAGCAGTCATTGTGTATAAACAGGAGAGGCCATGTGAAGGCAAAGGTAGAGGTTGGAGTGATGTGGCTACCAGCCAAGAGACACCAGGGATTGCCAGCAGCCAGAGGCTATGAGAGAGGCAAGAAACAGAGCTTCCCCAGAGTCTCTAGAAGGAATTGATCCTGCCAACACCTCGATTTCAGACTTCTGGTGTCTGCAATTGTAAGAGAATCAATGCCTGTTAAATCACAAATTTCTGGTAAGTAGTTGCAGGAGCTCTAGGAAACTAGAACAGAGATGAAAAATGAGATTGTATAATTAAGGAAGCAAATCAACACCCAAACGAGATTAGCACAGAACTAATAATTAAATTAGAAGCCATGAGGATAGATTAGCTGGAAACTGATTTAATGTCAGAAAATGTACCAAGGGCACTTAGTTTCCCCCCATGCTTCTATACCACTTTTCATGAAAAGGAAAGTCTTTTCATGTCCTCACCATATATGTCCCAGTCTGTCCTTGCAACTGGATTACTAATATCTGGTCATGGGATAGAAGTGGAAGCATATGTGTATTTTGGTAAAAGTATCTTTAAAGAAAAGAAGTGTATCTTATCCTTTCCACTTTCAGGCTGGATGGCCTTCAGGGATTATGGATAGAAGTAGAATGAGAGTCTGAAACTTAGAGATGGTACACAGCAGAGAAACTGGGAGAAAGCCAATTGGGTCTCTTAAAGCCCATGGGGCTTCCATGTGAGCCTTGAATGGCTTATTCTGGGCTTGTATGATAGGATGAAGAAGAACTGCTTGTTTAAATCACTTACGTATTTGAACCTATGTTACAAAAGCCAGAATTTTATTATAGAGAGTGTATCCTATTATACGTAGAGATACATCTTAAGTTCTATTAAAAATATATTAATGACTTTTGACTTTATACACACAGACACACACACACAAACACACACACACTCATGGAAAAGAAAGAGAACAGACTTTGAAGATAGATTGGAATAGAAATTATTGAATTATCATTTGTAAAGTGACAATCTTAAGTAAATCAGTATGTGTATTTGAGCCCTAATTCCTCACCTATGTAATAAAGATAAAACTGCCTTTAAGCCTTCCTATAATTTCATTTTTGAAACTATAAAATGGCAGCATTACTATTTCCTCTTCCACTCTTCCATAAAGTTGTTCTTGGGATTTATTTAAAATAGAAAATGGTAGCCAGCACAAAATAAAGAATTATATGAATCTTAGCTATCTTCATCCTCATTACCATTACTATTATTAATTAATAAGGTATGAGAAGTAAATATGTTTAGCTTAATGCTTGACTAAATGATAGTCATATTATTTAAACTATTATTTATTTTTAAAATTCATTTTAAAATTGAAAAATTTTATAACTGTGTATTGTTAAGGCATACCAAATGAATTTTCTCATTATAAATAACACTGTATATTCATTCAAAGATATGGCCATGCACATTATCATCAACAGATAATTTTTCACTTTTGTATCCCTTGAATGTTTCACTTCTTTTTCCCCTTGATTCCCTCCTTCTCACCCTCCCCCATTTCCACCCTCTTCCCACACTGTCTCTAATGTCAACAGTTTCTCTCCATGCTTTTATACCTTCCAATCTGTTAGTTTCTGCCACAGAGTGCTGACTTCCAGTATATATTGAAGGGAGACATACAATGCCTCTCTTTCACAGTCTGGCTTGCTTTACTTAGCAGTATATCTTCCAATATAGAGGTTACTGAAAGACCTGCAAGTTAAACTACCATGTGATATAGTGATTGAACTCCTGGATATCTACCTGAAGAACAGAAATATATGCAATTGGAAAAACACTTGCACATCCGTGTTTATTGTGGCATTATTCACAATTGCTAAGATATGGAATTAACCCAAATGTCCACAGATAAATGGATCGTAAAAGTGTGGCACATGTAAACTATAGAATACTACTCAGCCATAAAAAACATTGAGACCCTAGTATTTGACAGAGAGCCAACTATTATTTATTAAATACATTAGGTTGTGTTTTTTCCATTAGTAACACTCCTGGAATACTAATTGTGGCCACTTATTGAGTTCAGATATTCTGATATACTTATCTCTAGTGTCTCTTCCTACTTTAATTCATCCTAATCATTTCTGGTTGATAAATTCTTTTAAACCTTTAAAATAACTATCCTACTAAACAGTGCTTTAAAAATCAAATACAATTTCTCATTCTTCCTTAAAAATCTTTCTATAATATAATTGCAATATTTCTACCAGTTTTACCTCTTTGATTTTTTATTGTGTTCTACATTGAAGTCTAATAGTCCAGCCATATTTTACTATGTATTTCTCATGCATTTTGCTCCCTGCACCTTTAATTATGTATCCATTCCCATTATTTGGAGAGTCTTCATTTCTTTTCTCTATATACACAAACACGTAAGGCTCTTCTAAGTAATAACTCTTCTACTAAGTTTCTCTGGGTGTTTTTGATTGAATGTATTTTTCTGTTTTCTGATTTTGAGCCTCTTTATTATAATAATAATAGCTATGATAAATGTAATGAGAATCAGAACCTAAATCTGCTCACTTTCTTCCCCTTTGGGTACCATGAAAAATTATCTAAATACACAGAGAAGACAATAGTTTAGAGGGAAATGACATCCATCTGCCAGAGGCTCCCATGCCTAGGACGGATAATGCAACATAGAAAACCAAGTGATTTTTCTTCCAGGACACTAAGCCACCAATTTCCAGATCTGAGATAACCTCTTTGAACCTATTGGTTGAACCGACACCTTGAAAAATCATCACCCATCTGCCTCCTACACCTCTTTTCAAACAGATAAATATGAAGATTAAAAAGTAAGAATGACAAAATCTGACAGGTTTTTTGAACTTGAATGGCCATATCCATCACTTTAGAATCTTGATTAATTACAGACTTGAATTAGTAAACCAGGAATTGATTCCCAAATTCTTTATTTCATAAGCTCCCAAGTGAGGATAGTTCTGCTGATCTGTGGACCACATGCTGAGTGTCACTTCAACTCACTTAAGTTGGCAATTAAAATGTGCTTATGCTATGTGGAGTTGAGGAGTGAATGAGGATACAAGGATTGGTCAAGTCCTACACCTGTGCCTATAGAGTCTCTTAATAGCATTATTTTCTCTTACGCTTGATTTCATTTCATGTTGTTTTGTTCATCATAACCCTTTCATAGGAAAAGATATGGAGGTAGAAAACAGTGATATCAACAACCTTGACCATGTGTAGACCTAAGCTAAAGTGCATGTTTGTCTCTTAATTCTTAGCAAAATTGTCTGAAAAAGTTTAAAGAAAAAAGAAAAAGGAAAAAGCTTATAAAATAAGGCTATAAAGAAAGAAACTATTTTTGTACAACTATGCAGTGTATGTATGTTTTCAGCTGTTATTACAAAAGAAAGAGTTACAAAGTTTTTAAAAAGTTTATAAAGAAAAAAAAGTACAGTAAGCTAAGGTTAATTCATCATTGAAGCAAAAAAAAAATTTTTTTTAATTTAGTGTAGCCTAAATATACAGTGTTTATAAAGTCTACAGGGAAGTACTGTATATCCTAGAACTTCATATCCACTCACTACTCACTCATGGACCCAGAACAACTTTTAGTTCTTCAAGCTCCATTCATGGTAAGCGCCCTATATAGTTGTACCACTTTTTTATCTTTTATACCGTATTTCTGTTGTACCTTTTCAATGTTTAAGTATGCTTAGCTATAAAAATTCCTACCATTGTATTACAGCTGCCTGCGATATTCAGTACAGTAATAAGCTCTATAAGAGCATACCTTAGGATCAGTAGTCTATGTCATATAGCTTAGGTTTGTAGGAGGCTGGAACATCTAGTTTTGTGTAAATACACTCTGTGATGTTTGTGCAGAGGTGAAATCTTCTATTCGTGCATGTATTAGAATGTATACCTGTAATTAAACCATGTGTGACTGTACATTTATGTGTATGTATATGTTTGTAGATGAGGCAATCAGCCTATTTTGATAATTAAAATACTAATTTTTGGATCACGAGTTTGAAATAGTTATACTCTAGAAATCCTTTCATATTTTTTAAAAAAACTTTTGAGTTAACTGTACATTTAAAAAGGTTATGCAAGAGAGAATAACATGGCTTTCCAGTTAATTGGATTGATTCAATAAAGCCACCAAGCAAGGTCATGAACTCATAGAATCATAAAAATAGCTAAACTCTCTCCAGCTGTTTGCCTCCTGTCCCTCTTCCTTTCACCTTTGAATGTTTCTTCACAGCTCTCGGCTTCCTCCAATTCCATAACTCACTCACTAATATCATAATGTTCTATTTTTCTTGTGCATTTTAGGCTTTGAAAAACAATATAAATGAAAGACCATCTTAGCATTTGTTTTTAAAGCATGTTGGACCAGCCCAGACTCCATCTGAGGTCTTAAACAAAAGTGCCCTATTCATTTCTCTTGGTCTGTCTTTCACTCTTCTTCCTAAAAGGTTACATTTATTCTGTCTATCTTGGGGGAAAGTTTAGTTACTTATCTAACCTCTTAGAACAATACTGATGAGTGTAATCACTTTGACATTTGTAGTGGATAATTTCTTGACATGTAACTGCCTGATATATTTGCATTTTAACTTTTTTTTTTTATTCCACTTGTGCAAATTCTAACATCTGGAGATGCATCTTTTTCTGGTTGGTGAGAAAAAGTATTTAAACATCACACTGCATGTTGATCTTCTATTGAAAAAAGACTATTCCTGC
>NW_006160041.1:7856756-7896493 GCF_000334495.1 Tupaia belangeri chinensis
ATATCAAATTTTGGTGTTTCAAATCAGGTAATTCCTTTTGAAGTGTATCACTGAATACAATCCATTTGCTTCCACTCATAAGGGAGTTGAACTGAAAACATGACCTAAGTCTTAACACAGAATAAGCCATTTTCTATTGGGCAGAATCAGGAACAGAGTCAAGAATGATTCCTTTTGTCCTTTTAAGTAACCTAGTTTGGAAATAATATATCTCTTTAAAAAATTCTTTCTAAAAAATGTACAGATATGCAGATGATGCAGAACATTAATATGTTTTCCTCTAGTGTTTTTCTAATATCATTTTTATCCTGCTTAAACATTATTATTAGTACTGGTAGTTCTTTACACCCTTCAAAAATTGTATTATTATTTTAAACAAGGA
The DNA here is from genome assembly GCF_000334495.1 of Tupaia belangeri chinensis. Taxonomy (NCBI): domain Eukaryota; kingdom Metazoa; phylum Chordata; class Mammalia; order Scandentia; family Tupaiidae; genus Tupaia; species Tupaia belangeri. The sequence goes on from NW_006160041.1 coordinate 7,857,139, forward strand.
AGGCATTGATGGGACTGTAATGCTTGAATAAGTTACAATGTTGCAAATTTCTTATCAAGAGAATCTACTGTCTATGAACGTTCACAGAGAGTCACAGTGCTTTTATTCAGGTAAGATTCTGGGGGTTCATTTGCTGTGTTTCTTGGGTTTCTGTCATTCATTTTGGAGGAGGCAAAAAACAAAACAAAACAAAACACAAGAGCCCTGGAAGACTGACATGACTGAAATAAGGCTGCTCAGAGTTTCAATCATTGAAAACTTCACTATGTTATAATTTTAAAGATGCTTTAACTTCTTTTGTTAGTTTAATTCAACTAAAGATGTATTTAGTTCGATTGCTGGGACATGTAAGGAACCCCTCTTCCAGAGATATATGAAGAATCACTCTTTGAGACAATGGGAAGATACTACCAGATCCTTGGTCTGTAAACTCTAGTAAGGTCAGGTAGGAATTGTGTCTGATTTGGGGATGGCATTTGGCTTATAATAGATGGTCACAAAGCCTCAGGTCTGTCACTACCACTTAAACCCCATCCATCTCAATTTCTTTGTCTGTAAACGAAACAGTTTCACTAAATTGAGTCTATGATCCTTTCGCCCTTACATTCCATGATTCTCGAAATAAGAATTATACAAGACAACAAGTCACAAAATGCCAAATCCAATATAATACAGAGCCATCACAGCCTACATTGTGTGTGATCAGGAAGTGGAGAGAAAAGTAACTTCAATAATTGGAGAGGCCCCACAGAGGAGACAAAATCTGAGCAGTCTAGAAGTCAGGCAGGGGGGTGGATGGTCTAACAGAGAGGGAACACTAGACTTTGCAGATTTCATCAAATGTAAGATGCGTTCAAGTATAAGAAGCTTTATTATTTTATGTATTGTTAACAGGAATAATACTGCAAATTAAATTACCATACTGTGCTTTGCTATGTCTTTGATTTTTTTTTTTAAGAGCATTTATTGGAAAGTATTTATTTATAAAAACGCTCTGGAGCTAGCTGCATAACTCACTGATGAAGGCAGCCAGATTCTCCATGGCTGTGCAATTCAAGTCCTGGACCTCGGGGCTTGAGAAACGTGCCGGATACATGTGCGCATCTGCTCAAAATCCCAAAGGGAAAGAGAAATGGAAGAGAAGGGTTTGTGATATGACCATTCTCCATGGCAGAGTCTTTCTCCTCTTCTCTCTGTCTCTCTCTGGCCAGCAAATGTGCCTTTTGGCAATTAAAAAAATTTTAAAAAATTAAACACAAAAAGCTTTTATACCTTTTGGATATAGAAAAAAGGACCATACAAACAGCTATGACCAATTTTGTCCAAACACAGTCAGTAACAATTGCACCCTAATGGCATCTTGGGCATCAGAAATGACAAGATGCCATTAGTTGTAAGACAATCTATTTCCAGATACATTAAAATGTAGCAAAACCCATTGGAGGACCAGCCCTTGGCAAAATGACCATGTCATAGGACTCCCATGTTGTTTACCACGGTTTGAGTCCCGGACCCAGTGGCTTAAACTCACTGGGCATGTGTGTGTACGTGCCCAAGATCAGGAGTGGAGAATAGAGAAGAAGGGGATTGCGGCATGTCCATTCCCCTGGGGGTGATTTCTCGCTATCACTCTGTCTCTGTCTTCCTGGTGAGCGCACATGCGCTCTTAAAAAAACCTCTTAAAAAAACAAAACAGAAACCTCAAAATCAACCAGTAATGTAGGCTACCAGGCGTTTAATAGCAAAAGGTGGGCAATATCATTAAGAGGTTTGTACACTATGAATAATGAACTATAAGCGTCCTGGTGGATGTATTCATATTGTTTGGAGAAAAAAATGACAAAGCCCTGAGTAAAACACACTGGGAGCAGGACATATCAAAGAAGATGGAATACTTGACCATGGTAGATCCAAAGAAGTTCTGTTTAAATGCATATGTGTTTGGATACAAAACTTACAGATGATTTTCCATAATCAGTATTTTGTACCTTAATTAACTAGAACTTGCCAAATGTGAATTTGGGTTCTGAAAAACTCATTATAAACTAAGTAACACCTCCACTTAATAACTGAATATCAAATAGCCCAGATTTATACAAAAGTAGCATTTAATTACATGTCACATGCTTTCATCTTAGTTCTCAGGGAGAGAAATAAAGGGCATTATTCTTTAAAATAGCTTCTAGTTCACAAAGTACAGGAAAAAAGAACATTTTCACCTATTTTCTCGCTGAAATAGCTATGAGTCATTTCAAATCTGCAATAAAGGTACTTCTTATACAAAATCTCTTCCAGGAAACAGCCAAATGCCTCCAAGGAAACCAAAAGAGAACAAGTCAAAAAGAGCATGACTTCTGTAATTCTGAGCCATGTTTAAAATTCTTATTTCTATCTTTACTACACAGATTGCTCTCTGCGGTGGTGACTGGGGAGTGGATTTCATTACTAAGCTCAAGGTCACAGGTGGTTTTACACGAAAGCCTAATTAAATTGTGCGGAATGAATTAAAAGGGTTTAGCAAATAAGGTCTCCTTGCTCAGGCTGAATTGGACAGGCAGAATGCAGCACCATATTCGGATGGTACACAGGCGGCATTTGGGCCCACGGAGATTAATCTGGAGTGCAATCACTTGATGATGCTTGACTATGCATACTTCGTTGAAATTATTCCTCTGTCACCCTGGGGTGGGAAAAGCAATCACTCATAATTAGCAGGTCACTTTTTTTGGAAGGTAAATTTATGCATGGCACAGAGTAAATGGCATAAGAGAAAACCCCTCTTGTTTAGGGAAATCTTGATATGTGTGTTTGGGGTGAAAACGATGATCAAAAACTGTTAAAGAGAAAAGGAAGTTATTAAGGATGAAGAGGTTCACTTAATTATTTATTTCCATCTGTGCCACCTCCCTTTCAGGAGGTGACATACCCTGCGAGGACATAGGTGGCCGAGTGCTGAGAGCAGTCTTGCTTTGGGAGAAATCAGTTCTTTTCAGCTAGATTTTCAGAAAAGTCATAAATACGTCCATGTGAAAGTGTCCTCATAATTTGTTCTTTAAAGAAATGGTGGCTTTTTACCTTTAGGAAACAGACTTACAGAGACTCGTAGACACTCAGATTATAAAGGACTGTAAAATAGATCTCCAGTTTAATCATGATGTGTCATTTAAACTATTTCTACACTATCTCAATTAGATACTAGCCTAGTCAAGAAATGAAAAATCTCTAATGTTACTGCCTGAAGTAGACCAGTTTGGGTTTTATTTTGTTCTGTTTTTGGACAATTTGCCTCCAGAATGTATTGGGTTGTCAGAAAAGTCATGAAGAATTTTTGCATAGAAAAAATACATCATGACTTTTCCGACAACCCAATATTATGCAATATTGACTTACAACAGATATTGTATGTCTTTGTATGTATGTGTGTGTGTACTTGTCTAATAGTCAAATAAATTTATGAGCAAGTGAAAGAAGGTATAAGTACCAACTGTTGTCTTATTGAATAGGAAAATATAGCAAAATTTTAGTAGTGTATATTAAATCATTGAAGAGCATAATTTCTTAAATTATTCACTAATATCTTTTCAAAGATTAATCAGATTTTCAAATTTCAAATTTTTCAATGGACATACAGATTATGCTACAACTCTACTGCTATTTAAAAGCAAAGTTTAATACAGACAAACTTTTTCCCCTTCATCTTTTTTTTTTCCTCAATGCATTCAGGATATGTGAATTTATCACTAAATTTTATTATTATTACATTATTTTATTATTATTAAATTGCCTTCTTGCCAATTCAAACATTTTTTTATATCCTCTTCTTTTTTTAAGAATTATTTTATTTAACTTTATTTATTATTTTAATATTTCCAGAGACAGAAACAGAGAGAGAGAGAGAAAGTGAGAAAGCAAGTCTCCAGATCTGACATTTGAACCATGGTTGGCCATACGGCCATGTGGGAGTCCAGCACCCTTAACCACCATGGCACCTGCCAGCCCCTTCAGGTCCTGGAGCAAGTCAGATTACACAAATCATACGTAAATGCCTGATACTAATTTACTTATATAAGAAATACGTAAAACTTAAGATGGGTTGAGATAATTTAGGTGAATGTTTGCATGTATATATCAATCAAATCTTGAAAATAGTCAAAAGGCTTGGCAGCATTGTAGAACTGGCCACTACTTTTAAGTTAGTTCACTTTCTGCTTGGATAAGTTCCTTAAGTTTTTACTTACATTCCCAGTGTCTTCTCTTTCTCCACATATGTATATTTGTGGAGTATTTTGTTTGTTTGTTTTTTCATTATAAAAGTATTACATTAGTGAGTACATTCCCTCTAAGTGGCTACAGAGACTAAATTAATGAGGACTGAGAAAATTCTTTCCAAGAGAGTGTCTCAGATTACTACTGCCTAAATGATCAGATTTCAATATAAATGGGAGAGACACATCCCTGTTTGCCTGAGACCATCCTGGCTCATGTATGTTATCCCAGCTTCCTGTCCAGCTTAGCATTTTCTGCTGAATTTTTTTTCATTTTAAAATTAATATTATTAATAGCTGTACTTCAAGAAGCCATGATGAGTTTGGTAGATTTCCAGTAGTGCATTTTTCATTTAGTACTGCATAAAATGCATTCTCAGGAAATAAAGTTCTTACTTTAATACATGTTGAGATATGAAAGATTAACAGAGCTATCTCATAGGTCTTCTCCTATGCTTTTCAGTCACATGTATGTGCGTACTATGAGATGCGCTCATCTCTCTTTCAAAGACAATGTTCAAGGCACTTGTTCATTAAGCCAATGGCCGTTAAAAAGGAGTGACTAGTGACATCTGACTCCCTTTGCTCACAGACAGTAGCCGGAGAAGGCTTTGGCGCTACTGTTCTTGCTGGACACTTGATGAGACAGTCAACTTTCTCTTAGACTGTGTGCATCACAGCCTTGAGATTCTTGCAGTCCATCACTTTACCAATGAGCAGTGTTACTGAGAATCAGGAAGTTATAGGACAACTTTAAAAGACATACATTGGGCAAGTATTAGTTGAATAGTTGTGACAGCCATGTGGAATCTAGCTACTTCAATCACCACACCACTGGCTGGCCCAAAACATTGCTTTTATTATAGTAACACATTTACATAAATTTGGACTGATACACTCATATATTTGGACTTGGATGTGATAAGAACATACTTCAATTGAGTTGAGGTAAACCAGGGTATTCTGCAATCTAAATAGAAGTCATAACTGTGAAAGTCGAAAAATACAGTTACAAGACATAAATAGAGTTTGATTGATTGAATAGATAGAAAAGGAATGACTCTTCTTTCCTGATGAAAATAACATGACATTCAGAGAAACAATTACTTGAGTATGAAAGTCCTCACTTTCTGTAACTGCTGCTCACTCTCAGAATTTAGAAAGACCTGAAGCTGGAGTCAGCAGGTGGCATGAGTGGTTCAGGAGCTGGACTACCACATGGCTAACCATGGCTCGAGTCCCAGATCCGGGGCCTTGAAACTCATGCTGTGCATGCGTGCATGCATGCCAAAAATCCTGAGAGGACAATGGAGGAGAAGGAATTATGGTGTGACCATCTCACCTGGGGGTGATTTCTTGCTTTCTGTCTCTCTATCTCTCTATGTCTGATTGGCAAGCACACTTGCCCTGTAGCAAAAACTCTAAATAAATAAATAAATAAATCTGTGACTTTGCAATACTACTTTGAAAAACCATGGTAACTGAACAACTTAAAAGTGAGTTTTCTCAATATTAGTGGCATAATAAATCAAAATAGTGAGTAGTGGATTGCAGAAACTTTAAAATTCTGAGCTTTTAGTAAATTGCAATTATTAGAGCAAAAATTTACAAATAAAAAGTCATTATCAAGTAAGTGAGTAGCTAAATAAAGAAAAGTTGTAAATCTTTAATATTATTAAATATTAAGATGTAATGTTAAATTTCTATAAAGGATGTAGCATTTAAATAGAACTGTAATATATGCAATGGAATTGACAAATATTATCATATAATATAACAAATATAGCGAAGTATAAAAATTATCAGTAAATAATATTTCAAAATGTACTAACCTTTTATATTGATTCAGATACCCAATTATAGTTAGATAAGAATAATCAGTTTTAGTGTTTTATAGCACAGAGGTTTAACTATACTTAACAATAATTACTATGTAGCTCAGAGTAGCTAAAAGAGCGGATTTTTAAAAAATTTTCAACACAAACTAGTGATAAGTAGTTGCAGTAATAGATATGCTAATTATCTAGATTTGAGCATTACATATATTCATGTACTGAAAAAGAAATCACACTTTACCCCATAAATGTGTATCATTATTATGTGTCAATTCAAAAAAGAGAGAGGTACATTCATGCTTTTTTTATTTATTTATTTTTATATATTAAAAATTTACATTTAATTACTGTATATCTTTCCAGTGTACAAAGTAGTTTTTCTCAATATAAATGCAGTGCATATCAGTCAAGTCAAAGATATCACTATATTGTCCTTGACAGATAACTTTTCATTTTTGTATCTGTTTATAATGTTTTGTTTTTCTTTTTCCCTGATTCCTTCCTTCCCATCTTTTCTTATACTGTTTCTGGTATAGCCTGTGTTTTTTGTTTTTTTGGAGAAGTTTTTGTTTGCTATAGGGAACGTGTGTTCGCCAGAAAGACAGAGACAGAGAGACAGAAAGAGAGAAATCACCCCCCACTCCCAAGAGGGATGGCCATGCTGCAATCCCTTCTCCTCCATTCTCTTTTCAGGATCTTGGGCATGCACTCACACACGCCTGGTGTGAGTTTAAGCCACCAGGTCCAGGACTCATACTGTAGTCAACTACATGGGAGTCCAGTGACATAGCCATTACACTAACTGCTGGCCCTTAGCCTGTGTTTTAAGAAGAGAATTATTGTATTTTTTGTTTTTCTTTTCCATTTTAGAAGCTTCTTAGCTCACTTTCTCCACTTCACCGTGCCCATCCCCCCAAAACATTTAGCAAGTTCTCTTAGAGCAAAAGGTTTGGTGAACAAGGCGTATCTTAGTTTCTTTGTTGGGAGAATATGTGCACAGCTGAAGGCATCTCAGTCCCTGCTAACTATTGATTTTAAAGGATTTTGTAGGTTTTTCCCAGTCCATCTCTCTGCAATAAAACAAAGACCTCTTCAACACTCATAGGAATTTCAGAACTGCAAAAACCCAGAACATGCCACTTGGAAGATTACTTTACCTCCGCTTTTGGCAAAGATTAAAGGGTTCTTCTGGAGTTAATTGCTCATCCAAGCTTTTAAGTTTCTGCACAACTCTAGAAAAATAATAAAATCTCCTTTCCAGTGAAATAACTCCTTTCAGGAACCCAAAGACACTAGGTAACAAGGATCCAAAACATGGGGTAATCATTGTCTAATGAGAAATGCTGTAATAGGACCCCATCCTTCCTTAAAAAGCTCTGCAATAACATTCTTGCAGCTCTTCTCCATTTGCTCTAAAAACGCATCTTTAGTCTCCCGCTGGCTAGTGGTACAATATTCACACAATGTTCTGCGATGCTAGACCTACATGGGAAGGTCTTAGGTTTGCATCCTGAGACTTCCCTGTACTTATTGGGCATGTGATCCTGTGATCTGGGCTGACCGAGCGTGGGGGTGGATCATGGCATGAAAATTCCGTTGGAGTACCTGTCTCTTTACCTCTCTCTGTCACTCTCATGGGAAAATAAACCAAAAAATATGCATCTTCCTTTTTAACCCTGCATTTATGTAAATGTTCTACAATAAGAATACAACTCTTGTTTACCTTCTTCAAATTATTTTACCAAAATAATGGAGGAATAATAACACTATAGCTTCTTAGCCTGACATCAAGCTCTGCTCCATATTCAATAATGAAGCTTATATATAATTCTTTAATTTTTTATGTTCTCAACTCCTGGAAAATAGAAGGGAATATTTCATTATGAATTACCATAGAAATCTCCAAATATCTCTAGGCAGTTTATCCCATGACAGATATACTGAGAGCCCGGATGTTTAGAATTGGTGTAAATAGATTTCCATTCTTCTACAGAGACTGAGACTCTGAAGACCACTCCAGACTCTCTCTGACTTACATCTTTCATTCTTAACCTCTCCTCCCAACACAATGGGAGAAAAGTAGCAAAGGCTTCCAGTTCCAGAGCTGCAAGCCTTTCGTTTCTGGAACACTTACGGATTTAAGCTTTAAGAAAACAAATGCCAAGATGCTGTAGCTACCATGATTTATTTCTTTATTCATTATCATTAATATTTTTCTTCTCCATCATAAATGCCTAGAAACTGCCACATGAAATCTAAGGAATATTATTGCTCCAACAACAAAGGGAATAGAGCAACTTAATGTATTTTATCATTTTACAGGAGGCAAACTAAAGTGAATAAGTACCATGCATCATAAAAAGTACCGTATTTTTTAAAGGTAAAATAGAGAGGTGCTAATAAAAATGAAGGCTTTCCTATTTCACTCAATCCCCTGCAGAGAAAGAAAAAGGAAACAATGGAGCCGAGGGCTCCGCACTCTGAACCTGGGATTGTGCACAGATGTCTGGAGATTGCTTTTCATCCTTCTCTTTTAAGGGCAAGGGAAAAGTATGCCCATCTGGGACAGCTGAGATCTTCCTGAATGTTTAGGGGATCATGCCAGCCTGTAAGAAGATAGGGAAAAGAGGTGGGTGGGGCTGGTCATGTTTGTTGCCCATGATCTGTTGCTTTTTCTGGAAGAGCTTATCCTCACCTTGGTAATCTCTGCTCACTTTTCCAGAGAAGCTCAGTGTCTGTGACTGTCGCTATTAGAAACACTAAGACAATCTTAGCAGGGATTACCTAGCTGCTGATTGAAGAAGGGCATAATTAGACACGAGCAGTTGACTGACAGTGGTTGCAGAAAAGGTACTGGCTTCTGTCTGGAGAGAATTTCCAGTTGCACTAACATTATGACACACAGGAGATGCACTGGCCTCCATATGGAATGAAGCAGAGCTGTCAAACATGCCTGATTTAGGACCATGATCCTGGATTCCTATGGAGATCTCCAAAGAACAAGGTCAAGACTTGTAGTTTGAAGTTATTCAGCACTCCTTTTCTACAGCTGAAGATTTCCCTCAGAATGGTCTTTAATGTTAGGGCATCTATGGGACTGTGCTCATAAAAGAAAAAGACACAGATGTTTCTCTTAATGCCCTGAATACAAAATTGATGGGTCAGCTAGCCATAGTCTGCCTATTTCAAAATACGATGTAAATATTCTTTTAGAAACAAATTCCAGGGTATGTCACTGAATATTTTATATTAATGATTTTCATGGGAGAATTCCCTGATTAAATAGTAAAACAGACACATGTGTGTTGCCCCTGATCTGCAATCCACCAGGGATATAAAGGAAATGCAGGCATTGGGAGAAGTCAAGTACAAAGAAATATGTTTTAGGAGGAGGAAGTGGAATAAGGCCAAGTCCGTGATGAAAATAAGGGAGTTTATTTGAATTTCATATTAAAAGGTTTCCTTTCATCTTTTCTTATGGGGTACAATAGAACCTATCTCTAACAGCAAGTGGATGGAGTAAAGTGTTGAGTGGGCGTGTGCATATACATGTGTGTGTTGGAGGCTGACGTTGAGAAATTAAAATGTACATTCATGAACAAAATTGGTGTAATTCTCATTGGAAGAAATGGCCAGTGTTGAAGGAGGAAAGTGGCTATGCCTGGAATAGATGAGCTAAGGCTCTGGCTTTACAAGTGCAGTTTCATATTTAGCCAGTAGGAGGTGCACTGTGCCAAGGACTCACAAACCTGCCGGTGCAGTGGGTCTATAAATCAGTTTGGGTAGTAGGTTGAATTATGTTCTTAATCATGTAAGGATACTTTTGCTTGAAACTATTCTTTCTCATATTTCTGGCAGTCTGTCTTATTTATGGGCATGCTGGAATCTGGCCAATGCTTTTCCCCTAGGTAAAATGACAACATCTTAATTAGGAATGTTTGGTCTGGGGCTCGAGTTGCCAAAGAGCGGTCCCATTGTTCTAAAGCACAGACATCCATCATCAGCCTGCTTCTATACTCATGGCCCAGCGGTAGCAGCACAGGGCTGGAACACAGCTGAATAATTTTTTGGAGTCCAGCACTTGTTTAGTTGCATGGAAGCAGTAAATCATACTCTCTCTGAAGTTCGTTTATGTTGTCTTTCAAGTGGCTACCCTAATTTCTAACAGGATTGTTGTGAAAATTAAATTGTTTAAATCAAAGAAATCACTTTTTAAGGAAATAAAAGACAGGATAATCAAACCTAAGGTAATGTCAATGTTATTCTTCTACAGAACAACACATTCTCATTCTCAGGTAAGCAAAATAGATGGGATATGATAACTTCAGCTACTAATTTCTTAGTTATATGATAAAGCACCTTATTGCTCAAGGGATAGGGTGTGGCAGGGACCTGCTCATCTTCAAAGCTTCAGAGAATCTAATACTATGTGCTCGAGAAGTATTTATGAATGCCAAAGAGAAGATCATGGCAAAACAAAAACAAGGAAAAAGAATAACTAGAAATCTGTGCTCAGAAAATATTGTTAAAATCCCCATTCTTTTAAGGAGGTGCATGGGGGAAAGAAACCTTTTTCCATTTGCATTTCTGAAAGTAACAATTTTAGCTTATTCTAAGAAACTGAGCAAGGATATAGGAAAAACCCTCAATAGATGGTTTCAAATAGCTCAACTGCTATAAAGAAGCAGGCCATTGTTTCTCATTTGGTATTCATCTCCCAATCTAAAAATTTCTTTGGATTATAAAGGAAATGCAAAATAATTATGTGTGTGTGTGTGTGTGTGTGTGTGTGTGTATGTTTGTGTATTGCTGTATGTATGTGATTGTTGTTTGTCTTTAAGGCAGAAAAAGCCTGTAATTCAAGACAAATATGAGAAAGTACTGGTTTGTATCACATTTGAGTAATTTCAGGAATAAAGACATAACTTTCTGAAGTACACACTAAAGCTACACAACTTATGACAAAATATTTTGGTACTGGGAAGACTGGCAGTTGTCAGATTTTATTCTCCAGTGTTTTAATCATCTAGCCTGTCACCTCTGGCAAATCCTTTAAAAGTGCAAAATGAGTGCTCTGAAGAAAGACCTCTGGCATGTAGGAAGACCTGAGCTTCTGCCACTAGGTAAAACTGCTGAATTCTGAAAGAGCTGCTAAATCATGCTCTGAGCCACAGTAAAAAGAAATGATGCAAAGATCAAAAACATTCAAATATGTTTTAGATTAAGAAGACCAACTTCTTATTAGCAGTGTGCCAAATCTGGTACCACTTACCTAGATGGCAACACCTAATGAAATCCAAGTACTACTTTGTTGAATATATAACATGTAAAAGACAAAAAAAAAAAGAAAGAAAGAAAGAAAAAGGAAAGATACTACTTCAGTGGTTCTGTAACTTTTGTATCTCATTATTTTCAAAGTTTAATGTCTGGCCACCTTTACCTTTTTCTGAAATTTTTTAAGTGTGAACCTAAGTGGTGTTTCGAATATCTTGTATTTCGAAATAGGTAGACTCACAAGATAGTGAGTCAGCATAAATAGTGCACAGCATTCTTGTGTACAGTTCACGCTGCTTTCCCTGAAGATAACATCTCACATTACCATAATCCGTTTTCAGAACCAGAAAATTGACATTGGCATGATGCTATTCACTCAGATAAAGACCTTCTTCAGATTTCACTAGTTTCTACATGCATTCTTTTTTTCTCTCCTGGGAATTTTTAAGTTACCTAAGTTTCTAACTGGTTATCAGTAATAAATATTATGTGAGTCAGAAATAAATCACGGACTAGCAGTGACATCAAAACGAGCAGTACTGAGCTGTAAGTACCATCTGTTTTCATTTATTTCCCAAGGTTCCTGACTTTGGTCTACTTAATCATTCCTATCCCTTCCCCCCTTCATACCTCCCTCCCAATACCAGTATTCAAACAGCAACTGCCTAAAACAAGGTTTGACATCTTTGAGTGTTTTATCTTTGATAAGCTCAAGGGAGTCATTTCTATAAATTTTGTAGGCCCTTTCTGACATTAATACTGACAAATTAAAGAAGTAAACAGAATTCATAAATTTTTGAGAAATATTTTCCTCAGATTTATCAAAGATAGAGGACTTCTCTACTTGGAGAACAATGTGATTCAACTTGCTAAGGATTAATAATGTCATTGTTTAGAATAGAGGGGGGGAAAACAATCAAAAGGAGACTCTTACTGTCACATGGACATCAAGGCAGTACTTTGGCAATGACATGTGAGGATGATGCACTTTAAGTGCATGATCACTTTAAGTCAGATATAATGATGGTGATAGAGAGAGGTGTGCCCATTTGTAACCATTCTTTACATACTAGGCATTCTTATGGTCAAATTGCTTGTCATTATTGTAAATAGCTATCTAATCAGAGAACAAGAGAGTTTAATAAAGGGAAGTTGGACCACACAGAAGTAGTGGATGAGGAACAAATTCACCATTGTTAAAAGAAAACTCTTCACCCATTTTAAGTAAAACAATGTTTATTTGAGCAAGAAGTATGTTCTAGAACCAAGCAACACTCCTATCTCAAATTGTTTCAGATAACTCTGCCACAGCATTTGAAAGTTGTTTGTAGTCTGAGAAAAAGAAGTGACATACACACAAAGGAAATGATATGCAAAAGCCACATGATTGGCTTTGGTATTTGCTTTATAAGGTCATGGTCTGATCAGCTGGAAGCTTGTGATTGGCTGAAGCTCAGCTGCTGTGATTGGCTGAGGTTCAGTTTGTAGGTTACCAGGGTTTACTCTTAGGTTGGGTTACAGTTTGCTTGTACATTAAGCCAGGTTACAGTTCAGTATCTATGGAGAACACTTGGGGCCAAAATTATCACCCATGTACAGAGGCTTACTTAAGCCAATTTAGTTCATTTTAACACCATTACTGTGAACAATGAGGAAAAATTGATCTAATCACTATAATTATATGAGCTAGATTGATAGTTTATTAAACCAAAGATGGCCCTCTCATGGCCGTTTTCCTAAAATTCATCAATGGAAAAGCATGAGACCATAGTCACTGTTCCTAAGTTATCAGCTGGGGGACATAAAAGAAAAACTAGAACTTCTCTAAGTTGAATTCTTAAATGTTTTTTAAACTCTTGGAACACAAGAGCACCTTTTTAGAAGACATATAATGACTTTATATGTTATCCCTTTAACTAGTGTAGGAAAATTGTAAAACATTGCAAAAAATACTCTATTTTTTTTACACCAATTTTTTTTTAAAGAATCATCTTACTTAACTTTATTTATCCATTTATTTATTGTATTTTTTTATTTGACCAAAGAGAGACAGAGTGAGAAACAGAGAAAGTGAGAAAGCAAGTCCCCAGGTCTGGGACTCGAACCCCTGTCAGCCATGTGAGAGTCCAGTGTCCTTAACCACCACACCACCTGCTGACCCCATTTTCACATCAATTTTACTTTATTTTATTTTATACATTCTATCACTGAATGTCATTACAGCTTATAAAATGAATTTTCCTGCATGAATACACTACATATTAGTCCAGTGTAAAATATTATCATGCATGTTATCAACAGATAATTTTCCATTTTTGTGTCCCTTAAATATTGTGCCTTTCTTTTTTCTCTTGAGTCCCTTCTTTGAAAAGTTTATTTCTTCCATGAGATAGAATGAGTGAGAAGCAATTCCAAAACGGTCCTCATGCTGCAATCCACCCCTCGCCTCAGCCAGCCAGATTCACTGGTAGGAGGGATCACACGTGGTGTGTGCAGAGCCACCTGAGGACTTACTCTGGCTTTTCCTGTGCATGGTGCATTGCAGAGCACTGTGTTACTTTTGCACCACCCTGGCTAGGACATTCTCTTTCCTTAGTCCCGCTTTCTCCAAGTTCAGACCAGCCTAACCAATAGCATCTATTTTCACTTCCTGAAAATAAATGCCAATGCTCTGGATTCTGGCAAGTCTGGATGAACAGTGGTTCTGGGGGAGGGGAAAACACAAAATTAGAGACCCATATATTAGGTTTACACTAATGGAACATGTAGGTTGTTTTGAGAGCATTCACTGGTATGAGCCCTACGAGTAATACCAGAAAATAAATAGCTTTATAGAGAATTAGGCCTAGATTATGTAGGAATGCGAAAGAGTATTCCTGATGAGGTAGATGAAAGTATCTATGCCAGTTACATGCATTAAAGACATAAAAATAGGGACCAGCAGTTAGCGTAATGGCTATGTCGCCAGACTCTTACATAGTCAACCACGGTTTGAGTCCCAGACCCGGTGGCTTAAACTCATGCCGGGCGCATGTGCATGCATGCCCAAGATCCTGAGAGGAGAATGGAGGAGAAGGGACTGCGGCATGGCCATCCCCCCAGGGGATGATTTCTCACTTTCTGTCTCTCTGTCTGGAGAGCGCATGCACCCTATAGCAAAAACATCTCCAAAAAAAAAAAAAAAAGACATTATAATGGAAGAATAATAAATAAATAAATAGGCATTGTAACAAAGAAAATTTTACAGAGTAGTGACAATAAATAAATAGGCATTGTAACAAAGAAAATCATACAGAGTAGTGTTACCCAACCAAGCCTCTTTTCTTTGTGGGAACTTTATAATTTACAAATACGGAAGACTAGGACTCATTTCATCTCAGTCTTGCTGTCACAGAAACTTGGCCAGCTAGTTTCATTGGACTGATGAGAGAAGGTGGTAAATTATTGGGTTCAAGAGGCCTAACATTTCAGACCACATAATCCAATTTTGAAATGGAAAGGCTTTTTGGATATGTGAAATCCAAAGATCAGCTCCAGGCAATCATGATTTCTGGGTAGGCCAGCCATAATAGCCTTTATATTTGTGCTTGTTATAATTACCAAATGTAGGGTCCTTTCAGGAGGATTCATATATTGTTTTTTAGTTATTAAATCAATACATAGCATAACATCCACTGTGTAATACAAAAGAATCAGACACCAAAAATAAACAACCCTTTATTTGCCAGAGTTTGCAGTTTGTGTTCATATGGGTAAGAGAATGCAGAATTGCCATGCCGAATTCAGAGTACAATGATAACACGGTGTCTTTGTATTCATTCGCTAATACGTTGCTAAAGAGAAATACCTGAGACTGGGTAATTTATGAAGAATAGATGTTTAGCTGGCTCATGATTCTGGTGGCTGAACATCCAACGACATGTGACTGGGATTTGGCCAACCTCAGGTGCTAAAGCATTACATGGCAGAGACAAGCAAGAGCAAAAAGAGAGGGAAAGATAGAGAAGGAGAAGAAAATGACTTTTCCAGTTTCTCTATCTCTCCCATGGTCCCAGATGATTGCATGGTCTCTGACCACATTGAAAAAGGGTCTTTCTCTCTCAGTCCACTGAGCCACCTGCTAATCTGGTCTGGCAAGGTGCCTATATACATTGAAGTTGAGTCTTTCTCTTAAAGGTCTTGCTCACTCTCAAGGTTATGAAATTAGCGACAAAATCATAATACAAACTCTTGGGGACAAAAACATTATATAAACCATAGCTCCCTAAAAAACACATAAACAAGTTCCCTACCCCAACAGGAAAAGCAGAGCATGCAAGAGCTTCCTGAGTTCTGATACTCTGACTTTCGTTGCATATAGTATGTAAAATGAAACCTCCTTCAAAGCTTTGGTCATAGTGATCTGTTTTCTGCAACCCAGAGAAATTATAGTCCTATCTCTTTGTGTGTTGTTCTGTCATCTTCGTTTCATGGGGAACTCTGAAGGCAGAGTCCCACTTTCCTAGTTTTCTGCAACTGTGTACAAATGAGGTCAAATTGCAGAGTTTTCATAGAGTCATGCCACAGCTGTGTTGAAACAAAGACCATGGTGCATAACTCAAGTTCACACATGGTAGTTTCTGAAAAGTTCTCATACATATCTCTCAGGTAGGGTCCTGAGCCTCTTCCCTTTTTCATTGCATTTGACCACCTGGTACACCTGCTTTGTGAAGCATCTCAGCCTCCCTGTTGGTGCCTACCTATAAGTGATGACATCAATGCCAGGGTGCAATCTCTGAGCATTCCTAACCACATGGATCCCGTTCTCAGTCTTTCTCCTTGAACCACTCTATGGTGGTAGCCCTGTGCTGCCAAGTCTCAAATGAAATAGCTGCGCTTCTTTGACTGCAGTCACTAGTCCTTGAAGTAGGGCTTAAAGGCTTGTAACATGCTTTTCTTCTTCCATTCCCTGCCTATTCTTCAAAATCGCAACCACCCCTCAATCTAGCAGCTTTCCTCCCTCTTGTAAATCAGCTCATGCAAACTGACACCTGAGGGCCACTCACACTGTTTTATGAATGCAATGAAATGGAAGGCTTTTTGGACATTTGGGCTCAGCCTGGACGCCAGCCACATTGGCATTACTAGTCACACCCTGCATGACGATCTATGTATAATCTACTCGCAACCAATAAAAATGTTTACTAATTGATTCATAACCACTTCCACAATTAAACAGCATCCTCTAATTTCATGCAACTGGGAGTAAAAAAAGACTTTTTCTTATACTTGAAAACCAAAGCAAACATATGGAAATAAATGGCACAAAGCAAAAAAAAAAAAAAAAAAAAAAAAAAAAAAATCCAACCCACTTGGCAGTAATATGTGTCTGCAAACTGCCATCTCCATGAATTAATCTTTCATTTCATCTCAGAACTTACTGTCACACTTCAGCTGGGAGTACAGTTATGAGTGAACTGAGATTCTTTCATACTCATTCTTCATGCTAAAACATAATACACATTTTTTTGAGAGTTTTTTGCTATAGGGTGCGTAAGCTCGCCCAAAAGACAGAGACAGAGAGACAGAAAGTGAGAAATCACCTTCTCCCACTCCCCAGGGAGGATGGCCACACCACAGTCCCTTCTCCTCCATTCTCTTCTCGGGATCTTGGGCATGCACGCACATGTGTCTGGTGTGAGTTTAAGCCAACTGGTCCAGGACTTGAACCACGGTCAACTACACGGAGTCCAGTGACATAGCCATTACGCCAACTACTGGTCCCCATAACACACATTTTTATCACCTACGTTTTCCTCAATGCGTAGATTATAAAGAATCAAGAATTTGTCTCATAATTACTGTTTGCAATTTTAAAAAAGTAAATTCTTTTAAAGTATGGATTACACGATGGAGATTTGCATAAAATCCATGTAAATACATTAAGTTCCATCAAACACACACAAAGTGGATCTGTGCTTTATAAAAAAATATGGCTCCATTGCCAGCTTTAGGCTTTATCTTAAAGTTTCATTAAAATTATATATATATATCTTCACTAAAAAGTTTTCATAAAAAAAAAACAAAACAAAAACAAACAAAACAAAACAAACAAACAAAAAAAAGTTTTCATTAGCTGTTGCTACTGATTGATATGAAGAACAGAATATTGGTTACCATTTACTGAAAAACTTGGCAATATAGATAATGTATTGACTATAATATCATAGCATTAAAAATAAGGATAATACTTAATGTAAGATAATGTATGAAAGTTCTCATACAATATAAATACAAGTAAATTAATGGTGTTGGAAAGCAACAGATTAAATCATGAAATTTTTAATGGTGATAAGAAAAAAAGAACTCCAGAAGCACATACCATCATTTCTGCATCATTCCATGGACCAAGGTGGCCAAATCCAGAGTTTAATGAGAAAAACTCTCTTCCTATTATGAAATCTTAAGAATGTGTAAAAAAAGGAAGAGTAAAAAATTTACACCAGTTATATATCATTCTACCACTTTATAATTTCATGCCATGTTTCTATTTCTAGTCAGCTTTCCTGATGTTTTAAAAACATTAGTGTTTTACTCATGCATACTGTGCGTAAGGAAAACAGATCTCTTTAAATGTAAAACAAGGTATACCAGCAGGCTCTGTAGAGTCTATTGAAAGGCTGAAACGCATTCACAATCTTGTTTTTCTTTTTTACGGTTTTTATAGGAGTGTGACCACAACTCTATAAACTTTCAGTTTTGAGTAACATCAAGAGAGCATGTATTGGTGAGCCAATGAATGGGTTCTTAAAGGTTACTAAAAGGCAGTCTTCCAAAACGAGGCAGTCATGGTTCAAGTTTACTGATGGCTTTACGTTCAGTATTATAAGTCTGTCATACCACATTAGACGGTCTTGTGAAATTCCTCATGCACATGACAAATGAAAGGAAAATAAGAATTCTCAAATTTAGGGCAATGATATTTTGCTCTCAGTGTTTTTCTGCACTGAAAGTGGCTGCTTTTCTTGCTTTTCAAAATAAATAAACATTGAATTATCTTAATCATCATTTTTATCATATATTTATTTATAAAGCTTATGCCATTTGTAAACATATTTGCAACAATAGCATGATAGATTTGTCGTTTCTTATAATGAATGATTCTATTTTAATTAAGGCACATGGATATGTTTCAAATAATATTCATTCTTGCTTCTATTACATAAGTGGACCCAGTGCCGTCTCTCTCTCTTGCACCCACACACACACAATAAAATAAGGCACATAATGACAATTTTCATGATGTACGATTTTTCTGTAGTAAAGGAAGAGTGGACTGATGAGAACAGAGTGCCATAGACTTGTGCGGGCAGACTCCTAGGATGTAGTTTGAGCCAGATTATTCCAGATCAATATACACAATGTGCTTGGGTTAGCTCAGGAAAGGTAAATGAAGCCCAATACCTGAACTGCTTTAAATACTCTCCACTAAGTATCTTTAATTTTACCTCTCTAGTCTCAGGTACTATTGGGGGTATTTCTGATTACATATTTAATATTTTGGTCACCTAACCATGTTTGGCGTGGAGGATTTTATTTAAGCAGTTCCTAAAGTATTAGTGAACAACCAATCATTTGGTCAATTGTGCAGATGTTTCTAATCACACAGATGCTTCTAAACACATACGTGTTTGATATCAGTGGCTGAACTTCTCACTTTTGACCCAGATGTTCTGGTGTTAATTAGTCGTAACTGCTATTATGAACCTGACTTTTTCAATGCTAAGGTGTGTATAATAAGACAATCATGTATTTTCTTTTTCTTTACCTCAAAATTAGGTGACAGGAAACCCACAAAGATTTAAGCCAATACTGAGATTTATAAAATTCCCTGACGAAGGCAAAAGAATGATGCAAACACTAAAATAGCTTGGATGTTTATTTATCTTTGCATCTTAATACTATATATGCTATGTTTTGAAATGACTTGGTAGAGAATTATTTAAAGTTATGTTTAATCCAAGTTTTTCAAAACATGGGAACTCTTAAGTCACAAACGTAAAAGTTGTTATGTTGAAGTTTCCAAACAGTAAATAATGTATTAGAAGAGGCAAGTACAATGAACAAAAGCCTAAGCTTTGGAGTCAGAAAGAAATGTTTTAAAAATCATGTTCAGGATTACAGCATGTGACCAAGTCACTTAGCTTTGGTAAAACTCAACTTCCTTAAAGTTAATTTGGTAAAAAAAAAAAAAAAAAAGAATGCTTTATAAAAGGTTTGTAAAGATTAAGCATGCGTATGAACAATGATTTTTATTAAACTTCCTCAATAAAGAATAGCTTATCATGGATTACTTTTACTTTCTAAAAAAGGAAATAACTAGATGTTACATAGGAAGTCAACATTTTAGTTCCAGTTTGCTGCACCTACTGAGAGGATGAAGACCATTGTCAGCAACCAGACAGTCGACATTCCCCTTTCGACATCACCCTGAAGGGAGGCACCGTCATCATGAAGGGCCCCCGAGGAAACCTGCGGAGGGACTCCAACTACATCAATGTCAAGCTCAGCCTCCTTGGGAAGAAGAAGAGGCTGCGGGTTGACAAATGGTGGGGAAACAGAAAGGAGCTGGCGACCGTTCGTACCATCTGTAGTCACATCCAGAACATGATCAAGGGTGTTACGTTGGGCTTCCACTTCAAGATGAGGTCTGTGTACGCTCATTTCCCCATCAACGTCGTTATTCAGGAGAATGGGTCTCTTGTTGAAATCTGAAATTTCTTGGGTGAAAAATACACCCAGAGTGTTCGAGTGAGACCAGGTGTTGCTTGTTCAGTATCTCAAGCCCAGAGAGATGAGTTGATCCTTGAAGGCAATGATATTGAACTTGTTTCACATTCAGCTGCTTTGATACAGCAAGCCACGACAGTTAAAAATAAGGATATAAGAAAATTCTTGGATGGTGTCTATTTCTCTGAGAAGAGTACAGTTCAGCAGGCTGATGAGTAAGATCTAAGAGTTTTCCAACTACAGTAACAAGCCAGATAATTTCTAAGGCCTTCATATGACATTTTAAAGATAATAAAAGACAGTCGATTTGAAGCTTTCTTAAACTGATTATCCTTTTCCAACTACTTGGCAAGTAAGCAACTAAGGATTACTCCTAATAATAGGAGTATGCTAAGAACAATACATAATTCCTGATCAGGAATTTTTTTGTCTAGTTTTTCTTCACAGGAGCAAGTGGCTTAAATCTGGTTTTTGAAGGAATAGCAAGGATATTTCAGGCAAGAGAAATACAATACCAGGGAATGTGGCTGTTCATGGATATAGAGGTTGAGGAAGATCCTGATGCTAATTTTGCCATGGCATCAATTTTTATTTGGTATAAATGCACCCTAGTCACTTGTAAAGAGATACCTGAGAAGTGGAGCAAAGTGATAAAGCCTTACTGAGCAAAAGAAAAAAAAAATTTAGTTCCATAAATAGGAGAAATTTTTTTTTTTTTTTTTTGCTACAGGGTGTGTGTGCTTGCCAGAAAGACAGAGAGAGATAAGAGAGACAGAAAGCGAGAATTCACCCCCCTAGGCGGGATGACCACATTGCAATCCCATCTCCTCCATCTTTCTCTCAGGATCTTAGGCACACACACGGGCACTAATTTCAGTCACCGGGTCCAGGACTCAAACTGCAGTCGACTACATGGGAGTCCAGCGACATAGCCATTACACCAACTGCTAGTCCAAGAATAATTCTTTCTTAAAAAGTTTATGTGTTCCTTAAGAGAGAGAGAGAGAGGAAGAGAAACAGGCATTTTCAACCTCACACTATGAACCACCTCTAGACCCAACCACCCCCAGATCACTTGCACACACATATGTCCCAGAATGATCAAGGAGGTCCAAGCCTCTTCCCATGTGGTTCCAGTTGCACTATAACTGTACCAGCACTTGGCAGCAGAATGAGTGAATTCTTGTATTAAAGTGGCCCATCCAGAAAATTTCAAGACAATGACAGCTGAATTATATGAAGAATAAAGAAAAAGGTCATGGGAGAAAGTATGGGAACAGGATATGTGAGCAATTCAAAGCATAATTGAAAGGGACAATGCTGAGGCTATTCACAGAAGACTCAAGATCTTAACTACTTTTTTATTTGATTCCCAGCAAAGTATAGGCTAATTCTCAGCCTTTCATGGATAAGAGGTCATTAATTCTGAAAAGGCTGATTCCTCTCACAAATGTGCTCAATTAATAGTAAAAAAGAGTTTATGACTAGAGAAATTTTTTAAAAATGCTAACATAGAACTCAATACTTAGCAACCAAACTATCATAGAAATTCCTTTTTGTGGAAAAAATAAATTTATGTTTATATTTAATGCTCTCTTTGTTGTTTTCAATTCTTTTTAATATGTTCCAGTATGGAAAAATATGATATAATGGGGTACAAAGAATAAATTATAATGTTTTGGTCATGTGTTTGAATTTTTTTTTCTGTAATGTCACAAAAACTAAGATTAAAAGTAAAAATACTTCTATTTTATTTTATTAAGATGCTGAGATGCTGTGGTCATGGATACCAGATCATTGTAATTAATGAAATGTTTCATTCAACTGACCAGTTATTAATGCTCACTAATGCATTAGTAAAGTTAATTGGTTTGAACAAAGCCTTTGTGTTTTTAATATAGTTATAATTAAACACACAAACTTTTTAATCTGTACATATACAAATTAATGCAAATAGACACTTTTGAAATATATTTTATATGTTATTTTCTTTTAATTTCTTATTTTAGTTGTTTATAAAGTCGATATGACTTTCTTCATATTACTCTGCTTTCCTATAGCAGGATTTCTGTTCCAGTTGTCTGGTGAGGTGTCACAACATATTCCAGAACTTACTACTTTAAACCACCACCAGTTTTTGGGTTATAATTCTTCAGTATGAGCCGGGCTTCTGTTCATCTTGTTGTAAGTCACTAGATTCAGGGTGTCTGTCAGCTCAGCTGAAGACTGGACCATTCTTTCCAAATGATCTCAAGGATTTTCCCCTTTCTATTTGGCCTTTCCATGTGGTTCTTTCATGACAATAGAACTCCTTAAATGGAGGCTCAGGGTTCCCAAGAGCAAGGTAAAAGGAAACTGTGAGTAGGCCTGTAATGGTAGCATAGTGGTAGCACCACACTCTGCAATGCTGGGGGCCATAGGGAAGATCAGTGTTTCCCACGTTGTCCAATACATGTCAGAGGCATGAACAGGAGCCCTTGACTCTGAAAAGAGACAGCAGTGTGAAACCCTGTTGAGATCGCTTCTTTCCCTCATGAAATAAATACATACAATTTCTTTTGAAAAGGAAGTTATAAAGCTGTTTTAAGGGTTGAGCTAGGAACTGGACAGCTTCTTTTTATTGTACATTCTGCTGGCTTAAGCGAGTCACAGGGCCAGACTGTAGGCATCACACTCAGTGACTCATGATAATTCTGAAATCCAGCCAAGTACATTCAACATCTCCATCTGCTTCTGAGGTGGAGAACTTAAGTTAGTTAGGACTCATCACAGCTCCTCTTCACCTAAGAGTGTCTCTCCTTGCTGCTCGGTTTTGTAATCCTGGTCTTTGACTTTAATTTTGAGTTAAAATTGCTCTTAAGCCCTTGATAGTTTTCTAAGTCCAGTTCTTCATGTTAGAAGATGATGAATCTAGAAACTCATTTTTGTCTTGCATTCTGTTTTTACCCTTGTAGACCAAAATACTATAAATCCTTTAAGAATTTAAATTACATTTCACCCTATTAGATAAAAGTCATAGCTGCAAATCTGGCCACATTAGGGTCAGCCCCAGTTGAACTTGGAGTCAGAAATTCTTGGAACACATATTTAACATTTCCAGAAACCCTCTTTTCTAGGGAGGAGTGCCTATAAGGCTTTTAAAGTCCCATTTACTAGCTAAAAGGGTTTGAAGGACTCTTCCTTAAGTCCTTCTGAAGCCTTTACAATGGATCTTACAGCCACACCTATGATTTTATTTTACTCCAAAGTCTACATTTGGTTTTTATCCAGGATTTGATTTTTGCCCTGAGGCCATTGCTATTCTGAGAGCCTTCTGCTAGGTGCAGATGCTGCAAATGAAAAAATTTTATTTTGCAACCCGGCAAGTCCAGATTGGAAATGTTTCCTGTAGATTCTGATTAAAAACAAAACAGTTGCTTCTTTAGTTCATAACTATATTCTAACTTTTCATACATGGCAGAATGAAGCCAGTGAGAACTTGTAGAATTCTGCCTGGGAATCCTTTTCGCGAACTTAGGAATTTTATTGTAAACTTTTTTTTCTTGTTGTCTGTGTTAACATAGACAATGTTTTTTTTGTTTGTTCATTATTCTGTTGGTAAATGTGTGAGTCTCCTTTACTCAACTGAAAGAGGTTCTTCTGTATTGCTTTCCCAACCTCCAAGAAGTTATTCTTTCAAAGAGAAATATATTGATTTGTTTATTTTAATGGACTAGTGATTATCTGTATTTTATCTGTATTTGTGGGGAATGCGATGTTTTAATCTCTGCATGTGTGGGAGGCCATAATTTGCCACTCTAAAATATACTTCTTTAGCATATTTTGAGATGACTATTTAGACAGGCTTCAGATGCAGAATTAGCTTTAAAAATGTATACCTTTTATTAAAAAATTCACATCTGTTTCTTTTCATTGCACTGGCTAGAGACAGAGAGAAAGAGAAAGAAACACTCAGTGGGGCATGGTCATGCCACAATACTGCAATCCATTTTTCTTCATTTTCCTATGCTGTTGGGATTATGGACACACACACACACACACACGCACACACAAGCCTTGTGTATTTTTTTTTGGGGGGGAGAGATTTTCACTGTAGGGCGTGTGCTCTCGCCAGACAGACAGAGAGAGACATAGAGACAGAAAGCGAGAAATCACCCCCCAGGGGGGATGGTCACGCTGCAATCCCTTCTCCTCCATTCTCCTCTCGGGATCTTGGGCATGCACGCACACGTGCCCGGCGTGAGTTTTTAAGCCACCGGGTCCGGGACACGAACCGTGGTCGACTACGTGGGAGTCCAGCGACATAGCCATTATGCTAACTGCTGGTTCCCAAGCCTTGAGTATTTTTTGAACTGCCAGGGACAAGATTTGAACTATGATTGGCCGTGTGGGATCTGGCTCCTTTAATAAGGGTATGGGTCACCCTCAATGGGTTCCATTTCTTTATGGTCTTGTCATTCCACTAGCAAGTAATTAATAAACCAATCCAAGAAAATATAAAACTTTGGCACTTGATCTTGAGTTTTTAATTAAATACAGAAAACATAAAGTATCCCATAAACACTCAAGGTGACAGAATAACCTAATTCATAACTTCGTTTAGCTATCTCAAAAAAAGATTATGTTTTAGAGACTTGGTCCTAGAACAGTAATGTTCAACTACACTGGCATAGTAATAAATAGAATTAGTTGAAAATTCTTTTCACACTCCATTATTAATTGGAACATTTAACACATATAAAAATATCATAGATATCAATATAAGTGCAAGATTAATTTTATTATTTTGTCAGATTAAGAAACAAACACATGGGGCCAGGAGGTGATTAAGGTGATTATGGTGATTAAGGTGCCTAACTCCCATGTGGCTGACTGAGGTTTGAGTCCTGGACCTGGTAATTTGAAAATCATGCTGGGCACGCACACACATGTGTTCAAAATCTTGAGAGGAGAATGGAGGAGAAGGGATTATAGCATGGCCATCACCCTTGGGGGTGGTTTCTCACTTTCCCTCTCACTGTCTCTCTCAGTCTCTTTCCAGTGAACACACATGTCCCTATGGCAAGAAAAAAAAATTAAAAATAAAAAAAACACATAAAAAGCAAACAAGCAAACTTACTAATATTTTCCAACCCCCCATAGTAAAAATAACAGTCAATAATCTATTCATTAGACTTTGAATAGAATCATTAGTTGAGGCAAAATTTATTAAATAAATTATCATTACATATAGCACTGAGAAGTGGACTAGCATCAGCCAAAACTTGTATAACTCATTATTAAGAAAATTCAACTTAAGAAATAATAAGCAGGGCCCAAACCATGACATAGAAGTAAATACAATGTTCTGCAAGGCAGACTCACCACATGAGATTTCCTAGTTTGTGACTGGAGACCTCCTTGAGTATGAACTCGTGATCTAGGACTGGCTGAGCCTGGCAGTCAATCATACTGTCATCATACTGTCAAGGGACCATATCTCTATCTCTCTCACTCACAGAATAAATTAAATGAGTAAATTCATCTATATTAATAATAACAATTTTTCGAGAAGTTGTAATAAACCAAGTTCTATGCAAGAATATCATCTTATAAAAAATTAGACAAAATCAGACTGCTAGATCTGAATCCAATATCTGTGCACTGAGCTCACAGTTTTGTAATCTCTGGGATTATATGAAGGAAGGAATGAAAATATGTTCTTACAAAGGGATAGCTACATCATGGAGAATTTAAAACACTTGTTATAGAATATATATTTTGGAGGACCAGCAGGTGGCCTGATGCTTAAGGCACTGGACTCCCACATAGCCAACCAAGGTTCGAGTCCTGGACCTGGTGGCTTGCTTTCTCATTTTCTTTCTCTCTCTACCTCTCTCTCATGAGTGCATATGCCAAATAGCAAATTAAAAAGATAATAATAATAAATAAAATTAAATAAATAATTGTTTTTTAGAAAAGAATACACATTCCATGAGATTAAAAAAATCTCTATGTTATTTTTGCTTTCTCATAGCACATTTCATTGTATGTCTACAAACAGGATTGTTGTTGCATGTTGAAGAGGTGAGAAAGCCATTGTTTTCATTGCAAAAGTTTCATTCTTGCATAACTTTTCAAGAATTAACAGAAGCAATGAGGCATATTGCTTCAGTTCAAGACACCTATTTCTTTCACATTCTAGAGAGTTGACAATGTCCTTCTAAAAGTATATTAAGTTATTAACCTACTGAACTTATTTTGCAGGCATTGTATAAGGATCATAGTGCAAATATCTTGCTCCTTGATCCTCATTAACTTGGTTGAAAATTTATACCTGAGAAAATAGTCAGCTCCCTTGGATTTCTGGATATTTTTGTTGTGCCAAGTGATAAGGTTTATAACACCTCTGTAATAATTTTTCCTTCATATATAAAGTCACAAATTATGCAAAGGCTGAATATGGAAAGGCTGTCAGAATATTAATTGGGGTAAAGTCTGGCAATTCTGAGGGTAGACCTAGGGCATTGGTCTTTATTTGTACACCTTCTCATCCTACAGTCTAACAGACATTGATGGATGCAAATTTCCTACTTCCGGAACTAGGTTCCAAAGCCAATGGTTGCATAGCTCTGAACTTTTTCATTAACTTTAACACATGTTCTGTTGTCATATATAATCTTTTACCTTAACCCCTTCAGTTATGTCTCTTAAAGTAAAATTCCTCTCTCCAGAGGGAATGATGAGATCAGGTGATGGAGTATAGGACAGAGAACTAACTGCTAAGTATGCACCCAATAATTGAATTTTCTGGGCACATAGCTGGAATTTATTTGCTAAAATCCCTGTGGGTAGGGGTGGCCATATGTGGAGTTCCAGCTAATAGAAAGTAAGAGGAAGGAACATATCCCAGTTTCAGGCCTGGTCTATAAACACCTTCATGTGTGAATTTCTTTCTTCTTTCTTCAGATGCTAACCTGGTGGCAACACCTGAGACATCCTACAAAGCATGAAAAAAAATGGCAAAGTATCTGTAGGATTAGGGAACTGAACAGCTGCAGTAGACAGAACATCAGGCTCCTGAATGACTTTAAAATGAGCAAGACAAAAACTTCTACATGTTAAGTATGGCATTTGCTTATTTTAAGGTTAAAATAAAGCATTAATTTATTCGAAGTGTTCAGAGAGATTTTGACAAATGAGGATTTTTTCCTCTTAATACTAGCTTAGAAACATAATTATTGGTAAACACTAATTGCTAAATTAATTGAATGTACACATAAATAAATAACTAGTCTTCTGATTTATGTTATTTTTCAATTTGGTTTTAAGTATTGGGTTGTTGGAAAAGGAAACAACATGATGTAGTTTTATCTATGTTTTTCTAAGGAAAAATGTGTCATGACTTTTCTGACTACTCAATATATAGTAACGATTAAATTTGCAGATAAATAGTACATTTAGTGTTTCTAACTTGATAGAGAATTTTTACAAGATATAGAAAAATATATGTGAATAAGTATATACTGTTATAAATGTGAAAATGTATAAAAATACATGTATATTTACTTACATGCATTTATCTATAAATCTGAATATATATGTACAAATAAATATAATTTATTATTTATAAAATATAAATGTATTTTTCTTTTAACCACTATATTGAACTGCTAAGCTACGCCCTGTCCTAGGTCCTGGAAATTTAACAGGGCATCACCCAAAGAAAAAAAAAATCACACTTTCATTGACCTTACATTCTAGTGATAGTAAAAGAAACTTAACTATCAAATAAAAATCATACACATATGGATATGCATAGTCACTGAATAAAATAATACTAGCACATAATTTAAATAAATAAAAATATAACATAAGGTCATTATCCCAAAAGCTGTAATAATTATATTAGGTTTATATTATTCTAAAAATGTCTTTAATATTTTAAAAGGTTTATTTAATTTTATTTATTATTATAAGTATTTTTTAATTTGACTAGAGAGAGACCGAGACAGAAAGGGAAATTGAGAAAGCAAGCCAGCAGGTTAAGGACTCGAACCGCAACCAGTCATGTGGGAGTCCAGCACCTTAGCCTGCTGGCCCTGTGTTTTTAATCTTTTGAGAGAAAATAATTATCATAAGAATCTATTAATTTCTCTGACTTACATGAAAATATATATCATATCCAGTGAAAGAACAGAAACAGTTTTAATTTTAAAACTACTATATCAATCTAAAAAGTCAATTTTGGCATGTTAAAAAATAAGAAAAGTTATAAGAAGAATAAACTTGGAATATAATGTACATACTTAGTAAATGTTTTATAAAACATTTGTTTCAGACTTTCTTTTAAAAAAAAAATGGTTCTCATATTCAATTGAATTCAGTTTAAGTCGATCTCTAGAGGAACAAATACCCAGAACTAAGTCAAAGCAAAAATTAGAAAATTAGAAAAAAAAAAGTGTCAGTAGGTGGCATGGTGGTTAATGTCTTGGATCTCAACAAGGCCTACTCTGTGATTCAAATCCTGGATCCAGAGGCTTTAGAAACACACTAAATATGTGTGTGTGCATGCCTGAAATTCCAAGAGGAATCCACTGTTCCTCGTGGAAGGTGATTTCTCATTTTTCTTCTCTCTCTGTTCCTCTCTGTTGAGCATACACATGCTATGATGAAAAACTAAAAAACATTAAAATAAAAATATAAAAATATAAAAAGAAATTAAACATTTGTGAGAGATAATATATGACAGGTCTAGGGACCAGCAGTTGGTGTAATGGCTATGTCGCTGGACTCCCACATAGTCGACCAAGGTTCAAGTCCTGGACCCAGGGCCTTAAACTCATGCCGGATGCATGTGCATGCGTGCCCAAGATCCCAAGAGGAGAATGGAGGAGAAGGGATTGTGGCATGGCCATCCCCCATGGGGAGTGATTTCTGTCTTTCTGTTTTCTTTCTGGTGAGCACACATGCCCTGTAGCAAAAACCTCTCAAAAAAATTAAAAATTTAAAAAATATATATGACAGGTCTTTACAATTTTTTAAATTCATGGAAAATGCAGATTATTAAAAAACCTATGCATGAATTCAAAAAAATTTTAGCCAAAGTAAACTCATAATTCAATTGCACTTTTCCACAAACTTTCTGAAGTCTTTTTGTATCACTATTAGTAATAGTCTAATGGCTTCCATAAATTGATGAAAAGAAAGTAAATTACCCAATAAGAAAATGGATAAAACATGTAAGCAGATGATTCACAGTAGAAAGAACAGTTAAATTTCAACTGAAATAATAAAAGTATTTTAATCTCACTGAGTTCTAAGCCACCGGGTCCAGGACGTGAACTGTGGTCGACTATGTGGGAGTCCAGTGACATAACCACTACCCTAACTGCTGATTCCCTAGAGTCAAATTTTTAAGTACAATCTTATTATCCAACTATTTAGAGACTACTCATCACATTCATAAAGAATTTTGAATAAATTTCTAGTTGCTTTCTTTCTTGTCATCCATGTAACTCTCAGATGCAGGAGAGAAACAAATTTAGTTTTTTTAAACTTAAGTTATGCTGAGATAAATTCCATGCCAGTAGGAGATATAACGCAGAGAGGTTATATAAATAATTAACCTTTAGAAATAATACTTGCTATGTGAACACACATATCAATAAAAATAATTACCAGATTCCATTCACCTTTAGCCAAAGTTTGCAGTGGGTAATTTAGAAAACATCTGAAATATTTGCATACCATTCAGGGTATTACATTTATTTTCTATGGTTCTCAGTATTAATAGGGTAAGTCCATCAAGCTTCTACATCAGTGTGTAAAAAAAACACAGTGATCATTTGATTGACACACAATAATAATCCTTACATTTATTTATATATATATGGCTTTATTTGTTGAGGGGTTGGGACAGTAAGCTGATTTCATAGTATGTTAGCATTAGCCTTTAAGTGGTAAAAGGAATTTTCCAATAAAAAACTGAAAAGGACAAATGGTATTGCTGTAAGAATAGAAGATGTATATCAAGCTTTTCTATTTGTTTATCAATATGTGGTTTCACAAAGAGGTAAAAGATAAGATTGAAAACAGCTACTTATTTTGGTTGTGAAGCATTGAAACAGCCCTTTAATTATTTACTTTCTATTCCAAACACTGAAGTTCTTTTTGCTCTTTGATTCTTTCTGGCAGATTTAAAGAAATTGTTATCTTAAATCACTTGAGTAAATATTAAATGAGATTACGACAGTCTCATCCTTAAGAGGAACCTGCAGTTTCCATGAATGAAGAATATTATACCCTTTTATTGGAAGAAATTTCCACCAAGATTTGCTATGATTTCCTTTTGAGCTTTTAACAATCATTCTATCCAACGATTTCTTATTTCTGACCTACTTTAGTCACACTGCATTGAGGTATTTAGAGAAAAATTACATATAGTCTTGTTTTTGCAGATGATTTAAATGATACATTATAGGAAAGCAGAAAAGTAACCCCTATGTGATTTGAGTGTAGGTTTTGTTCACATCCATCTGCAATCCAACCATTTTTTTCACCTTCCAGGCTCATGCTTTTCTAGCTTTTCTTCAGGAATGGAGGCTATAAAATATTTTGATTACATATATAACTCACCACTAACAGGAATAAAAAAAATACCTCATCTATAACATTAATATGGATCCAATACAGTTGGGCCTTGAAACAAATGTAGAAAAGAGCAGGATTCACTAAAATACTAACAAAATACCAATACAATACTAATGGGTTGGTTTCTTGAAATGATGGTTATGTCAGAGCACACTTTGAAAATTAGTTCTCAGGAATTATCCAATTTACCAAAAGAAAATAAAAACAGAAAATCATTTTGCCATGAAAAAAATCTGGGAAAATATACATAACTCAAAATCTAAGAAATTTCTTCTAGATAGTCTGTAAAAGGGACTAGATTAAATCTAGTAGCAAAGACTCTATTCATAATCCTAACACAAAAAGTTTGGCAACTATTGCTCAAAATCAGTAAATGAAAAGGTGAAAGTTGGAAATAAATTGGCAGAGCAACAGGATAGGTAAAGAGAATTCCAAGATTAGCCAAGATCACTTTCTCTGGAGAGTTTCAACTTCAAGAATCCTGCAGCATTGAAGAACTCTTGGAGTGGATCTCAGTAATAAACCAATCATAGGAATAAAGCCTGCAATTTAGGAACCAGTCTTCTATCATTGTCTTCCATCTGGATTTGATCATTGTTCTTTGGTTATATAAGATGGTAAAAATTGGAAAGCATGGGAAAGCGATGTTTGTACTCTTTATATTATTTTATCAACTTCTTATATATCAAATTACATAAATATAAAAAGTTTACATATATAAATTTTATGGATATAAAATTTTATTTTATAGAAATAAAAAATGCATTCTCTAAAGAAAAAAAATCCCCATAGGAAAAGAAGTATTTTCTTTCATTATTACTTTCTTTACTAACTTTCACTGAGAGGTAAGTTTCTTAAGAACTTTTTCAAAAAACTGAGACAATGAGATAAAGTTAAACTAAAGTGCGGACTGTCTACTTTCTTGGTTTCCTTTATTCAGGGGAGTGTACAAGAGCTAGGGCAGAATTGCTCAGAATGTTAGGGAAGATTAGATGCTTGTTGAGAAAGGGAGGACGGTGAGATGATTGGCAATAGAGGAGGACTGGATTAGCAGCAGAAAAGTCTCAATGGGAATTTAAGTTTATCCTGTGCAGTGCTGTGTGACTTCTCTTGCTTAACTCTCTATGGCATTTTCAATAAAATTTATTGTTAATGTCTAGAGGAGATGGATGTATTGTTTTCTTTTGGTAGAAGATGAGATTCTGAATGTGTCTTCAGGGTGTCTCAGGGAAGAGCTTCAGCTGTGTGAAACTCAGGAGGTGTTCTTTTCTTTTAGCTGGTAATGAGGGAGAAATGACAAATGTGCTCAAAGAGAAGATCTCACCCAGATTAGAGATGTAGGAGTAGCGTCTGTGTCTCTTTGGTGAATACTACTCTTTGGCAACAGTAGGTGGATGCAGAGATGATGATTCTCATGTGAGTAAGGACACAGAGACTCTTAGTGAGACATCTAGAAGTAAAAATTCAGAAAGTCTCCAGGGACCCCGTGGTATCTCTCTTACACCAGGCTCTTTCTCAATAAAGAAACATCTGACCTCAACAGCATTGGCAAAATCCTCCTTTCACTCTCCAACGGTCCCAAGAGGAATCAGAAACTATATTCGGTCCTTGACTGCTCAGTAATGATAACATTCTGGGCACCAAGTTATTCCACTTCCTATCCCTTGGGGTTTAATTTTTTTTAAAACATGAAAAAAAATTCAGACTAATTTCACATTTTACATAAAGTTCTATTCATGATGTAAAGAGTATATATTAGGTCATCAGGAAAGTCATGACATATTTTTCTGTGCAAAAATGTGTCATGTTTTTCCTGAAGACCCAATATATATTTTTTCAATGGAAAACTTTACACTTTTTTGCCTGTCAAATGTTTCTTCCCTTTGAGTTTCACATCCACCCTCTACCATCCACTACCCAGTCTCAGGTACCTACGCTTGTCCTCTCTACTATCATATCTTCAAATCTTTCAATTTCTGCCATAGGTACATATCGAGTGGGGGATATACAGAGTGTATCTTTCAAAGTCTGCTCACTTTGTCCAACATTAAGTCTTCTATATTCATCCATTTTGAATAAAACAGTCCAGTCTCATTTTTTCTTACATATGAAAATATTTCATAGTATGTATGTACCACAGTTTTTCAACTCAATCTTTGGTTTTAGTACACTCAGGTTAATTATGTTTTAGCTATTGTGAATAATGCTGCAATAAACATGAATGTGTAAGTGTCTTTCCTACCTAATGTTTTCCTAACATTTTGGTAAATATGAAGAAGTGGAAATACTGGTCACATGGTAGTTTTATTAATAGGTTTTTGAGGAACCTCCATATTGTTTTCCATAGAGGCTGTTTTCCTTCAGGATTTAATTTAAAGCTACACATATTTATAAAAGACCTATTACAAGCCAGAAATATTCATCTGATTGATGGAATACAGAGAATATAGAGGTATCTTCCTTTTGTTGTAGTAAAAGTCTTGTTTTGCGTATTTCACTATATTGACTCATAGGTGTTTCTAGAATTTATCTTTCTGATTTTCCAATTCTTAGTTATGTTAAATTTTAATTATTTGTCTGTTCTTTAAGTTCCCAGATATCTTGTCTTGTTCATAGTGCAGGTATACCACTTTTTGATTCCCGTTTATTTCCACAGACTCAAATCTATTGTCTTGCTGTCTCAACCAATGTGTATCCCTGGTATTAGTCCCTTATTTAGTCCTAACATAATTTTTAGTACATCTGTTTGTTCAGTCAATATTTATCGACTGGGGAGGACTAGAGATGAATATCCTTATTGCTTTTTTCCTATAAATTCTTAGACAAATGTACTTCCCTCTGCATTCTCCCTCTAAGCCCTCCTTCTGAACATAGACCAAGATACAGGTAAACAGAGCAGTTTGCATTCCCCTACTTAAAGCACACAACAAATCCTTTCAGCAAGCCTTGTTGATGGGATATAAAAGAAAACATTAGCTTGGAAAAGTCAATAACAGTATGTAAAATGAGCCTCAATTTTTCTTTCTTCTTTTAAGGTAATGAGAGTAAATTTAGCCTAAATGTGTTCCTGCTGTCTGGTTTATTTTAGGGCAATTTAAGAAGTAATTCTCCACTGTAGGCTTATGCTTACCTTTGAAATCATCAGTTTAGCGATGGTGAACTGTTATCTGCAAGTTAATTCAGATTCAATTTCAGTGGGTAAAGATACAAAGTAACTCAAATTGCCATCTTCCTGGTTCGGGGATAAATCTTGGGAAAGTGGAGCCTAGGTGATAGGAGAATATTTTTTGTAAAGTTAATTTAAATTAACAGAGAGTCAATTTCATATGTGTTATAAGCTAGCTGAATTTCCAGATGGGGACTGTAACGTTTAAACAGAAATCCCACTCAGAAGTTATTCCCTCCTCTGGCATACAATCTTGGTAAAATCATCTCTCAGAAACACGTTTGCACAGGTGCAATGGAATATAATCATAATTTTCCATGACAGATGTGACTTTGCTAGGAATGCAGAGAAGGAATTACTGAAGATTTCTGAGGTACCATAATTCAAGTAGACTTATTTCAGATGAGAGCAATACTTGCTAATATTGCTATTGGAAGAAATCAAATAAATATATTACTAGACAAGACTAAACCCAGAATTTTAAACAATAATAAAGAATGTCAAATATTGCTGAAGTATTTATAAGCAATGTTTAAATTATAGCTTCTGAAGAGTTTCCATTATCATACTTTTCAAAATATTTTATTGTTTATAAATAAGAAAGTTTCTACTGTTAGAATTAGGGAATTCTAGATCAGGATACATTTGATTACATTTGTGTTAACAGAAATAAGATTTAGGTGAAACTCATTAATAAAAAACATCCTTTATGTATAATATAAATTAGAGATCGAGGATTACATTTATATTAAGATATAAATGTAATTTATATTATATAAATTAAGGTATAAATGTCCTCTCATAAATGTATTTGTGTTTCTCAATGTCTTAAATTATAATATAAACTAGTATTTGTCTTTAAGACAAAATAAATCTACATAAATTGAGGTAAAGTACTGAGAAAATTAAAAATAAAATCATTGCTATTAGAGTATCCATTATTTGTCAATCTCATTTATGTTTTCAAATCAAATGCCAAGTTGGTATTTAGTCACTGACATCTTTGAAGCCAGAAAATACAATATTTAGTGTCTGTCCTTAATTTTACTAATAATCTAAAATTTAATTCCAAAAGTCATTTCCTTCAGCTTAAACATATTTATGTGGAATATTCTTTTTATTCTGGCTCTCTATCTTTACACATGTCACCAGTCTTTCTTCATAGTAGTTTAATAGAAATTCTGTTCTAGGGACCAGCAGTTAGCATAATGACTATGTCGCTGAACTCCCATGTAACCGACTGCGATTCAAGTCTCGGACCCTGTGGCTTACACCCATGCCAGGTGCATGTGTGTGTGTGTGTGTGTGTGTGTGTGTGTGTGTGTGCCCAAGATCCCTAGAGGACAATGAATTGCATCGTGGCCATCCCCCCTGGGGGGTTATTTTTCGCTTTCTGTCTCTCTGTCTTTCTGGTGAGTGCACGCACCCTATAGCAAAAATCTCTCAAAAAAAAAAAAAGAAAGAAAAAAAAGAAATAATTCTGTTCTAACATCTAATCTTCCCAACACCAGACACTTATGTCAGGTTTTCAGCCAGTGACATACTTTGTTACCTCCCTAGGCACCTACATTGTGAACAAGCCAACAGATTAGCATTCACTGCACCTCTCATGAGAAGAAGACTATGTTTTTCCAGAGATGGTTCTCCAATGAATCATTCTTTGTAGTATTTCTGCCCTACTGTGCTTTCATTATCTTGTCTCTTTAGTTGCCATTTCTGAACCAAGAAAACAGTGTTGTGGCACTTGGAGATTTGGTGGGCCAAGTCAGAAGCCTTAAGGTTTCCAATGGGATCCCTTTGATTGGTCTTCTTGAGACAATCTCTCTTGGAAGGCAGCCTCCCTGTCCTGAGCATCTCAGGCCACAAGAGGAGTTCAAATGCAGGTGTTCTGGTAGGTTTTCCTAGGTGAACTCTCAGTTAAAAGCTGTCTATGGCCAACTAAGTGACTCAGCCATCTTGGTCATGTGGTAACCACATGAAAGATCCTAAGTGAAAACTGCCAGCTAAGACCAGTCAAGTCACAGATTAGTGTGAAAGATTAAAAAAAAAATTATTGTATTAAATCAGCATCAAGGTAGTTTGCTAGTAAATACAAATAACCAGAACACCATGCAAGAAAAATAGCATTTCTAATATTTATGCTATTCAAATTAACCTAAATCTAGTGAAGTAATAGACGATTAAATTCATCTAGCTGTTACCACCAAAAGTCAATTTATTTTATTCAAAAAAAGATAAATTCAGGGTCAGCAGGTGGTGTAGTGGTTAAGGCACTAGATTTTCATATGGTCAACTGAAGTTCAAGTGCTGAACTCAGCAGCTTGAAACTCATGCCAGGTGCATGTGCGTGCATGTCCAAAAGTCCCATGAAAAGAATAGAGGAGAAGGTATTGAGGCATGGCCATCACCCTGGGGTGGGGGGCAGGGAGTGATTTTTCACTTTCTCTCCCTCTGTTTCTATGGCAAGCACATGTGCCCTATAGCAAAAATCTCTCAAGAAACAAACAAAAAAAACCCAAATTCAGTTAATATATTATTGTAGTTCTTTCAATAAGTTCCTTGTTGACAAAAGAGTAAAATCAACAGATCTCTAATGACAAAGTATGTACAAGAAATTAAATAATTACCGAGAATAAGATGTTCAATATTTATTGAATAGATTAAGAATATCTGTATGTACCTCGGTCAAAATATTTCAGGTCAGTGAATATAATCTAAATTGACCATTAGCCATAATTTATATTAAACAATTTCTTAGTGTGTCTTTAACCCATTTGAGCTATTTCTCATGAAAGGTAACTGAAAAATGTAGTTGAATTTTATTGAAATGAAGAAAGCATAAATACATATCCTTATTTAAGTGCAAGTGTTACCAATCTCATTAATAATCCTGATATCAGGGATACTTGTACAGCAATGTTACTTATTAGAAACATCTTTAAATGGTGACACAAAGGCATGAGTTTGCACTCTCAGAGCCACTATAGACGGTATCTTTAAAACAGGTTAAAGAAATGTCTTATTATTCTTTCTTCTAATATTAAAGTTCTATCATCTCTTTAGAGGCAGAATCAAATTTCTATTTCATTTAGACTCATAGTTAAGCCTGCAAAGAGATTTAAGTAACCACTCTTTCTTGAGGTTTAGGATTAGAATGTTACGGGCCATGGCATGATGGCTAAAGTGGCTGAACCCCACATGATCAACTGTGCGTTTTGAGTCCTGAACTCAGTGGATTGAGAAATATGCCAGGTGTGTGTGTGTGCATGTGTGCCCAAAATCCAGAAAGGAGGAAGAAATGGAGGAGAAGGGACTACAACATGACCATTCCCTAAGGGGAAGCCCTTCGTCATCTCTCTCTTTCTCTCTCTCTCTCTCTCTC
The DNA here is from genome assembly GCF_000334495.1 of Tupaia belangeri chinensis. Lineage (NCBI taxonomy): Eukaryota > Metazoa > Chordata > Mammalia > Scandentia > Tupaiidae > Tupaia > Tupaia belangeri. The sequence goes on from NW_006160041.1 coordinate 7,894,462, forward strand.
TCTCACACTGGTGTGCATGTGCCCTTTAAATTTGCCCCAAATTTAAAAATAAAAAAGAATTAAGAGTGTTACAAGGAGTGTAGCTTAGAATGGAAAGTGGCTAGGGCTAACATTTTTCAGAATAATTAAGCCAAGAAATAACAATGAGTTGGAGAAGTAAGAAATATGGCCAGTTACATGGATTTCAGATATTCAGATTTATTTGACATTGGAAAGTAGAAGTAAAATCTCTGGATACATCTTTCTAGTTCCCACAAGGATTCTCAGACTATCCACTAGTAGTCACAGAATTAGAAGTGTCGGCATCCGCCCCCAGGCTTAGCGCTATTATGGAAGAAGCAGAAAGAGTGGAAATGGACACAGGCAGCCTGAGCCTAGGTAGCCCAAGCAACCTGTGCCGCCCAGATGAACTGGACGTCTTTATTTATAGTACAAGGAGACATTACACATGTATGTTTCATGACACTTCATGGATTAATTGCCAGGTTACAGATAATGAGAAGCAGTTAACAAATCTATAAAGGATTAGTCATACCCTGGGCAAGGTGTATCCCTTGGTGGTAATCCCATCTAGAGTAAATCTCATCTTCCTTTCTAATGCAGAGAACTAGCTGTTAGGTGTGGGAAAGGAGCTAAAGAACTTCTCCATAAGAAGTGCACCACCACACCCAGAATAGGCTAAAGAACCTTTCAGATGCAGAGCAGGGATTGGACTTTACTAATTGGGGTCAAGATGTTTCTTGAAGTCCATCAGATGTGCCCCTAGTAATTTCCACCCTTGCTCTGTCTGCCACCAAGGTTAAGGAAAGACAAGTTACAAAGATCTGCCAAACCCCAAAAGAGCATGGGGTGTTTGCTCAGCACATGTCCCCACACCTCAGACTCTCTCTCTTAAACGTGTCCCCACATAGAAGTATTAAAATTATACAGGGCATTCAGAGATGGGACCAGAAGATGGCATAATGGTTCTGTCACTAGACTCCCATGTAGTCGACAGTGGTTTGAATTATGGACCTGGTAGCTTAAAGAAACTCACATGAGGCACGTGTGTGCCCAAGATCCTGAGAGGAAAATGGAGGAGAAGGGATCAAGGCATAGTCATCCCCCTTGGGGTGGGGGGTGATTTCTCACTTTTCCTCTCACTATCTCTGTTTCTCCAGTGGACATGCACCCTATAGCAAAAATCTTTCTAAAAAAAAAAAACAAAAAACAAAAAAATGCATACAGGGCATTCAGGGAAATCAATGTGTACATAAATCACACAGAGATATCATGTAAAATATAAGAAGAATAACTTTTAAAGTCTAAGAAAACACTCTCAGCTTAAAAAATAGTGTTTGGCGTGGAAAAATATAGACAATATGAGTTTATCACACTAAGATGTAAGTCATAATAGCTAATAATATTGTCAACTAATATCTTTTTAAAAATGTTTCATTCACTATGTAGCCATTCTGCCTTTTAAAAGCTCCAGTTAGGCTAACCAGTGGTGTGGTGGAGAAGGCAGATGGATCCCACATGGCCAACTGCATGTTCGATTCCTGGACCTATATCCTGTAAAACACTCCAGGCACATGTGCATGCATGCCCGAAGTCCAAAAATGGAGGAGGAGGGATTGCAGTGTGGCCATTCCTCCTGGTGGGAGGAGGGGAATGCTTTCTCACTTTCTCTCTCTTTCACTCTTGCTTTCTGTCTCTTTCCAGCAAGTGCATGCACTCTAGGGCAAGTTAAGAAAAAAAGCTCCAGTTGTATTGTATTATATTAACAAACATAAGGTAATTATTCTCACGATCAACCTTAATATTTAGTAGTGGGTTTCTCAGGTTCATGCAGTCGAATAGAATAAAATGCTGCATGTGACAATTCTCTGTGAATTCATAAGCCTTAAAAAGGGTTTATTAGTAGTCCTTTACTTTTAAGCTTTTGCGAGAATGAAGCACAAGGACATTTTCACGCGGCAGCTATAGCGAAATGACAATTTCATTAAAACAAGCTACTTCTGTGGAGAGGGACACTGAGTGAGACTCCTGC
>NW_006160041.1:7896581-7948883 GCF_000334495.1 Tupaia belangeri chinensis
CCTCCCGACACGTCTCGTCCCTTCACCCTCCTTTATAATTTTGATTGAAGTCAGAAACAAGCAAGACCAACAATCTTTATATGCATGTGCTGGAAAGGTTTCATGAAAATGAGGGAAAAACCTATGAAAAATGACCGTTGCTTAATAACACTAGTAATACGGTGTAACCCAAGAATACAATGTCCTTGGAGTCAACATTATATACTCAGGTTCATCTTATCTTGCTGCATTCTACATATTCATAGTCCTTTTGGTACATACTCGCCACTGACAGCTCAACTCATTACAGCAATCCAAGGCAGACAGAAAACATAGTGCAAACATATATCTCGGGCCCCGCATTGTCAGTGAAGGACAAAGTAATAACACAGGGAAATTTCTCCTTGCTCAACTTAGGTAATATTCAGTCCTACGTGTCCATGCCTGTTATAAGCTGTATTTCAGCATTCTGTAATTTTGGATCGAAAATTAAAATAATTCTATACAACACCTAAGGGCAAATAGAAAGAAAAGGTGGAATGGAAGAATGTAATAGTGAAAGTAGAATTATTTCTTAAAAATAAATTTAAAATCTTTTTTTGTATATCAAGGTATAGAAAATAGCAGTCTATAACAGTAAAATATAACTAATAACAGCTAATGAAATTAGTAATAGATTCGATTAATATTTTCTTTATGGCTCATAATAAGAATATTAAGGTAGATATGCAAGGGATGATAGGTTCACATCTTAGTACTGGCAAATATTCAAATACAAAATGGTTTTTGAAGGGAAAAAATGAACAAAGCAGAGAAGTAGCAGGGCACACACATGGCATTTGAGCTCTCAGTACACATGGAGAGACAGACAGGATGGGCAAAGTCAGATTGCACATGCCCTTTTCTTGGTTCCAGTAGAGGGACTGCAGTCATACATTTAGGGATGCAGACAAGGAAACCTCAGTGTGAATCTGAATAGTGAAAACTCCTTAATCAAGGTCAGGGCCCTGTAAGAAAGGCAGATGTGGGGCCAGAAGGTGGTGTGGTGGTTAAGGTGCTGGACTACCACATGGCTAACTGCAGTTCGAGTTCCAGACCTGGCAACTTGACACATGCTAGTGCATGTGCATGCATGACCAAAATCCCAAGAAGAGAATGGAGGAGGAGGGATTACTGTGTGGCCTTGGGGATATTTCTCACTTTCTTTCTCTCTCTGTCTTTCCAGCCAGTGCAATGCCCTATAACAAAAACCTCTCAGAAAAAAAAAAAAAAGAAAAAGGGAAAGAAAGGCTGGTGTTTGGTGCCAAGCCCAAGAGCTCATTCTTCCACTAAACTCACTTCAGATTCTGCCCCTCTACTGCCCAGACATGAAACTTCCAATTAGGTTTACCCATCCTTAGTCGAGCATATTGATAGTTTTATAGATAAAAACCAGACACATACAGACAGACATTAAATTCCTCATCCAATATCAGAAAGTATTTAACAGCAGATTTGAGGTAATATCCTTATATTTATTTCATTCATTGTGTTCACAGGATAGATTGAGGTGCTTTCTCGACTATCTTCCTAAATTATTTGACTAAAGAAAAGTTTTCTGCTTCTGGAGGTTTGTAAAATTTGTATTAGAAAATGACTGGGCAATTGTTTTATATCTGTTTCTATTTGCTAGTTTTCATACTGGTTTGGGGTCACATTTACTGCTGTATCACAAGACTGGTCATTTTGTACTGGGTTTCTGACATAGCAAATGCTGTATATTTGAGTGTATGGGATATGCTTTCTTTCTTGAAAGAGCATTGATGTTCTTCTGGCAACTTAAACGATTTTAAATTTTGGTTTTAAGCATCTTTTGGACAAGAATAACAGCCTTTATTATAGGACTAGTCTAGTTTTACTCTTTAAACGTGATTCTTACTGCCATTCTACTGACTGCCTTCAATTTTATTTATTTATTTATTTATTTGAGAAGTTTTTGCTATAGGGCCAGAAAATCAGAGACAGGCAGAGAGACAGAAAGCGAGAAATCACCCCCAGGGTTGATGGCCATGCCGCAATCTCTTCTCCTCCATTCTCCTCTCAGGATCTTGGTCACACACGCACACGTATCCGGCGTGAGTTTAAGTCACTGAGTTTGGGACTTGAACTGCAGTCAACTACATGGGGGTCCAGCAACATAGCCATTATGCCCACTGCTGGTCCCATGCACTGAATGTTGAATAAGATTTCTGTTGCCTAGATGCATAGAATCTGGTTCTCAACCCTGGAGCTCTTGAAATTGCTCCTTTACAGCTTTTGGTCCTTGCCTACTATCTTAGAGCATATGACTGAAGAGGATCCAGCAGAGATTTCAGAAGTTCTAACTCTGCCCAGCACATTCATCTGCCTCAGCCTCCCTGGACATGGATCCACACTGCCTGAAATAAGAAATCCCATCATTCTTTTTTTACCTTCCTCTTTCCTGAGCACTGAGCCAGGAATTGCCTCCAGGCAAAATGCCAGAGCAATTGGAAAGCTCACTTTGTTTCCATCCTCTGGAGGCTCATAGTCCTTTGCTGCCTATTGTTCCCTGTCTGACAACAGTTGTTTCTTATAATTTGCCTATTTTTTCTAGTTGTTTATAATGAGAAGGAAAATGCCCTTCTAGTTAACTGTCATAATTGGGAATAGAACTACATCCTACTAGTTTTGGAAAATTTTTGTTCTGTTTGTGTTCTTGTGGATTAATCTTAAATATCATGTAATTTTCAGTATGATTCTTTTTAAATATAGAATCACTTGCGTAGTTACTTATTTTAATTGTCAGAGTGCATGTGAACTCAAAAGAATAAGAAAGAGAGAGAAAGAGAGAGAGATAGAGCACTCTCAGTGGGGCTTGTTTCCAACAGCACATGTATTTTTGAAAGATCGTTATTGCATGGAGTGTATTGAACTCTTGCTGGAATATAGGGCCTTTCTTTCCTTTCTAATTGGTATTTTGTTGATATCCTTTTAAGATAGTACCCAAAGTCCGAGGGAAATACTGTTGGCCCTCCATATCTATGGGTTTTACATCTGTGAATTCAACCTGTCATGGACCCAAAATTTTGAAAAAAAAATCAATATAAAATACACACAAAATCCAAAATAGTATATACCAACTATTTACATAGTTTTTACATTGCATTAATTCTTGTAAATAATCCAGGAATGATGTAAAGTATATAGAATGATGCCATAGGTTATATGCAAATACTGTGCCATTTTATTTAAGGGACTTGAACATCCACAGATTTTGACATCTTCAGGAGTCTTGGAACCAATTCCACATGGCAACTGAGGTATGACTATAATGTGTTTTCCTTAACTATTATTTGTATGGTTCTTCATATATTAATTAGGTCTAACATGCTACTCTGAATAGTTTAATCTAGGTATAAAATCATTTAATAATTCAAGTCAAAAATTATCATGTGGAGTTGGAATTAATGACTGTGTTTTTTTTTTTTTTCAAAACCTGACTAGACAACTGAGCTACTGGGAAGTTCTATAAAAATGGAATCTTGGCTTCATTGCTAGAGAATTAGAATCATTATGCCTATGGAAAAAAAAATGTATTATAATAAGACAACTAAGTTGGCAAGAGATAAAAATGCAATATTAATGGTATTTTATTTTGAATATCTAAATATAGGTGCTTCCTAAATCAATGATAGGAAAACTGCTTGCAGGCCAGCTGCTTGTTTTTTTAAATAAAGACATTTGGAACACAACCATACTTGCTTGTTTATGTATTGTCTATGGCTGTTTTCATGCTACAACAGATTTAACTAGTTGTGACAGTGACCATATGGCCCACAAGTTTAAAATATTTATTATCTGGACTTTTTACTTTAAAAAAAGTTTACTAACTTCTCCCCTAGATAATGATTTCCTTGAAAGAACTAGTATATTAACATGGTTAAAAAATAGGGGCCAGCAAGTGGCATGGTAATTAAGGTGCAAGAATCCCACATGGCCAACTGTAGTTCAAATCCCAAACCTAGTGACTTAATCACACTGGGTGTGTGTGAATTCATGCCCAAACTCCAAGAGAAGACTGAAGGAGAAGGGACTGTGAGTGAGTGGCCATTCTCCCAGGGGGTGATTTCTCATTTTCTCTCTCACTGTTCCTATCTCTCTCCAGTGTATGAACACACCCTGTGACAAAAACCTTTAAAAAAATGTAGAACATAGATTAGATTGGACAAGTCAGAACAAGAAGTGAGAATCTGAAGATGGATGGTAAGTTTTATGGCTGGTTTAATTCAATTTAATGCAATTTAATAAATATATATTGATCACCTACTTTGTGCTTGTTACTCTATTAACTGGTCTAATCTCATGGTCACCTGACTGCCATGAGGAGGTTCATGACGTATAATCATTTAGGCTGTGCACTGAGCAACTCTGGGATGTCATAACAGGTTAGGATGTAATCACATTTCTTGGTTTTGTGTAACATAGCTTTCATATATCTCCTTCAAGTATTCTTCACTTAGTTGAATATATTAATTTTAACATATGAAAGATTAGCTTGAGTTTCTGAAAGATTTCTGCATGCACAATTCTTTTAAATACTACCCAGAAACTTCACTGAAATTTCACTCTTTTGCTCTACGATATATGAGAAACTTCTATCTTGACCTTTTCTTATGACTCCTGCAATGGATTTCATTAAGATGATTTCTTTGACATAAAAAAATTCCAGACTCTGGTCTGGATGCTTTATCAACAGCTACCTAATGGCAACAACAACAACAAAACCAGAAAACAAACCAGTGAATAGTTGTTTTTTTCCTCCTCAATATAATCTGACCGTTTGCTAAGAGGCTCAATGAAGCATTTTTATCCCTTGGAAGAACATTGTAAAACCAAGTCATAAATACTAGCAAGTAATCTGTGGCTCTTTCAAGATTATTTATGCAATGTTTATAAATAAGGGGAACCTTTCAAATCTTATCCACTCAGCTTTTGCTGGTTGTCACTCAAAACCCATGCTAGAGAAGTTTTGGAGAATAGGTATAAGGAAGTAGAAAATGTGTAAATTGAAAATGGGAGCTATATTAGAGGCTGATTTATCCTGTGAGCAATGGGAATGAGGAACATACAAAGCTCTAAAACATTGCTCGTTACAGGGAGTACACACAAAGAAAAACTTTTCATATTTTTGAAAGCATCCTAACAAACTCGTATAATTTATTCTCTCTGTGTAAGTGTGTATAACTGAAATCAACATTCCAAGCACCCCACCCTTTGGATGAATGGACAAGAATCCTTTAGAGAGAAGAAATGAACACACACACACACACACACACACACACACACATATACACGCACACCTCTTTGTAAAATGCTGCCTGCCTCCTAGTTATTCACAGGCCAGATGACCCATAGCATGTGAATAAGTCAAAGCTCAAGAAAATGACTTAAATGGTACTAAAGACTTTAAGGGAAAAATTACTTCCAGAGGTGCTTGGTTGAGGGTCCCAACAAGAAAGGTTGAGACAAGGCATTTCAAGACTAGTGATAGTAGGAAGCCGTTACTACTCTTGGGTTGAAGGCACAAGGAGGAAATGCAAGTATGGGAGCAGCTCCTTTCAGAACCTTCATCTGGGAGGGAAGGACACAGCACCCTGAACTTGGCATGGAGTCTGAAAGGGTCCAGGGAAAGCACACCTATCGTCTCTCAGTCCCTATCCTCTAAAAAATTCCTGGAGCTCCTCATTTGGCAAATCCAACTTGAAATCTGGCAACTGAGCTTGGAGGGGCTGTCCAGATAAAAAAGCAGGCAGAGAAGGGTGGGAGTGGTGAATATATGAATTAAATGGAGAATAAACAACACATAAGGGGAATAACAATGGAGCAGCATTTACTTCTTCCTCCTGGTGGTTTCTTGATATCTTCTGTGCATATTTTTATTTCATTGTTCTATTTCCCTCTTTTATTCTGCTATGTACATTGTGAAATGTTGAAGATACTACAATGAAATAATAAATGCTAGAAATGTAGGAAGCTTAGAAGGAATCAACAAGTGTGACATAATGTTTACAATTCACTATGCTCTCCCAGTAGAACATCAGAAGCCTGTAGAATGAAATATGCCTGGTGAAAGTGCCGTGGGTAGAGCCTAATAAATCTTCAGCTAGCAGACAGTTGTAACAGGAAGATCTGCTGAGCCCTGATGCAGGAGAGTCTAATCCAATGGATAAAAGGTTCCAAGAAGAAATCATCCCTGTGAAAATATATTATCCTTATGACAATACCAAGGGCATTTTCCAAGGCGGTTATTAGCTCTGCAAATGCCAGTAGCAAAAATGAAATACACCAGGAGACTGAAGGTAAAGAAAGAAAGAGGTGATCAGATAAAACACAGAGAGATAGAAAGGCCTGCATTAGTTCTACCGGATGTTATCTCTAAGATGCAGCATTCCTGTGGTCTGCTTTGAGTAGCATTCCCAGACACCATGTCCAGATAGATTTAAAAGATAACTTCATAAAAGATAACTTCACCAAAAGGTGGCGTGGTAGCTAAGGATGCTGGACTCCCACATAGGCGATTGTGGTTTGAGTCCTGAACCTGACAGCTTGCTTTCTCACTCTATTTTTCTCTCTCTCTTTCTCTGGTCAAATTAAAAAATAATAATAACAAATCAAATCAAATAAATAATTCTTTTAAAAAAAGAAAAAAATTTCCTCCATGTTAGTTATTAATAAATCCTAGAGTAAGTCTACCTAGATACCAAGGGAGGACTTACAAGCAACTAAAAATCTATTAAAGTTCAATGGACAGAGCTTATCAGTTTTGAAAGGAAAATCTTCTTACCCTTTGCCTCATTTGGTAAATGATATTTAAAATATGACACGATAAAATACTTTATAAAATTGTGATTCATTTGAGTTACTCCTTCATATATCAATGTAAATATTGATATAAGCCAAATGAATTCTCTGGGTGACTTGATCCAAAAAAATCTAAATAAAACAATTTAGTTCTTGGGAAGGGTGGAATTGACAAAATCAGGGGAAAGACCTATAATCATTGACTCATCTGACTAAATACACTCAAATTTCCCTTCACGTACACAAATATGGTTTTAGAATATGTACTTTGGCAAAGCAAGGGGATTATTAACCTCATATTAAAATCAAAATTAGGGTAAATCCTTAGATATCATTAGTGAAAATATCCACAAAGCAAAATAGTTAGGTCTATTTATTTAACTGGATAGTTTGTGTTTATAAAAACTTGTGAGTTAGCCCCCAATATGTGATAAACATGTTTTGTTTGAAAAATGGAAAGGATTCACACTTTTCTGCCTTGAAAAACTGTTCTTGGTCCCGACCTTGGAGGCATGTGTTCAATTAGATGATCTGCTTAACTCCAAAGCAGCCTCGATGCTGTATTTATGCTGCCACCTCACTTCCAAATTACTACTGTGAAGTCCTCTAACAGGGCATCTGTGATCAACAGTCTGTAGAGTGGTGGGTAAAAATGACATTTTTTTTTAGAGCAAGTTTTACTATAGGGAGCATGTGCTTGCCAGAGAGACAGAGAGTAGAAACAAGAAACACACACCCCTATCCCCCCCAGAGTGATTACCATGCCACAATCCCTTCTTTTCTATTCTCCTCTTGGGATTTTGGGCACACACACACATACGCCTGATATGAATTTCAAGCTGCTAGGTCTGGGACTCAAACCATGGTCAACCATGTGGGAGCTCAATGCCTTAACCACTTAACCACTGAACCATCCACTGGCTCCGAATGGCGATTTTTTTTTTTTTTTTTTTTTTGCCTCTGGTTTCTAATCCAAATCTATCACTCTATAGTATATTCTGTGTTCTAGCTACGGCAACTTAATTCAGCAATTTATGCCTCAGTTCATTTGTTATATGCACATGGATTTATACAAATGGATTTACCTGTATCCCATTAGCATGATACCATTCCATGACTATCCTCCAGTAAAAAATAAATAAATAAATAAATAAATAAAGTCAAAGGATATTTAAAACAAGGTAAAATCATTAGTGAAGTAAAGTCTAAATCTCTGTAAGTTCCTTGACTCTTTGCTACTTTTAAGATGATGCTAATTTTTCTTCCATTATTTTTCCCTTAAAGAGTGTATCACTTTAGGGAACCAGCAGTTAGCGTAATGGCTATGTCACTGGATTCCCACATAGTCAACCGTGGTTCACGTCCCGGACCCGGTGGCTTAAAACACGCCGGGCGCATGTGCGTACGTGCCCAAGATCCCGAGAGGAGAATGGAGGAGAAGGGATTGCAGCGTGACCATCCCCCCTTGGGGGGGGGGATTTATCACTTTCTGTCTTTATGTCTCTCTCTGTCTGGCACAGCCCTATAGCAAAAACCCCTCCAAAAAAAAAAAAAAAAAAAGAATGCATCACTTTAAAAACATTTTTAAAGCAATACATGGTCATTGAAGATAATCTGTAAAGTATAATTATAAGAGAAAGAAAATTAAACTTTTATATTTTATAAATAAGCATGCACCTATCAACAGGTCTGATAAGGTTTTTAGTTCTTCCTTTAAATGTACACATTCTTTCTCTCATGAAAGTACATATTTCAGTAGAATAAGAAGATGCTATTTCACATTAACAGTATTTCACAAGCATTTCCATGCATTAAAACTAATTTAAAAGTTACTTTTTTAAAAAATGACTATTTGCCATTCTAGTGACATATCAAGCTGCTAGGTCTGGGACTCAAACCATGGTCAATTTAGTTAATAATTCTACTTTTCAAAATTTGTTAATTTTTTCCCTTGTTCTTAGAAGCTATACTGGGATACATTTCAAAGAAAGGAAAAGTCTGGGTTGACATTTCTAATAATTTTAGGGTCAATTTTTTTAAATGGTCATATTAGTTTGGTGCTCATAAGTACTTTCAGAATTTTGATATGATGAGTCCAATTACTTTCATAATGAATTTTACTATTTCATGCTTCTATCTGCATCGGATATTTGTTATGATTTCAACTAATTAGACATGCTTTCTTTGTTTTGCGCCACTTTGCTAAATAATTTTACTAGAGATCAGAATAGGTGGACAATTTCATAAATGTTATGTATTGGATTTTAGGCTACTCCAAGGATTATGTGGACTGGACCCATATACACATGCACAGACACACACAGATACACACAATTAATCAAAGTTCTTAACCTTGGTAAGTACCAATATCTGGGACATTATTAGAAACAAAAAAAAATGGAGTTACATATAAATATAAAAATATATAAATAAAAGTATTCAAAAAAGAAAACAACCTGGAGTAAAAATTATCTTTATTTTTTGTTTTATTTTCTTAATTACCAGAGTGCATGTGAACCAACCAGAGAGCGAAAACATGCCTTGAAAAGACTTCCCCAGTGGGATCTGATCATGTCACACTGAGCACACCGAGCACACCTGCGATCCCGGCTGCCCAGAGGTTCAGGTGTGGGGGTATTGTGGCATGCCAAGGCCTTATAGGGTGCTTCTCTCACTAAATAAATAAATCTTTAAGAAATAAGAAAGAAAGAAAATGATTGTGAGTAGAAGAAAAGCTAACACTATTTTGAGAAAAGGAAAAAAAAATAAAGGAAGTTTTGTTGTTGCTATCGTTTTGTTTTTGTTGTGCTTTGTTTAAGACACTCAATTTGGGCATATTTGCTATAGAAAAAGAAACTACTACGTATAATCTGAAGAATAGAAGAACGGAGTGATATATAAGATCATATATAAAATGGATTAAACTTAGTAAATTGAAAAAAAAAATTAGGTACTGTGCATGGGGAACTGGATTGCACATGGCCAACCGTGGTTTGAATTCTGATCTTGGCTTGAAAACACACCACAATGGGACCAGCAGTTAATTTAATGGCTATGTTGCTGAACTCCCATGTAGCTGACCGTGGTTCGAGTCCCAGACCTGGTGGATTAAACTCACGCCGGGCATGTTTGTGTGCATGCCCAAGATCCTGAGAGAAGAATGGAGGAGAAGGGATTGTGGTGTGGCTATCCCTGCTGGGGGGTGATTTCTCGCTTTCTGTCTCTCTGTCTTTCTGGTGAGCGCATGTGCTCTATAGCAAAAACCTCTCAAAAAAAAAGAAAAAAACAATAAAAAGAAAAAGACACCATGAGTGTATTTATGCCTGTCTTCCTTTTCACTTACCCATTTTTTTTCTTCCCTTGCAATTTAAATAGTCTCTATCATCTCTAATCTTTCAAAAATCTGTCCCCAAGAGTTACCAATTACTTACAGTCATCAAATTCACTGGATTCTTCCAAGAAATTACTGTAGATACTGGTTAATAGTAAGTTCTACTCTCACTCTTCTACCCAAGCCCTGAGATCCAAGAACTGAACATCTGGAAACTATTCTTCCAGATTCCCTTGCCTGCAGAGTCAAAGTGAGTTTTGGAGGGCTAAGACAAAGTAAAGCCATAACTTTCCTGAGGGTTCTGCTCCTGTTTTGGGCAGGTAGGCCCAGAGAACCACCCACATCCATGCTTCAGACAGAGAAAATGTTTTAGAGTTCAGATGTAGCATTGTTTTAGGAGGCCTGTGCACTTCTGGTTGAAAACCACTCAGCCTTTTCTGACCGTTCAAAGGACCAAAACCCCTCCAATTTTCTGTTTTAAACTCTTTACTACATCATGAGTCAACTCATGCATCTTTGTTTTTCCTGACTAAATTCTATGGGCACAAATCCCTGTTTTTCATATACAATCACCATCTTAGCATTTTCAGCAATATTAGACAATTTTGTTTTATTTCCTCTGAAAATTGTCTCCTCTTGATTCTGAGCCTGTTTGTCCTACTTCCTGGTTTTCACTTCCATCTCACTAGCTTTTCTTCCTCTATTTAATGCCTGTAATGAGAGCATTTTCTATAATACTCCACTCAGTTCCATTTCTAGTTAATATATGGTTATTCCTCTATTTATTTTATGCAATTCCATAGCATTACTTCTCAAATATGTGTCCAAATGTATATCTCTAGGCCTCACATCCCTTCTGAATTCAAGACCATCAATACTGGCTATCAAATTTCTTTCTAAGAATATCTCACAGGCTTTTAAATTTTAATATATCCACCAACCTTTCCTAATTCCTCCTGGGCTTGTTATGTTGATTAATGACACTGGGATCCCTCAGTTATTCAGGTTTTATGCAGTATATCCCTCAATTCTTCCATCCAGAAATAATCTAATGTTTTTCATTCAAACTCTTTAATACATCTTATCTCTACTTCTTTAGTTTCTTCTTCTGTTATTGTTCAGTTCATTTTCTTACTATTTTCTGTACTAACTAGTTTTTCTGCTCCCTCCCCCCCGCCACTTCCCGTCCCCTCATATAGAGCATGTGCTCTCACCAGAGAGAGACAGAGAGAGGAAAAGTGAGAAATCGCCCCTGGGGAGAAAGCCACACCGTAATTTCTTTTCCTCCATTCTACTCCTAGGATTGGGTTTATGCATGCACATATGCCCAACTTGATTTGAAAGCTGTTGTGTCCAGGGCTTGAACCATAGTCAGTCATGTGGAAGTCCAGTACCTTAATCAACAGGTCATCTGCTGGCCCCTAGTTTTCCTGCTTTTGATCATTCCTTCCTGCACATTGTTCTGACTGTACTTTCAGAAACTTACCTTTTGCAATTTTATGATTTATTTTTTACACTAAATAATTGTATGTCTCTCTCTATAGCACACAATATGTTTTTCCAAAATATGCATGTAGAGTGCGGCAATCAAACCAAAGCTGTTAGAAATTCACTTTTGATCATAAAAATACCATACTTGATTTTATAAAGCTATATGCATATCAATGCAAAACAAAGATTCTGTATTATCTGCCTAGTGTTTAACTTCTTATATAAAGAACTCAACTTTTTAGCTACACTCCTCTTACAATCATTTCCCTGTTCTTACGTATTCACTAATTTGCATCCTATCACTTAGTAGTGACAGATTATTTACCATTATCCCAACATTTAACTTTCCTGCCCTTACAAGTTTATTCAATCTAGTCTGAATACACATTTCTTCCATTGTTTTGAGAAACTTGGATTTCTGGGTCATGTTTGAAAGCTAGTTCTATGAGAAAGCGCCTCAGATCCTCCTCCCTTATTAAGAACTAATCTTTCCTTTTGACTAGAGTTTGAACAATATATTTCTGTACCACTAGAGACCCTGCCCCACTAATTTCTTTAAGCCTATGAATTTTCTCCACTGCCTTTATTACCAGATCAGGAGCACTGAAAGCTTAGTGCTGATTCATTTTAGCTCCTTCTTCAACCCTTGAAAAATGCCAGGGGCATTGCAGGTGTTTCATAAGTGTATTTTGGATTTAATTGAATTCCACTGAAACTCTAATTAATGTCCACTCTAGAGGACAGTGACAGAGAGACCTTGAACCTCTTTCCTCAGAATAACTTGTCACCAGCCAGGCTTTGAAGCACACTTGGACTACACCTGGATGAAAGCTGCCCAAGGGAAGCAAAGAAAAGGAACTAAGGGCTTCCTAAGTGGCAGAGCTGGCAGACAGGGCGAGCGCGTGCGCCCTGTGGTAGGCTACTGCACTTCAGCATCTCCTCCAGCGCCTGGGGGCGCAAAGCAGGTGTGGAATTAACAGCACTCACGTGTTTTGGCATGCTGGGCTGACACCTGCAGTGGGACCTGCCTGCTCACATGGTTCACTCTGTTCACTTTAGTCTCAATTGAGAAGGATACTTGGAAATGTGAAGTGTGATCACTGGCAACCTCCAAAATGATGACTGCCCCAACCCTTGGAAACTGCCTTGAAGCAACTTGATATTTGGAATTTGAAATTTAAATTAGGTAAAGTTATAGTAATGAGTAAAATGGCCAACAGGATACAGACAGGGGTCTTCAAAAATTTCACAGAAACAGAGTCTTCTGAAGAAGAAACAACACGTGGATTTCAAAAGATTTTTTTGCACCAAATGAACTCAAACGTTGATTTCATTTTTCCACAAACTTCTTGTAGTTCACTGGTATAAACAAATGTGTAGTTACTAAGCCAATTTCCTATGGATCATTGCATTTCATTTTCACAATTCCCTTGGGAAGCTGGGAGACATGTGGTTTTATTATATTTTGATCGAGAGTATGAGATTTCTTGTGAAAATCCTGGATTTTTAGAATCAAAGAATGTGCATTTAAAGTTTGTCTTAGCCAGTTAGTAGTTTGTGTCTTGGGACATTTTACTACACAGTTTTGGTCTTTTCGGCCAGAAAATGAGTTCTAACAATATTTACTGCCCACAGAGATCTTGTATTGTGAAGATGAAATGAATTGAGATATTTCATCGAGTTCTCTGGGTGCTTCCAGATAGCAGAGGCAGCTGGGAAACATAGATGAAAAAGGATTGCGGGGTAAGAGCTATTTTAAATCTGGCTTTAGGAAAACTGGGTAAATCATGGACCACTTTGAGTCACTTTTATGTTATTCAAGAAAATGGGGTTGATCCTTTTTATATAAAGAATAAATGATGTAACAAACTTGAAAGATTAGTATCTGATGTAAAGCTGTGTTTGCAGAAACTATTCAATAAACAATTTTCATTCATTATTCCATCAGCTTTCATCTATAAAATAAAGGTAAATAATATCTTACCCATGTGTCTTGTGGGTTATTTCTGAGGTCAAAATAGGCAAGAAATATCTGTTAGTAAGTTTTTTTTAAAGTGCATAGTTTATATTGGGTTTAAATTTTTCTATTTATTTATCGGGCTGGCAGGTAGCATGGTTGTTAAGGTGTTTGACTCCCCCATGGCTGACTATGGTTTGAGTCCCAGGCCTGGTAGCTGGCTTTCTCACTCTCCTTCTCCCTCTGTCTTCCAGATAGCAGAGGCAGCTGGGAAACATAGATGAAAAAGGATTGCGGGGTAAGAGCTATTTTAAATCTGGCTTTAGGAAAACTGGGTAAATCATGGACCACTTTGAGTCACTTTTATGTTATTCAAGAAAATGGGGTTGATCCTTTTTATATAAAGAATAAATGATGTAACAAACTTGAAAGATTAGTATCTGATGTAAAGCTGTGTTTGCAGAAACTATTCAATAAACAATTTTCATTCATTATTCCATCAGCTTTCATCTATAAAATAAAGGTAAATAATATCTTACCCATGTGTCTTGTGGGTTATTTCTGAGGTCAAAATAGGCAAGAAATATCTGTTAGTAAGTTTTTTTTAAAGTGCATAGTTTATATTGGGTTTAAATTTTTCTATTTATTTATCGGGCTGGCAGGTAGCATGGTTGTTAAGGTGTTTGACTCCCCCATGGCTGACTATGGTTTGAGTCCCAGGCCTGGTAGCTGGCTTTCTCACTCTCCTTCTCCCTCTGTCTCTCTCTGGTCAAACTGAAGAATAAAAATAATTAAATTAAATTAAATTATTATTTAAAAAGCAAAATAAAAAAAGATGTTTCTATTTATTTATGAATACATCAGAAAACTTTGTTGGCCTGACCTTCAAATTACATCAAAGTCTTGGTCCCTTTATATACCTTCATGGCTCCTACACCATTCGAATCTCTGGCTACTTTCACCAGGTGATGGCTGCCTTGTTGCTTACCATGAGCCCTCATCTCTGCAGAGCTCATATGCTGCTGTGCACATATGAGCTCTGACAAGATTCTGCATTTCACTCAGAAAGTAGTTCCAACATGTGCACTAAACGCTCTGTAGTCCCCTTGCCCCATTCATACCTTTTCTGTCTCATTAACTATAATCCTCATTCAGTTTCTTTTATACCTGTTTCCTTGCTGTTGTTTTAATACCTCAGGTAGACTTCCATCTTGGAACTTTGGAAAGGGCTACTTCTATCTAGAACTCTCTTCCCTCAGGTATTAGGGTGGTTAATCCCTCACCTCCTTCAAGTTCTTTCCTCAAATGTCATCATTGTGGTGAAGACTATCTTTACCCACTATTGAAAGTTTATTTATGTTCACGATAGAGAATATGTGCACATTCAAAAGAAGGGGAGAAGAAGAAAAAGAGAAAGAATCACCCTTGACCTAGAGAGAAGCGAGAGCAAGAGAGCAAGATTTCCCGGGGAGGGTGGCACAGCACAGTCCCTGCCCATCTATTTTGGTCAGGCACATACACATGAACGGTGTTATTTTTGTTTATTTGTTATATATGCTTGTGCTAGCCAAGAGAGACAGAGGGAGAGAGGTAAAGACAGACATTGTCCTCCAGGGAGTTGGCCACACTGCAGGGAGTTTCTCCTCCCTGGATTAGGGCATGTTCACACACATGCCATCATGTTTTCCGAGCTGTGGGTCCAAGACTCCAATCACATATGCAGCTGGCCAAGTGGAACTCTTCCACTTTAATTAACACCCCTGTGTTTTTTAAAGCCACCGGATCCAGACTTGAATTGTGTAGTTGGCCTTGTAGTATCCAGCCACCTTAATCAGCACTCCACTGGCTGGCCTTCAATTTGTTATATTTTATTGTACAGAATCATTTCAGAAGAAAGATGTAGTCAGATAGTATATGCAAAATCCTTTTGTTTATGTTTTGTATCATGTAAAAACAGATGCATAGGCCATTTTTAGAAGTAGCCATAGGATTAGAGAAAACCATTATCCTCAGAGGAAAGTTAGCTGGTTTGTTAAAACACCAACAGTAGAAGGAAGGGTAACACGTTTGCTTCATGCAGACTGGTGTCACTGTCGGCATCCTTTGGGGAGAAGCTCAGAAAGCCCTGGAGTTGCCTCAATCAAACCATCATCTCTTCAGTGCTCTCAATATGACATGAAGTGGATCCTTGAACAAAGCAGGGGTTAGGGACACCAAACCCTCAGCAAAGTAAAACATTTTTGTATAACTTTGGACTTCCCTAAAACTTTAATAGTAGCCCACTGTTGGCTATAAGCCTTACCAATGACACTAAGAGTCAATTATCAATATTTTGTATTTATATGTATTGCATATCACATTCTTATGATAATGCAAGCTAGAAGAAAAGAAAATTTTATTAAGAAAACTATAAGAAAGAGAAAATACATTTACAGGATTTGAGAAAAAAAAATCTGTGTGTGTATGTGAACTTATGCTGTTGTTGAAGGACTAACTTGGACATGGATCTAAGGATGAACAGAAAGTAGAAGTCAGCTCTGTCTTGAGCCTTGTCTTACCATAGGCAAGAGAACTCTAATAATACCCATAGATATCTGGTCTCAATGATCTGAAATGAGACTTTGTTTCATTTTGTTCATTTAGAAGACAGGAACAGAAAACAAATACAAACATGCCCTTAGTCAAAAAAAGATTCTGATTAGACATTTTGATTAAAGACATAATAAACAAAAGTGGAACTCACATACTAGAGAATTCTCAAATCTATGACCAATAGTTCAAGTGACTGTAGGGCACGTATTTATGAAGCAATATAGCAAAGCACTGCTAAATGTCATCTTTCATGACTAAAAGGAGCAGCCTTCTCATTGCCATGGCAATTTCAAAAAGAATGAGGCAAAGAAAACGAGGTTGCATATTAGATGTTTTGATTGTTAAGGTGAGAAAGTCGAGATGAGTCATCCAAAATTCCATGAGAAAAGAATGAGATTTTGAGAGAATGTCTGAAGAAGTGTAAGTCATATGCAGCTAGGTATTTTTCAACTCTTCTCAATAAGATAGTTAAGATGTGAGTTTAAAAATTAAAGTGGTGTCTTAAATAAAAAAATGCAGTCATGACAACTCCACATATCAAAACATGATTTAAAAATGTTAACATATAATTTTACAAGACTCAAAGCACAATGCATTATTTGAAATGTTTTACTTAGAAGATTTCCAAATCTCAACAGAATTGAGAGCAGTATTTCAAAATAAAATAGGACATCACTTAAACAAATGATAAAATGCCTAGCAAAATTGAATGGGAAATCATTCATTTGAGTGTTCCTTTTTTTTTTTGGTAGAGGTTTTTGCTATAGGGCGCGTTCACTCGCCAGAAAGACAGAGAGAGACAGAAAGACAGAAAGCGAGAAATGGCCATGCCGCAATCCCTTCTCCTCCATTCTCCTCCCGCACGCACAAGCACCTGGCGTAAGTTTAAGCCACTGGGTCCGGGACTTGAACCGTGGTTGACTACATGGGAGTCCAGTGACATAGCCATTATGCTAACTGCTGGTCCCAAGTGTTCCTTACATCACTACAGATTCTTACCTTACACAGAAGATCTATTTAATGAGGAGTTGGAAGCCAGTTTGGTGGCTTTTTACAAATTACTGTAAGAAATCATTTTTAAAAAGTTTTAGTATTTTATTGCACATTATTTTTTCTCTACATATGTGAAATAATTTTACCAACACTTCTTTAAGCCGGCCAATACCACAAAAGTATTGATTTGATTTTGCTAAAGAAAATCATAGAAGAAATAATGATAAAGTGTCATAACTCAATTGCCCTTTTCAGACACATATATGCACACATTTTTGCTTATTTAGCTACAGAATACTTATAAACTACTTAATCTAAATATTATCTAATAATCGTCATGACAGGGAAGTCAAGATTAAGATTATGTCTTTGATTATAGTTTAGAGAGCAACGTTAACTCTTTCTCACAGTCACTTTAAGTGTCACTTCTTTCCACAAACATCTACATATACTTAGACCTACTATAGCTATTGAACACCTACTATATCCTAGGCATTTCACATGCATTATTATTAAACTTTATCACATTTCTTCATTGAAAGTAATTTAATTCACATTTTTAAACAAGGAAATTGAATCTCAGAAAGAATAGACAATGTCTAGTTAATAGGTAGCTGAATGACAACTCTAACTCAAGGTTTTTATTTTTATTTTTTGTTATTACAAAATTTAGAGGCTTAACATTAGACTATACTGTCTCCAAACAAACCTGTTGGTCATAAGTAAGATAATATCAAATTTAGCAGTAAATTAGAAATTACTTTTTATATATCTTCAAGAAGAAAGTGAAATGCCAAACCAATATGTTCACTTTGTGGTTCAAGATAGGCTGAGAATAGAAAGCCTTTTTTTGCCTTCCTAGACATAATTTTGATAGTCCTAAAAGTGGGTATGTGTGTGTTTACATGCACACTCACCCACATATATATGAGAACAGGAGACTCGTCGTCGTCAGATAAAGGAGTACAACAAATTTCTGGAAGATACAGCTTAGATAAAAGAACAGTTACTAAAGTTTGGATTGTTTGTGCTATGACTCAGAATCTCGAATAGTTATAACAGAGGATGTATTCAATACATACATGTCTATTGATTGGTCAAGAAATAAATATACCAGCTGGATCTTAGAAGACTTGCAGAATGTGGCTACAGCAGATACTGTGTTGATTTGTCTGTGGTATGCCAAAACATTTCAGGATGAGAGTCAGGAGGCAGACAGGGCTAAAGGGAGAAAGGCAGTTGAAAAGAGCAAGTAATTGATAGTTTGTATGTGCAATATCTAGGGAAATCTACTCTAGTTCATCACCCTGGATATATTTTGCCAAGGGACCAACAGTCAGTTTACTTTTCCAAAACCAAATAAAAAATTTCCCCTCTCAAGAAACTAGACAATCTTTTGGGGAGATCTAGGTCTGTAAGGATGGGAATTGGTGCTTCAGAGCACAGAGCTTAACTCTCTAGTCTAAATAGATTGGAAAGACAAAGAAAAATTAAAGAATCTTATAAAAAAGAATATATAAGACACAAATAATTAGTCAAGACCATATGACTGACAAGAGCTTTACAAAGAGAGAGCGAAGAAATAGAGGGAAGATGGTAATTTTGACATTAGAAAAGCATTTCTCATGTAATAACAGATACAAGTTTGATCTTACAAGCATTCATCAAATCCCAAGTTAGATAATTGGAGAAATAGTTCAAGAAACTTCAGAATAGAAAGAATGAAGGAAGAAACCTTAAGGCTTCAAGAGAGAAAGATAATTTTATATAAAGAAACAATAGTAAAGATATTGAGTTTTCATTTTTTAATATTTTTTTCTTATTAATGATATAGAACATGCACGTGTGTGTGTGTGCATGTGTGTGTGCATGTGTGTGTGTGTGTGTATGTATAAGAGAGAGAGAGAGATGCAGAGAGAAATAGGAAGAAATAGAGAAAGAGAGCGAGGACCATCCTCCACATGATCTGGTCACGTGAAGATACCTTTCCTCCAGCCCTGGAAACATGGGATCTTGAGCATTCATTCTCATTCATATCCTGAGTGTATCTGACTTTCCCTAAGGGATTCAAACTGTGGTTGCCTTGGAGGATCCAGCCTCTTTTGAGCAGCACATTGTTGCTATGCCATGAAGCTTGCCCAAGAGCTTTGGTTTTCTTGTCTAGTGGAGTTGATGCTAGAATAAATTAGGGAAATGCCCTCCAAGTTCTGAGGACATAATATTTGAGTCTAGCATTAAGGAAACAAATGTTTAAATGTTTTCAGATGTGCAAAGACATAACCTTAGATTTAACTGACATCTTTCGGATTACCACTATGTTCCAGGGATTTTTCTAGCCACTGAAGATAGAGAGTGGATAAGGCAGGCAAGGTTCCAGCTAAATGAACCATACATTTTAGAAGTAGGAGAAAGAAACAAAATATCAATAGGAAATGTTGTTGGGTAAAATAAAAACATCCCCCTCAACCCCTGTCCTGGATTATTCTCTCTATTAATTAAAATAGCTATACAAAATGCCTTGCCTGAATCATGACTGTTTAACATCCTGCCTGCATTTATAACTATCTAACAAAAGACAAGTCAAAACTTCTCTGATAGTATAGATGAGTCTCTGTTTCTTTCCTCCTCTGTCTCCCCTTTGCTTCTTTGTCATGTTTAATTTCTTTGACTCTGATAGCTGAAGTACTACAAAGTCTCTTTTAAATTAGCTTTTCATTTGGAATACTATTAAACAGCTGCTCTATACTCTTAGCCACCATTCTCTTTTGAGCAAGTCCTAGGGTAACAACTGACTTTGTAACTAAACCACTTTGTGTTACCACTTCTCTCTCTGAATTTAACTCTGTTGCTGTAACTATGAGCTCTTCTTAAACTCATTATTTTATTTTAAACATAATCTGTGGTCTTTTCTTTGTAAAAATTAGTTTCTTTTGCAAACTCTTCAGAGTGATTCTTTCTCAACTTATGGCCTGTTTGCTATTTTGGGCAATGCAATGCCTTTCTGTTCCCTGCTGGGATTCATAATTGTTACTTGGCAGATGAATCCTGGCATGCCTAATCATTGCTCTGAACTTTCTGCAAGCCCAATTAGCAAACAGCAGTAGTGCAAGGGCTGCTCCTCAAGTAAACCTCAGAGCCACCCTCCGCGAGTTTTCAAATTTGCAGTGAGCTTACTATAATTATAGCTTTTCATAATTATAAATCATTTGTGTCTATGGAAGGTTTAATCATGATATTATATTATCTTTATACCTCTGTACACAGATGAGGTTGATGCTTATTAAGGAGCACTGACCTAACTCAGTAAATATTTACCAGGGCTTAGTTGATGGAATTTTTAATATTCCAACCATAGACATCTTTGATTCAAGGGAGACAGAAGCAGCAAAAGGCTAAAACTTACCCAAAGGCTTTGCAAATAACATTTTAATAGAAAGTAACGTCGTAAATAAGAATATAACAAAAAAGCAGTTTTTGAACCTATTTTTCTATTCTCTGCAGCACATTGTTGTCTAAGGGTGAGAAGATATACCTGAAAAATAACAATCCTGCATGATATGTATTTCTCATATTATCCTGGGAACTTTGCATATCTAGCATCTCTCTCTCTCTCTCTCTCTCTCTCTCTCTCTCTGTCTTTCTGGTGAGAGCACACACCCTATAGCAAAAACCTCTCCAAAAAAAAATGTATATATGTATATAATGTGTGTATATATGTATACATATATATGTATGTATATATTATATATATCTATATTTTTCCTGAGAGGTAGTTTCACTTCCCTATGCTAAATTCTACTCTTCATTTTTTATTTATTTTTTTGATGCTATATGTGGCAAGGACACAATGTAGTATTGGAAGGAACCTCACAATGTGAATAGCAAGTTAGAATTAAAGAATGAGTTTATTTTGATGCAAAATAAAATTTTAAATCTATAAATAGTTTTTCATAAACTTTTTGAAGACCTGATGTATTGTAAAGTCATAGGCAGGGAGGTGGAAAAACCCACATGAACATCCTGGTTGTGTTTCTGTCAGTTGGGCATTTACTGTTGGGAAAATTAGTAGTATAAATCAACTTCAGACGCCCAGCATAGGGGTAATGGCACCTGCCTTGTAGAGCTTTTACGGGATTGAAGATAATGTCAGTAAAGCTCAATGACACCATTAAACAGTCAATAACTGGTAGTTTATTATCAGAGGTTTGTTGTTAAGTGCAACAAAAAGGAAGGTGAGTATTTATTGAGGTGTTGCCTCATTGCTCTTTTACTTGACAATAACAGTACTCTCCAAGAGTTAAAGAATTTTAAAAGTGTGGATTGTTATATTTAGAAAAGCAATACAGTATTTAATTGTCACTCATGAAAACTTGCTGTTCTAAAATGGGGACTAACCTTGCTTAAACTTTGACGAAGATGGAAACAGCTAGTAGTAATTATTGATATTTGGCAATTCTTTATTAAAAATACATTGCTATAGATTCAATGCAATTCCAATCACAATCTTAGCAAGTTATTTTGTGAATGTTGTTATATTCTAAGGGTTACTTGGAGAGACAAAGACACAGAATAGCCAACATGATATTGAAGGAGAAAAAGAGTTGAAGCAGTGGTGCTATCTGATTTCAAGACATGCTATGAAACTATGGTAATCAGGCCAGCGTGGTACTGGCAAAAGAACAGACAAATAAATCAACAAAGCTAAACAAAGAGTGAAGAAGTAAATCTGCAAAAATACAGTCAAATGTCTTGTCAAAGGAGCAGATGACACAATAAAAAAGATAACACTTTTCATCAAATAGTGTTGTACAACGTGTACATCCACATACAAAATGATCAATCTAGATGTGCATTTACTTTATAGCCTTAACAAAAATTAACATGAAATTGATCATAGACTTAAACATAAAATGAAGAACTGTGAAATTTTTAAACAGAAGAAAATCCAGCTCTGTGTTTGGTGATCATTTTTTTTTTTTTTTCCGGAGAGGTTTTTGCTATAGGGCATGTGTGTTCACCAGACAGACAGAGAGAGACAGAGACAGAAAGTGAGGAATCACCTCTCTGGGGAATGGCCATGCCGCAATCCCTTCTCCTCCATTCTCCCCTCGGGATCTTGGGCACGCACACACACGTACCTGAAGGGAATTAAAAGCCACCAGGTCCAGGACTGGAACCACAGTGGACTACATGGGAGTCCAGTGACATAGCCTTTATACTAACTGCTGGTCCCCATTTTTTTTTTAATACAACAAAAAACATGATCCTGTCTTTGAGAATTATATATAAAGAGAATGAGAAGACAAACTACAGACGAGAAGAAAATACTTCCAAAACATATCTGATAAAGGATAGTTATCCAAAACAAACAATAGACTCTTAAAGTTCAACAATAAGAAAAGGAACAACCAATTAAAAATAGGCCAAATACATGAACCGATAACTCACCAAAGAAGATATACAGATGGCAGATAAGCAAAAGAAAAGATGTTCAACATCATATGTCATTAGGGAAATGCAAATTAAACCAGGAGCTACCACGACATACTGGTTAGAACAGTGAATACATAAACCACTACCAACACCCAAGTTTGGCGAGGAGGCCAAGCACAGGAACACTCATTCACTGCCGGAAGGAGAGCAAAATGGCACCACATTCTGCAACAGTTTGGCAGTTTTTGTTTTACAAAACTAAACACACTCTGACCATCCCACCCAGCAGTTATGCTCCTTGGTATATACCCAGATAAATTGAAAACCTGTACATGATATAGCCATTTTATTCACGACTGTCAAAACACAAATGTGACCAAGATGTCTTGAGTAAGTGAACAAATAAATAAGAATGTTATAGCCACACAGTGAAATAATATTCAAAAGAAAGGAACTCTCAAGTCATAAAAAGACATGAGGGGACTTTCGATGTGTGTTACTAAGTGGAAGAAGTCAATAAGAATAGTATGCTTTCAACTATATGGTATTCTGGAAAAAGCAAAACCGTGGAGACAGTAAAAAAGATCAGTGGTTACTGGGGGGATTGTGCTTGATAGAAGTGTCTCAGTGAGTGCTGGGGTCTGGCAATGATACATATTTTTGATGTGCTGTGCTAGATTTTATTTGTTGCATAAACCAATGATCAGTGTCTTCATACTCCACTGGGAATAATTACTCCCAGGTTAACTAAGGCAATGTTGACACAATTTCAGAATAAATATTTATCAAAAAAGTAAAAATACAGTTAAATTATATATGTGTTCAGAGATATGTTGTATGTAAAATAAATCAATAGTACTTTATTTGCATTTATTGAGTTTGTATGAGTTAGTTTGTCCATGTCTATACCACATGCCAAATACTGAGGAAAACATTTATCATGCATTATCTCATCTAAGTTTACCATAATCTATGAGTTATGTAATATTGTTATTTTCATTGTACAGATGAGAACACAAAGGCTTTAAATTACCCCTTCCCTTTATACTCACGTGACTATAATATTCAATTTTCTCCCTTCCACAGGGGTAGAATCAGCATAAGAGCAGGTACCAGGTTCATGTAGGTGTATCATTTTTTTTAAATTTTTTTTTGAGAGGTTTTTGCTATAGGGCACGTATGATCACCAGACAGACAGAGAGAGACGGAGGGACAGAAAGTGAGAAATCACCCCCCCAGGGTTTGTGGTCACACTGCAATCCCTTCTCCTCCATTCTCCTCTCGGGATCTTGGGCACACACACACATGCACCCAGTGTGAGTTTTAAGCCACCGGGTCCAGGATGCGAACCACGGTCAACCACGTGGGAGTCCAGCGACATAGCCTTTATGCTAACTGCTGGTCCCTGTAGGTTCATCATTATATTTCTGGCTTAAATGGCAGTGCCCACGACATAGTGTATGTTCACAATTTACGAGTAACTTATTCTTCTCACACCATGTTAGCAATTTTGGTTATAAATTCTGTGCAGCTAATGATTTAATGTTACTATTTAATATATACAGTCACCTTACCCAAAAGACAAAGTACTCTTTGAACAAAAGACTGAAAATTTTGAAAGTTATGTTAACTTTTTATGGTGATAGGCTACCATTTATTGACTTGAACAAGTTATTTAATTAAAGGAGCTCACAGTTTTTATTTATAACCCTTATGGGTTTTAGTGTGATGTTTTTTGTAGTACAATGTAGCTCATATATTTAATGCTATGATATATTTAGTGACCTAGAGGTGTCTGGTGACTTTACATTGATCCTCAGAATAAATATGAACCATGCTTTCTTGAGGGAAGCTGGACGGTCAGAAGGGCTGACCTTCATGGCAGTGACCCTTGTCTCATTCTGAGAAGTCCATGGGATTGTAAAGATGCTGATGATAAAAGGACAAATACTCGTGGAGTGCATCCTGAGTTAGACACAGACAGCATTAGGCTTTAGGACGTAGTATGCCAAGCCCCACTAATGAGATCTACAGTGCCTAATTCTTACAGAAAACAAATAGATCCCTGTGATTTATTAGGAGGGAGGCCCACCTCGCTACTTCACTTGAAGTGCCACAAATGAGGTTATTTAGTGCTACAGAAAGTTACCAAATTAAATTAGGACCTCGTTTTCTGGGCCGACCTCGTGCTGACAGTCTGTTCAATCATTAAAAAGGATACACATTTCCTCCTCGATGAATGGGTAAGTCTTGTCTTGACCATCTTAGTGTTTCTTGCTCAAGAAATATTGGATCTTAACATTTATTTTAACCATTTGGACATTTGCCAAGGCCTGGGCATTTTCTGGTATTCGATCACGAGTATAGCAACTAGGCCTACACATAAAACCAATGTGAGCGACTAAAAGGAAAGGGAAGGAGGTAGAGATGGGACAAGAGTTGAAATGCATAGGTACCAAACAAAGGACTTTCATTTCCTTACTCTAAGTATTTGTCATTTTGTATTAACCCTGTAGTGAGAAAAAGACCAGCATGTGGAAAAGAAATCAAAATCCTGAGGATGCTTCTCTGACACGTCGTCTTTGTTATGAAACCTTTCTTAATTTTCGCCTAGCACATGTAAGTGTCCAATATGTCCCCTCCATTATAATTAACCTCCAACTTTTTAAAAGACCACGTGTTTGGAAGGAACGTTACATACTGGAAAACTTTCTAAGGTTAATTGCCAATTACCGAGGATGCTTTTAGAAAAAAAATTTTAAAAAGCAGTCCATTTCTCATTTATGGAGCTGTTTGAACATAGCTCAGTCAGGTCAGGATCTGTTGACCTAAATTTAGGCTATTCTCTGAAGATAGAAACAATGGCAGCTACCCTGCAGAGAAGAAATGAAGAGAAATGTCACATTTCAAAGGAGAAAATGAGTTGTGTTTTTCCACTCAGCTGATTGCTAGAACTCTGGCTGTGGCAAGTATGAAGAGACAAAATTGCTACTGAATATATATCTAATATGGTTCTCCAATGATCCATATTCTAAATGCCTCAAATGTCCCTCATCACCATTTTTCTTTCAATTTTCACTTTTTAAATAACTCATGTCAACCACTATTACCATTGTTTGATGTTTGTCTCTGAAAATATTCTCTAAATATATAGACACACATGTAAAGGAGCATGGAGTACAGATTCATTTTCCACTTTTTCTTTTTTCTTTTTTTTTTTTTAGAGCTTTTTGCTATAGGGCACGTGCGTTTGCCAGAAAGACAGAGAGAGACAAAGAGATGGGAAGTGAGAAATCACCCCCCCGGGGGGGATAGTCATGCCGCAATCCCTTCTCCTCCATTCTCCTCTTGGGATCTTGGGCACGCACGCACACTTGCCCGGTGTGAGTTTTAAGCCACCGGGTCTGGGACGCGAACCGTGGTCGACTACGTGGGAGTCCAGCGACGAATGATCCATATTCTAAATGCCTCAAATGTCCCTCATCACCATTTTTCTTTCAATTTTCACTTTTTAAATAACTCATGTCAACCACTATTACCATTGTTTGATGTTTGTCTCTGAAAATATTCTCTAAATATATAGACACACATGTAAAGGAGCATGGAGTACAGATTCATTTTCCACTTTTTCTTTTTTCTTTTTTTTTTTTTAGAGCTTTTTGCTATAGGGCACGTGCGTTTGCCAGAAAGACAGAGAGAGACAAAGAGATGGGAAGTGAGAAATCACCCCCCCGGGGGGGATAGTCATGCCGCAATCCCTTCTCCTCCATTCTCCTCTTGGGATCTTGGGCACGCACGCACACTTGCCCGGTGTGAGTTTTAAGCCACCGGGTCTGGGACGCGAACCGTGGTCGACTACGTGGGAGTCCAGCGACGTAGCCATTATGCGAACTGCTGTTCCCCCCACTTTTTCTTTTTTAACTCCCTAAAAATCTCATTCCACAAAGTCAGATACTTTTTTAAAAGGTAGATTTATTTATCTACATTTCCAATTATACTTAATTTTTAGAGTATACTTTGTGACTTATGGTAGAAAGAAAATCTTGATAAATGATAGATTCTCTAATTTTCCTCTGAACTGGCATCTGAGTTCAGGACTAGATAGGATTCAGCCTGAGAAATGGGGAGGAAGTAGCCTCTGGGCTTTCTTTATTGTGTGTATCACAATTTGAGTATGCGTATTAAGTTGGATTAACTTTGACTTAAACCTATCTTTGTACTCGGGAGATGAAGTTTGGGTTGCCTCTGTACATTGAGAACTATAACCTAGCTTGTATAAACAAGTAATAACCAAACTTAAGAACATGACCTTGTAACGAAGTAACTGAGTCTTAGCCAATCTTTGTGGCCTGGCTCCTAGCCAATCAGAAGCTGAAAGCTGCCAAAATAAGACTGTACCAAAGAACCGCCAACTGTGGTCAATCAGATTGTTTCTGTATGTCACACCCTCTTCTCCAGCTATAAATGTAATCTACACAGCCAGTGGATAGGGCATTCTGAACCAACTTCTGTAGAAACTTTCCTGCTCAAACAAGCTTTATGAAGTTTTAACTCATCTCATTTGTTTTCAGCAGTACCATCTGAGCTATATCCTCCTCACAGGTCACTAAACCATCTCTTATTACTGTGGCAGGCCTCTTTGAGTCTGGCTCTGGGTACCACCTGCAGACACAGGAAGCATTTATGGGCTTTAATATACCACTTTGATGTGACCAGTGCTCAGGGACACCGTCTAAGGTGCTGATTCTTTTCTGTGCTATCCTTTAACTCACCAGAAACCATTCCATTGCTTCCAGGCCCTGCTAGTTGCTCACGGAAATTCACCACAGAAACACGCGCTCAGATGGAGCACACGATCATTCTGATCTCGGTATCTGGTTGAACACAGCAGATGGTAGGATGGAGAGAGGCAGACTTTGCTGTCCTTTCAGTCTTTATCTGTAAACTGAAACTCATGTCCTCTCTCTTCTTGGTTAACTCCAGGTATCTCTGGGCTTTGCTTTGCCATGATGGATGGGTAGACTGTGGTGGAGCAGTAATAGAGTCTCACTGCAAATAATTTACATCTCTCATTACTGTCATGGTTCCTGGAAAGGAAGCCATAGGTTTTGACATTTTAATCAACTACTTAGTTCTTTGTGTTTTCCCTTTTCTGAGACCTGAAGACAGAATGCCTTACAGCCTGTCTAGGGAAGGGCAGAGGAAATAGGAAATTTTGTGGGGGGTAGATACAGGTTTAATAGAAAATTATCTGTGTCCACAACTCTATGTTGAAGAGCTTTTCATAAACACACTACTTTAAACTAGTGGACGGCACAGTATTAATTGTGTATATCATATAATGCTATAGAAACAGTCATATACATTCATCTTTATTTGCCTCTGTGAATACATATTTTTAGTTAAATCCCTAAAAATGGAATTACTGTCTTGACAGAGAAATGAATTTTAAACTTTAAAGTCATTACCAAAATGCCCTCTAAAGAAGCTACATCGATTTAAATCTCATTAGCAACATGTCAGCTGATGTTATTCGTAAATGCATATATCATGCAATCGAGTTTAGATAATGCTATTTGAAGTTCACATTACAATTTTGAGTTTAAGAAAAGCATAGAGTTTACTTTAAAGGATAACTTCGACATGGGCTACACCTATAGTTATTGAAGATATTAATGATGGCAAGAACAATCATCCGATGGTGTTCGCATTTTGTAATGAATTTCTCTACACTCTCTTTTTTGTGTTAGGAAATACAGAAAATTATTTTTGAAAATTCACTGGAGTATAAGCTCTGTGAGGTGGGAAGACAGTCTATTGATTCAGTTGATTGGATTTGGTCATAGAGTATGAACTCAATAGGTATCTGTTTAATAAATGAATGAATGAATACAAACATGAAAAACTAATACACATCTCTGATCTTCAGAAATAGGCTAACTGAAGCACCGGTGATTCATTCTCTTTACAGAGAATCATGTAGACACAATAGTGTGAGCAAAGAACTCTGTAGGGTTCTCCTTGATATCCGTTAACACGAAAACCCCCAGAATACATCAAAGCATCATCATAGCATGAGAAATGAAAGATGAGAAGTTAGCATATAGAATTAAAAGTCTTCAGAGGGCTATCAGGTGGTGTGATGGCTAAGGCACTGGACTCCCACCTGGCTGACCACAATTTGAGTCCTGGAACTTGTGGCTTGAAACTCATGCTAGGTGCGTGTTAATGCATGTCCAGAATCCTAGGAGAATGACAAGGGATTGTAGCATGGTCATTGCCCTGGTGAATAGAGGATGATTTCTCACTTTCTCTCTCTCACTGTCTCTCTGTCAAAGGCACATGCCTTATGGCAAAATAAAAAAAAAAGTCTTTAATAACTTTCATTTGCACCCTTATATATCCTGTTAATAATTTTATAACTCAAAAAAGTAGCTCCTGAGAAATCTTTTTATTTAGAGAAAGATGTGACTTAAAACATATTTTTTGATGTTCATAACTTTGAATCTATCTGGTTCTCAGACTTCTTGTAAGAAATAGCCACACTGTAGCCATTCGATATTTGAAGCACTATTTGTTTCCCTGATTCTCCTCTGGTTCTATCATCCATATTAAATAATGTCATATCATTGCCTCATCCAACATGGTCAGCTCATCTTTCTTTGTGCCTCTCTTTACTCTTCACTGTTTATTCTGAATGGTAGGAAGAATTTCCAGTAATAATGAAGGTTTAAGGAAGGAAGCTCTGTATGCAAAGTAAGCCCAAATTTCCTAGAGGTCTGCAGTAGAAGAAGAATAGATATCTCAACAAGGATTTGGTCTTTAATATCTATACAGAAAATAAGGTGGAATGAAACACCTAAGTGAAATGCAATAGACCACTGTAACTGAGCCTATGTCAAGCTGGCACCTTCAAAATGTCTTTCAATGCAGTGTATTAATCTGTTTCAATCTGGGCTCTGTGTAGAAAATAAAATCTTGAGAATTTATTATTGATACTTCTCCTGAGATTGAAGTTGTTATTTATATTGCCCATGTGGATTTTTGTTCACTTTGGTGAAATGTTAAAATAATTATATGTTAAAATTATTATTTTAAATGGTTTTTCACCAAGGATAAACTTGGAGTGCTATCACGGACAAAGATAAAACAAGCCAGGCGTTTATAGTCCCCATTATTGATATCCTGGTAAGGTTCCCCTTAAGAGGAAATGAGTCTGAATTAACCTGATAGCTGAGGGAATGATATAGCATGAGGGGTAGTCAGGAGGTACAGGAGTATGGAAGGCATCATGATAGACCATAGCATGCAGACAATAAAATAGCATGTTTAAGTCGATTTAAGTCATGAAAAGAAATCATTGAAAACCTGAGAAAAGAGAAATATGTACCAAAGTAAAACCAACAGACTTTTTAAAGGAACAAATAGATTTTCTAGAAAGAAAAAACCAATAATTTCTAATGTTCGAACTAACTTTAAAAAATTTAAAAAGAATTTAACCTGAAGAAGAGATAAGTGTCCTGAAGGAGTAATACTGAAGACATTTTCACAGAATGTAGCTATAAAAAGACAAAGAGAAAAAACTATGTTTTTAAAAGGGCAAAAAGATCTATGATCTGGCCTTGATGATTCAGAGTTCATTTTCTATGAATTATAATAGAAATGATCAGAAACAAGGCAGAAGAGGTAAAATTAAATAGTAATTCATCAGAAATGTCTATATATTTTTAAAAATCTGCCTGATGGCACATACTAGACATGGTAACACTGCAGCCCCTTCTCCTCTCTCTCTCCCTCCTTTCAGGATTTAGGGCACATGTACATATCTGGCATGTTTTTGAAGCCACTGGATCCAGGGCTCAAAGGGCATGGTCA
This sequence comes from Tupaia belangeri chinensis, assembly GCF_000334495.1. Taxonomy (NCBI): domain Eukaryota; kingdom Metazoa; phylum Chordata; class Mammalia; order Scandentia; family Tupaiidae; genus Tupaia; species Tupaia belangeri. Next base: position 7,927,094 of record NW_006160041.1, read on the forward strand.
GTCATATGGAACCCAGTTGCCTTAGTTACCACTCCAAGGTCTGGCATGAGAAGTTTCTAGACTTAATGAAGAAGTAAATCCTTAGTGTCCAGGATTATAATGAATTCCTAGCAAGACAAATACTGCCTAATTATTATTTAGTCTATTAGCTATCTATTACAATATAATAAATTATCCAAGATTTTCCCAAAATTTAATGACTAAGAAAAAACGACATTTGTTTTCATATAGTTTGTGTGAGTCAGGAATTCATGGACTGGTTTCAGATCAAGGTCTTTCAAAAGGTTTCAGTAGTCAGCCAAAAACACAAGTCAGCTGAAAACACAGTCATTTTAAGAGGAGCTGAGATTCCATTTCCAAGATGGCATGACTACCTGGCTGCCACGTTCCACCACAAAGATCACTCCCAGAAATGTCTCCGTGGCATTCTAGGAAGGACTTCATGACAGGAAGACTGACTTCTGCCAAAACAGGTGACCCAATAAAGAGAGCAAGAGAGAAAGCTGAAAGCTGTTTCCTTTCTATTTTCTACCTTAGAAGTCACATAGCATCATTTCTACCACATTCCAGTAGTTAGAATTGAGAAAGTCTATCCCACATAAGGGAAGGGATGATGAATATGTTGCAAACACATTTTAGGGCCACCACACCGAGACATGTTAAAATTATCCTGCAAATCACCCAAGAAGTAGACTGAAGGACCAAATATCAAGATAAACTCATAAAAATTCAGAAGTATATGTAAAAAAATAAGAAGTAGAGAGTCACCTTTAAACAAAATAAAATTAGGAAGGTAATTAAATAAAATCTCCAAAGAGTTAAGAAAAAAAAATAGCTGCCAATATAGAATTCTTAAAAAAGAGAGTAAATAATACAAAAGTTTGTAACAGCCAAAAATATAACTTATCATCATTGAATTCTTCCTGAAAGTGCTGAAAGATCTCTTTGGGTAGAAGAACAATGAAATTAAGAAAGAATGACGAACAGAAAATAAGTAAAGTAAATATATGTCCATATACTTACTGGCAATTACTAAACTGTATGAATCAAAGCAAAGTTAAAAAAAAAAAGACAGAGAAAGGTAAGGAATGCTTAGAGTTAAGGCATCCGAAAGTCCTAACATTATTTGGAGACGTTAATGATTTGATCATTTGTTTGTTGTTAGACTGCACAAAATAAGATGGAAGAAACAAATATTAACATACAATTATGATAATGCAAGATGATAAGACTGTCAAATTAAAAATGAAAACTTTGGACAATCTCAATTGATATGGTCACAATGAATCTCAAAGGACTGGAGAGTAAGAAAAAAAATAATTAGAGGTAGTATACGTTAAGCAATTGAAAGTTGTGCAAGAGATGGTATTATCAGAAAGAAATCATCTTTAATATGAAAGTATTATTTACCAAAAGATGATTTCAACATGATGATGAAAAGGTCAATTTATTAGGCAGATATAAAATCCTAAACTTCTAGTATCTATTTAAATAATTTCAAATAAAAAGTCAAAGCATTTTTCAAAATTACCAAGAAAGATGAACAAATTATCGAACAGAAGAGGTAATTTACTAACCTCTTGTTAATTAACAGAATAAAGAGAAAAAAAAAACACTACTAAAGTTATAGAATATTTTAACAAGATAATTAAGAGGTTTAACCTGATCAAGGCGGCATGATTGGTAGCAAGATGTACCAGTGTTGGAAGAAGCTCATCTGACCTTGGGTTTGGTCCCACATAGATCTAAAAACACATCAGACACGTGCCCAAGATCCTCGAGTACTAGGAGGCTGGGAAAGAGGATCTCATGGTGATAAGACCCTGTCAAGGAATGCTGCTTGTTCTCTCTGTCTCTCTAGAGAATGTGCATATGCTCTCTATCATGAATGAAATAAAAATGAACAGAAAAAGCTTAACCTTAGACATGAACCTTAGAAATAAAATATTTCAAATATATATTTACTCAATCACACATTAACTACAAATATTAACCAAATTATCATACATACAGAAATTCTAAAGATACACAAAATAATTGATATTACATATTCTCTGTACTTAATTCAACTTGATTTGAAATCAATGATAAAATTAATTAAAAAATTAACTAGAAAACTTACATATATAGGGCCAACAGGTAGCATAATAGCTACATGGTTGGACTTCTATGTAGTTGACCGTGGTTTGAGTCCCAGATCCGGTGGCTTAAACTCACACCGGGCATGTGTGCATGTGTGCCCAAGATCCCAAGAAGAGAATGGAGGAGAAGGATCATAGCACGGCCTTCCCCTGTGGCGGGTGATTTCTCGCTTCCTGTCTCTCTGTCTTTCGGGCAAGTGCACATGCCCTATAGCATAAAAACCTCTCCAAAAAAAAAAAAATGTGCATGTATATATATATACACACACATGCATATATATGTATAATAATGTATTCCTAGTCTATTACTAATCATTTTATTTTATACTTTCCTGTTCTTGATTTTAGTTGTAACAATATAAACTGCAATTTTCTTTTTGACATAATTTTAATTTTTAATTTGAAAGTGTCACATTTTACAGGTGTATATATGTATGGGTATAGATAGATGGATATATATCCATTACATACAGATATTTAAAAATTATCCGTTTTTTTCTTTTTTTAAAAAATTACTTTTATACATTTTTTTAAGAATTATTTATTTATTCATTCATTTTTTTTAATAATTATTTAGTTATTCATTCATTTATTGTAAAATGACTAGAGAGAGGCAGAGAGAAAGAGAGAGAGAGAGAGAAAGTGAGAAAGCAAGCCACCATGTCTGGGACTCAAACCATGGTCAGCCATGTAGGAGTGTCTAGCGTCTTAGCCACTCCACCACCTGCTGGTTGCTGGCCCCCATATTCTACCTTTTAGATATTAAAACAAATATTTTAAGATGTTATAGCTTGGGGAACCGACAAGTGCATGAGTGGTTAAGGTGCTGGACAATCCCACATGGCTGACCATGGTTTGAGTCCCGGACCTGGTGACTTGTTGTCTCTCTTTGCTCTCGCTCTCTCTCTCTCTCTGTGTGTGTGTCAAAAAAGGATTTTATAGCTTAATGCATTGCTGTTTTAAAATAAAGTTAAAGAAATGAAACAGAAAGCTCAGGAAGAGACCAAAGCATATAGAAAAAACTTAAAATATGACATATGAAACATTTTAAATTAGCAGAGAAAGAAAAGCTATTCAACATGGTGATGAGACAACTGTTTATCCATATGACAAAGAAACAAAGAAACAGCTAGAAAGAGATCTTCATGTCACTATAAATAAAAATCATTTTCAGATGAATTAAAGGCATAAATCTGAAATGAAAACTTTATACTTTCAGTATAAAACAAGAAATTATCTTCATGGCCTTATGGTAGTTACAGATTTCTTACAGAAAATGAAATAACAAAAGAAATAATTCAAGTTAATAAATATTAGCATATCAGCATTTAAAACACTGGTATGAGAAATGTTAACATAAACAAAAGGAAGAGAGATGTGGCAGATTGGGAAAACAAATTGCCAACTTGTACAGACAGAAATGCATTATTTTTACAACATATTAATAACGCCTACAAATCAATAAGAACAAGAGAAACAACTACAAAATACAGAGTAACAGGCATTATGTACGAAATGAAATTCAAATATACTTGCACACATCCACATACATTTCAATATCATTAATACTCATAACAGTGCAAATTAAAACAATGAAATATCATTTTCACCCCATAATTCTGTCAAAAATTCCACACAGAGAAGCCTATATAAGAATGTTTTGTTTCCGTATTATGAAAACAAAACAGTTAAAAAAATATATCAATAGTACAATGGAAAAACACCTGTTTTTGATTTGCCTTTATTTTGTTTTATAAGTGATTGGCACTGAAGATTGGATCAATAAATTTGGATCAAAAAATTTACTGGATCAATAAATGTACAAATATATATACAACTAAAGTTCTAAAACCACTATGCAGTAAATTTGCTAAATTGTCGGATGTCCATATGGTCGATTCAATTTCTGGAGAACATTAAGATTTACACAAGCTCAGTTGGCAAATTTGTATTCACATTTTGATATACTCATTACTTATGTAGATTACTTAATATAAAAATGATAATTTGATACTCCCTCTGAAGTCAGTTAGCATTTTATTGGGATTGTGTCATTTTCCTTCATCTTGTGGAATTTACTATGTTATATGTTGAATGATAGCTGCTTTCACATGTCTTGTATTTTTAAGTTGAATCCTACAAATAAATAAAGGGCTTTCTTTCAGATTTATTTTTTATTCTCCAAAGCGTTTTGGACAAGGTAGGTACTTAAAATGTCTATTAAGTCTTTAAATTGTTCACAAGTGAAAATATATTTTTATTCATAGAATGGTTTTCTTTTATAATGTAGGTAATTATGAATATTTAATCAAATGCCCCATCAATAACTCAAGCACTGGGCCAAGCCAACGGGGAAGTGGTTAAATACTGCACGGAGGAAGCAGGATCCCACATGACCCACCAGGATTCAAGTCCCAGCCCTGACTGCTTCCAAAACAAGTGGGCTGGTATACAAATGGTGAGGATTCTGAGGGATGACAAATTGGAGGGAAAAAGATTGCAGCCTGACCAGGTCCTCTTAGGGAGCTTTTGCTCTCTTCCATGGGTGTGCATACTCCCTTTAGCATTAAAGAAAAAAATAATCTAGACTATAGAGACGGTAAAATGGATAGAGGCACAATTTCCAATCAAAGTAGAGGCATAAAGGACTTTCTTAACTTTTCTCCTATTCATCTTACTTACTAGAAAGTATTTTTGTAGAATTTAGAACACCTCTCTATACTTTCCATTACTAAAAACATTACTAAGTAGAATCTTCCCTGAAATTTAGTCTTCAAGAGTTATCACTAGGGAGATCATGATAATCATCTTTGCCTTGTGAATATGCCCTTATCTTTTTCTCAACCAACTGCACATTTTTATTTATGGTTCATAAAATTTCCATTTGAGAATTTTTTAAATGATTTAAAATAGCTTTATGTAACGAAGTTCTGAGGGACTGTTATAAAGTATTCTGAAGAGTTCAAAGTGGGTAAAAGTAGTTTGCTAAATCTATTATTTGACTCTTTTATTATCCTTTCCATAAGACTAAGAAAAATGGATTATTTTTATTCTTTTCTATTAAGTAGTTTTAATATACCAACTATAAAGTCATTGTACTTACTAGATAATTATGTTAGAAGACTTCAAAAGAAGGAAAGTAATATATGGTATATCAGAAGGTGAAATATTTCTATTTTTATCTTAAATATGTAATCTTGGTAACACAAGGTAAGGCAGATTTGGGGTCATATTCACTTTTTCTTGGAACTAATCTTTCCTTTATCTCTTTTTGAGAGTTACAGACAAGGGCCACTGACAGCTTTTCTGTGTGACACTGACCATTGCCTTGTTGATCTGAGACAGGAACAGCTTGCTCACATGTGGTCAGTCATATTCATTCTCCAGGAATTTGTCATTAGACTCAAAGATCCACTATATGTCATAGACTAGAATGAGAAAGGAGCTGTGTCATGGCCTTGATTCTTCATGGGTTTTTCTGAAGAATCTCAGAAAACTATTTTGGAAAATAAGAATGAAGCATAAATGGAAAGAGAAATTAAAATAGGATATGAATAAAGAGTTCTAGTAGACTTGTACTTCTTGGTTTCTGTCCCTTATTTTTCATGAGATACAATTAAAAAAAAAACAGATTTTAGGAGACTTTATAGTACAGATGCCTTGGTTCCTTCAACGAACAAGGGAATACAAGTGATATCAAATATTAAAGAAACCTATACACCTAACAATGGAAGCAGACAATGCTATATGGTGTATAGGGACAACTGAATGATAAAATGGTAACATTATGAGAATGATTGCCATGAAGGCAGGAATATGATTCCTGATTTGTTTACAGGAGTGTTCCAGATGCTTAGAAAGGGTCTAGTACTTGTAAAATAAAAAAGGAATTAATAGCTCATTGAGCTGTACATTCATTTTGTATGATTTTTCACTTCTTTAACCACATAAATTTGTAAAGCAGTTAAAAAGAGCATATTTTACATTTTAAAGTTTCATAATTTAGAGGAAATAGACAAAAATCTTAAAAACACAACTTACTAAAACTAAAAATAGAAATCCCTAATATAGCTGGTTAAGAAATTACATCTGAAATTAAATCTGTGCCATAAGTAAAATGTCCACATCCCCGTGATTTTAGCAGTGAAATTGATGAAGTTTTAGGATAAAATTAAGGTACTTTTACTCAAAAACTTCCAGAGGGTAAAAAAAAACCCATAATATTATTCAACTTAAAGGCATGAATGACCTTAATACAAATGTAAAAATAAACTTAACAAAATATTTTTTTTAAATTACAGTGTTTTCATATACATAGGTGAAAGCAAACCAGAGCTATGTATAACTGTAGCAAACCAGACTGAGTGATACATCAAAAAGCATGTTGTGAGGCCAGCAGGTGGTATAGTGGTTAAGGTGCTAGATTCCCATATAGCCGACCATGGTTCAAATCCCAGACCTGACGGTTTGTTCTCTCACTTTCTCTCTCTCTCTGGTGAATACTTGCCCTACAGCAAATTTTAAAAAGAATACTAATAATAAATAAAATTATATGAATAATTCTTTTTTTTTTGGAGAGGCTTTTGCTATAGAGTGCATGCACTCGCCAAGAAGACAGAGAGAGACAGAGAGACAGAAAGTGAGAAATCATCCCCCATGGGGGATGGCCATGCCACACTCCCTTCTTCTCCATTCTCCTCTCGGGATCTTGGGCACACACGTACACGTGCCTGGCATGAGTTTAAGTCACCGGATCCGGGACTCAAACCGCGGTCAACTACATGGGAGTCCAGTGACATAGCCATTACACTAACTGCTGGTCCCATAAATGAATAATTCTTAAATCAAGCCAAAAAAAAAAAAAAGAAAACACAACAAAGCATGTTTTATATATCACACAAATGAATAAAGACAAACAATCAAAAATCAATATCAATGAATTAATATATTTTTTAAAGTAAAACAATACAACACAATGAAAAGTATAGGATTGCATAGTGAAATTTTCTTAGAAAGTTAACTCCTCTCCACAGACATTTATAAACAAATACTGGAAGAAATGTAAAAGATCCTAAATAAATTGAGAGATAAGCTATGTTCCCAGATTTGAAGGCCAATATTAAAGATATGTCAATATTGAAAAGCTAATTTTGAAATTTATGTAAAAATACTAAGGGTCCCTAAATTCTTGGTGATTTAAAGCCAAGATGAGATATATCCACTTTTATAAAGGAAGGGCTAACCAAAAACATGGTTCATGTGATGGAGTGTTATACTGCAATGAAAAAATTGTTAGCTAGTGTCATGGATGATTCTCACAATATGATGTTGAATGAGAAAAGAGAAGAACATATTAGGTGAAAATCTGAGTGAAAAATGTACATTATGGTTCCATGTACATTACTTTGAAAAATTAATTATATGGTGTCAGACATCAGATTCATGGTTATATGAAGAGAGAGGAAGAAAAATCTAGAAATTGGAAAAGAGCATAATGTAATGGGATCTTCTGGAATCAGTTCAACTCTTGAGTTGGATAATGGTTACACAGGTAGGTTGATTTTGTGATAACTTGATGTTTTATAATGTGTGCATTTTTCTGCATGTTCTGTACCTTAAAACAATGAGCAAATACAAAGACCATCATGTATCCTCAGACCCCTTTGTCTTAAGCTCTTCATTGATAACTGAAGCATAAATACCACTTAAACCATAGTAAACATCACTGTATAGAGATATATGTACCTAAAATATGCAGAGAAAAATATATATGCCAAATTATTTGACAATCAGCAACTCAGGAGTGTTCATGCAGCAAAATGAACTGTGAAGCTAGTGAAAGTTCATCCTTTGTGGACTGAGTTAGGTAACAATATTTGTCCTCCATTTAGTGCTCTTCTTGTCATGCTTGATAACCTAGGAGTAGCAAAGCAAAGCTGGTAATAGAAAGGGTTCACTTACAAACCCAGTCCCAATGAATTTGAATGGCCCCACAGGTCATCACATCTTTATATCCTGAAGATGAATATAAACAATGTCTTTTGCCCACATTGTCTGCATAATCAGGAACAAGGAAAACTGTTTAGCTAATACCAGAAAGATCAACTTTTCTAACTTCCTGATCCCTATCTCTCTGTTTCTAAACATAAGGCGCCAAACCTACAGTATTACCATTTTTGTCCATTTGTTTTTGTTGTCTACATTCATCTTGAGAGCCATGTTGTCTGAACATTGACCCTGGATGTCCTGTCAGAGAGTGAGCCAAAGTTTTAGCTCAGGAAAAGAACATTGATTTGACCAAAATGAAGGGAAGGAACTTACAGAGTTGTAGTAAAAGAATTTGTCAACTAAATGGATTCCCTTTTGCAAGGTAAAAATCATAAAATTTTGAATAACATTTGCTTCTCGCTCAGGAAACGCAGACACTTCCACATATGGAACAGGTGCTTCAGACACTCCTGTCTATTTTTCATGTGCTCTGCGAGAGAGAAAAAGGAACAAAACAAGCCCTGATTTATTCATGAAGGAAGAGTTTCTGACTTCCCATTCATATGCTTAACAATAAAGGAAAACACTGATAGAAGAGGTAGTAATTCAATAAGAATCCCAGAGTAGGGAGGTTACACAAAGCCTTCTATTTCATCTCATCTTCCCCCTGCTGTTCTAAGCGAAGACAAAGAAGTCAAGCACACCATTGACAGATTTAGTACGTATGATGGGATCTGAACATCCATATATTCACTTTCTATCAAGTTAAGTGCTATCTTAATATCTGATTACAGGCAACTGGCTTTATTTATGCCATTTCTAACCAACTGAAAGAAAAACAAACCTTCAACTACTATAGAAATTAAAGCATCAGAAATAGCTATCAGAGATAGTAGTAATATATTTGATGTTCTCATTTACTAGGAATTACTTATGAAGTGTATTAACTTCAATCCTTATTAACATATGTGAAAATAGCAATTGCATAAATCATCTACTGTTTTTATAATTAAGGAGAAAACAAGCTTTTCAAGAATTTTTTTTTAAATATTGGCTTTAGAGAAGTACATATTTAAAAAAAGTAAGTACATAAGAGAACTGAATAACAAGGGGAAATTAAAAATATATCAGTACTCAAACCTTCCACTCATCCAGTGCTTGGCAAGGAGCAGTTGCCAGCTATTAAATTTTAAGAACACATTAAAGCAATTTCTATAAAAACCACAATTTATTTTGTTAAGATTGTAAGAATAATACTTAATGTTAACTAAACAACAACCTGATGAAGAATAATACAACATATTATCTTTCAATAATGCTTTTTTTCCCCACTTAAAGTCTTGGAATCATATTTAACTCCTATACTTCAGTCCCAAATCTACATTGTTGGTAAATCCTATCCATTTGGATACCATATCCATTCCATTCATACTGGAGCCACCATAGTCCAAATCACGATTATTACAAAAGTTCCCCCTCCTTTTTTTTCATTTCTTTAGGGTTCCTCTGAAATACTCTGATTAGATCACCAAACACATAATAGCTAAATTTTATTGGCAAATTACTATATTCCAGAAACTGTATTAATTTATAGCACTCTAGTTTTAATCTTGGGCATGCACGCACACTCGCCCAGCATGAATTTAAGCCACCAGGTCTGGAACTCGGACTGTGGCCAACTACATGGGAATTCAGCGACATAGCCCTATTATGCCAACTGCTGGTCCTGTCAATGAATTTATTTTTCTCAGTACAGATTAAGTTTTTCTTCTTTGCATTTCTTGTCATCTTTGTTTGGATGCCAGACATTGTGAATTTATTTTGTTAGGTACTGCATATTTAGGTATAGCTACAATATTTTTTCAGAGTTGTAGTTATTTAGAAACTGTTCCTTCAGGCTTGCTTTAAAAACTGTCAGAACCTGAGCTGTGTTTAATTTAGAGCTATTACCCACTAATCAGCAAAACCCTCTACCCAAAGCCCTGTCAATCATGAGGTTTCTTGCCTGGATGGGGGAGACAAGCACTATTTCTGGCCCTTTGTTCCACTGGGTATTGTTCCTTCTGATTTTTCAGAGGGTTCTCCCAGGCCATGAATTGTTTCCTCACATGCATGTACTGATCAGTATTCTATTGAATACCCAAGTGGAATCCTCTACGGATTTCCAGAGGATTTTTGTTTGTTTTCTATAGTACTCTGGTGAACTCTAGTTGTCTTGTTCTCTTAGTTTTGAAGGTCAGGTATAAAATATCATCACAAAGCTTGTGGCTTAAAGTAGCAGATATATACTCTTCCAATTTCAATAGAGAAGAATATATACAAAGGAGACATATTAGCAGAGATGAAAAAGAAATAGGAGAAGAAAGAGGAGGATGAGAAGAATGTATAAGAAGAGGAGGAGGAGGAAGAGATAGAGCAGAAGAAAGAAGAGGATGAGAAAGAGGGAAGAAAAAGAGAAAGGAGGAAGGAACAAAGAAAGAAAATGAGAATTCTTGTTCCCTTAAACAACAATAAAAAATATTGATGAATTATATATGTGGATATGTATATTCAAATTTTAAAAATTATGTTTTCCAGACAATTTAAAATAATGACCTTTGAGAATATATTGATTAGGAACATCAGAATATATTAATCAGTACAACTCAGATTGATTCTATATTCCATATATAGTGTATGTAATATAGATACTAGAGTGAGAAGGGAGGAAAAAAGTGTTATTCATTGATGGAAATATATTTATAGGTACATGAGAGGAACAAGTTCTAGTATTATGAAGTACAGTGGGATAACTAGTTAACAATAATTAAATGTATATTTCCAAATAGATTAAAAAACGTGATTTTGAATGTTCCCAACACAAAGTAGTGACAAATGCTGAAATGATGTATATTAATCATCCCGATTTAATCATTACACATTATCATTACCATTATTATTTTATTATTATTATGTTATCTTTAACTTAGGACAAGTGCACTTACCAAAGAGAGACAGAGTTGGAGGAGAGTGAGAAAGCACCCCCTATAGGGGATGGTCATGCGTCAGTCCAGTCTTCTCTCAGGATTTTAGGCCCACATCCACATTTTCCCAATGTGTTTTTCAAGCCTTTGGGTCCCAAGACTTGAACTGTACAATTGATCATATGGGACCTAGTTGCCTTCACTACCATGCCACCTGTTAGCCTGCATTATATTCTTGTGCTGAAAAATTGTATCATATCCCGTAAGTATGTATACTTATTATATGTCAATTACAAAAGAAGTATCAACTTTGGCTCATTAGTAGTAACAAATATACCGTTCTAATGTAAGATGCAAATCAGAGAGGGACTATCCAACTCTGTATTATCTTCAGTTTTTTGTAAATCTAAAATGGTTTTTAAAAAAAAGCTTACTAAAAATAAATATCTGCAGAAAGCTATAGATACATACTAGGGAGATAAGGCAGGAGGGAGAATATGCAGCTAAAACATTTTTATGCACATAGGAGCTATAAGAAGTGCAAGAATCATAGCGTTTTATAAACCATCACAGTTACCTTTTTCTTTTCTCAAACCGCCAAATGTGAATTCTAGTCTCCTAACTTCCATCTGTATGCCATTTAGCATTGATAATTCAATCTCTTTTTGAATAGGATCTATTGTGTAGAAGGCCCAATTGTGAAAAATTTTCTTTGCCTTTTTCCTTTCTTTTCTCTCACTTTAAAAAATATACAGTTTAGGGACCAGCAGTTAGCGTAATAGCTATGTCGCTGGACTCCCATGTAGTCGACCGCGGTTCGAGTCCCGGACCCGGAGGCTTAAACTCACACCGGGAGTGTGTGTGTGCGTGCGTGCCCAAGATCCCGAGAGGAGAATGGAGGAGAAGCAATTGCGGTGTGGCCATCCCCCCTGGGGGGTGATTTCTCGCTTTCTATCTCTCTGTCTCTCTCTGACTGTCTGGCGAGCACACGCACCCTATAACAAAAACCTCTCAAAAAAAAAAAATATATATATACAGTTTAGTTGTGACATCAAACAAAAGAGCACATTTATTTCAATAAAATTGTGCAAGTGTTGAATTATCATATCAAAGTATTCTAAGAATCTTGATTATTTTCAGTACATTTTCAAAAACATTTGAGTACATTTTCAAAAAACTTTTTCTTTTGTGCATTTTTTTGAATGAATGAAATATATGTGGATCAATACTTATATCAGTATTTTTATCTCCTGTATAAATGTGTATATAAAATCCTGCCTACTCACTGCTTCAGAATTTTTAACATAACAGGATTAATCTGTTTAAGACATAGAATCGGAAACACATCTTCAATATTTCCCAATCTTATTATTTTCTTCTTTATAACATTAGAAATCATTTTAAAAAGTTTCCAAGAGAACTTAATTACAATTTAGGAATTACTAATGGAGCCTGAACTTTGAGAAAGCCATGTGCTGATGATACCAGAAAAGGGCAATTATTTTCTCAGTTTCAGTTCATTTATGATAACAAAAATTCCTGTTATTGTCTTCAGCAAAAAGCAAAATGAAACAAAATGACAAACAGGCATTCAATTTCTAAGTTCATGGAAGAAAACCACTAATATAAAATATTCCTTCAAAACCAAGTATGAAGAACTTCAGTTGAATTGGTATAAATCTAAAAGGATTTTACATTAATTTATTAGGGGAATAGATAGCCAAAGAAGTGAAAAATAATTGGCATGTATGATGATTTTTTCTGTATTAATAAAAGACAGAAGGAGTTTCTAATAATAGGTTTCTGTAAAAATATGTATGCACACATCAGCACTGATTTCAATTGGTGCTTGAACATTACGAAGTTCACCTTCTTCCCCATTAGAATGAGAATCTCTATGCATTATCACAGAATCTAATAATAAATCTTATTTTGTATAGTACTTATTTCAGATAAAATTGAGATTTGCAACTAGAGTGTGAAGAAATATTATTGGATGTTAGTCCTTCATTGTTCTGTTTCATTGTAAAAAACCTTTGAAAGCTCAAATGGGGGCCAGCAGGTAACATGGTTGTTAAGATGCTGGACTCCCACATGGCTGACTGTGTTTGAGTCCCAGACCTGGCAGCTTGCTTTCTCACTTTCTCTTTATCTCTCCAGTGAGTGTACATGACCTATAGCAAATTTAAAATAATAATAATAACAAAAAAATTAAATTAATAATTATTTAAAACAAAAAGGAAGTTACAATGACTTTTATAATAAGAGATTTAGAAACCTCTGTATATACTTACTTAGAGATTTACTTTATTTAATGCAAAACACACTGTAACACTATATTAAATTCATTTATAATATAATTAGGGAACATCTAGAATACTTTCAAGATATTTGCCTCAGATCTGTCATCTTTGTTTACATAATTCTTGTATTAACTGCCCCAGCTTCATCTCACAGGCTTGTTTTTTTTTTTATTCAACTCCCTTATTCGTGTTACATCACCATAATTCCAGAATAAATTTTATAAACATTTTTTACTTCCACATATTTTCATCATCATTTACTGATTTAAAGCATATAGATCTATGATATATTAACCAAGAGGGAGCAGAAATGGTTAACATTCTTCATCTAGCTGTTAACAGAATCTCCAAAGCAAAATTACTTTCCAGAGTATGCTAGGCTATTTTGTAACATTCCATATCCTTCATGGTTATGAGCCTGAACACTATAGTCAGACAGAGCATCCAGGATCAAATTTCAACTATGCCAACTAATGGCTGCATGACTTTGGTGTACTTATTTAACCTATATAGTGAAAGCACTAATTTTGCTGAGATTATGGATATTAAGACTGGTAAAACATTATTTTCAGTTTTCTGTGACTTCTTGGTGATTTTTGACAACTCGTCAGGGTCTTATTTTTCCCCATAAACCAAAACTAGTCAAAATTTGCAAGGTTTCTCTGAATTAGGATACTTTTTCAAACCCCCTCCTAAGACTGCTATAGCTACCAGAACACTCATTTCAGTGTGGACTTGCAACTTCTTTGTATGCAGGGAGAGTACACAGGATGCTCCAGTACTTGGCTCTTGTCTAATTGGGTTTGGACCACCAGAGCATGAGAAGTAGACATCTGTGGATTTTGAATGATTCATTTGCAGAAGTAGACATTCCCTTATTTATATAAGTCATTTCTGGAGGAAGGTCCAATTGGAACACAACTACTGGGTCACTGGAAAAGTCATGGTGCATTGTTCTGTTTTTCTATGCAAAAATGTGTCATGACTTTTCTGACAACCCAATAAATGCAACTCGAAAATTTAAGGAAGGGAAGGACCGACTGGACTGTATAAAATGATATGAACTTCTAATACATCCTATCCAGGAATCAAATCTATTCATTTAAATGTTTCTTAAATTCAAAACAGCTATTTTAAATGTTTCATTTCCAAGTGGTTAGGATAGCATTTATACACATGGAGGATAGACTATTCTAAATTTCCAGTCATTTTCATCAGCTTCAGGAGAGTTCAGAAGAGTGCTAACTCCTCTTTGAGTTTACCTTTCTTCTCTCTGATGTTTTCTTTGATCTAATTCATAGGTCAGGGTCACCATTATTGTTTTATTTTTGAGGAACATTCTAAGTCAAAATATTAGTGACACAGACCAAACTAATTTGAAACAATGTTTAAAAATAGCACCATAACACAAATAAAAGAAATGGTAATATTGCTTGCAAGTGGCTCTTATTCTTGCTTTTTCATAATTTTTCTGTATAATTGCCAATTAACCTTCATTATCCCTTAAGCCTTCTACCTTTAAACTGATTTTCTTTCTGAAGGAGGTAGACTGATTTTTTTAAAGTGCTTCCATTTTGGCATCTTTAAACTTTACCCGGTGAGAATAATTAGTATTTCCACTGAAGAATATGCATTAAGGGTTCATTCATGCTAATTTGTACCTAGAAGAAGCCATGTTAATAAAAATCAATCCACTAAAAGGGCAGAGGTGGTACCATGCTTCAGGCTTTTTATTAGAAAGAGTTTAAGCTATGATAGCTACGAAGCTGTTGAAATACTTTTCAGAATTGCAGATGTTTAGAAAGACCTAGAATCTTCATTTTATACTCCGTCTTCAGTTATTCAAAAATTTTGTCAAGTAAACTCAACACTATAGGACAGGAAAAAAAAGTATATATCCTGTGAAATTACTTTCTAAGGCTTTTCCTTGTAACCTTAGTAAATCTGATTTAAAATAGATTTTTAAATAATCTTGGGAGCTTGAAGGAGTAGTTTATGACTATCTCAATAATGCTTAAATGCGATTAATCCCATTTCCAAGTGATTCTAGAAACGATTACTTAATCTGTATTTCAAACTGCTCTGGCAAACAGAAATACAATGTTTGAGGCATATGGTAACTCCAAGATCTCTTATTCATAATACAGTATGCTATGTTAAGAGGTTTTTTTTTTTTTTTTCTCTTTTCTGCAATTTTTCATGACCAAAGTAGTACTTCTGAACACTAGCTGCACTTCAGAAACACATTTATTGTTATAATTTTTAAACTATGCTGAAGCCTGATCCTAATACCAAATCTATTGAATATGATTCTGAAGGTAGGGCTGTGTTTTTTCCTTTTTTTTTTTTTTTTAAATAAAATTATTTTAGGGATCAGCAGTTACCATAATGGCTATGTCGCTGGACTCCCATGTAGTTGACCACAGTTCATGTCCTGGACCTGGTGGCTTAAACTCACACCAGGTGCGTGTGCGTGTGTGCCCAAGATCCCGAGAGGAGAATGGAGGAGAAGGGATTGCGGTGTGGCCATCCCCCCTGGGGGGGGGCGGTGATTTCTCTCTTTCTGTCTCTTTGTCTATCTCTGTCTTTCTGGCGAGCGCACGTGCCCTATAGGATAAAACCTCTACAAAAAAAAAAAAAAGAAAATAATTTATTTTAATTTCACTGAGGCTTCTGATGTGAAGATAGCATTTATATTCACAGGAATAAAAGAGAATTCTGAAGCCAGCCTTTGGTGTGGTGGTTATGGCAACTGGATCCCTCATGGTCAACTGTCTGCTATGAGTTCTGGAGATAGCACCTTGAAAGACATGTTGGGCATGTGAGGGCAAATCCAAAATCCCCAAAGGAGGGAGAAATGGAGACATGTAGAAGATGGGATTATGGCATGACCATCCCACGGGGAGTGCTTTCTTACTTTCTCCCTCTTTGGTAAGTGCAAGCACCCTCTGGCAAAAGAAAAAAAAAAACCCTACAATTCTGACATAAGTGCACAGATAATTTAAAATCACATTATAACCTAGATGTCCACTCCTAGTAATGTTTTAATCAAATATGCCTATCATATTTAATAAAATATATTAAATCTGTAGATCTGGGAAGACATTGGGAGAAAAAGATAGCATAAAGAGGAATTATATTTTTGTAGTTATGCAAGTGAGACAAGTCAAGAACAGAGTTAGAGGAGCCCTCAGGTGGTGTGGTGGTGAAGGCACTTGAAGGACTCCCACATGGTTGACCACTGTTTGAGACTTGGACCTGGCAGCTTAAAAATCATGCTGGGCATGTGTACATGTGTGCTCAGGATCCTGAGAGGAGACTAGAAGAGTTGAGACTGTGGCACGGCCATCCCTCAAGGGCGTGATTTCTCACTGTCTATCCCCGCTGTCTGTCTCTGGCATGTGTACACATCCTATGACAAAAACCTTAAATAAAATAAAATAAAATAAATTTTAAAAAGAACAGAGTTAAAGCTTAGGGACCTGAGTTATGAAAATTCTTTTCAATTTTATCTAAGTACGTCAAAACTCAACACAAAATGACAAGGATCCACAAAAAAGTAGGTGCACATCAGTGGTCCACTGAATTGAACAAGTTCACCACTAATTTACATGGAGACTTTCTAAACAGATAGTTATTGGGAGACTGTCTCTCAGATCCTTACATTTTTTATGTGCTCTTCCTGAAAATATATCTTTCAAAGAAGTGCCAGAACAAGTGCTGTACAATAATACAGCATTTACGGGGACCAGCAGATGATATAATGGTTACATTGCTGGACCCCACGTAGTCAACTACAGTTTGAATCCTGGATCTGGCAGCTTAAAACTCATGCCAGGCACATGTGTACGCATGCCCAAAATCCCAAGAGGAATGGAGGAGAAGGGATTGTGGTGTGGCCATCTTCCCGAGGGATGATTTCTTGCTTTCTGTCTCTCTGTCTCTCTCTGTCCAGTGAGTGCACTCGCCCTACAGCAAACATCTCTCTTAAAAAAAAAAATACAGCACTTCTAAATGAAAGTCCCTGAATTTTGCAAAGCAAGAAAAAATTCCATATAAAATAGTAAGTCATTGTACACAAGAAATATACCTTATGACAAAGTTGTGTCTACTCTTTCTCTTCTATCTTTGTGTATTCATCTATCTACATTATTTAGATTTATATTTTAGATGTGAAATTTTCATGTAGAATTGTATTAACTCATTTATTTGAACTGGAAAAAAATAGAGTAATATCTTTTTAGCTATTGTTACCTACAGAAAGTCTGACCTAGCTGATTGTCTCAAAAAGAATGGCTAAATGACTGTTAGGACGATAGATGGTTCCAAACATTCTTCATGAATTGAATGAACTAAATACGTCTCTTCAAATAAATACACACACACACACACACACACACACACACATCACACATACACATGCAATTGATGAGAGATTACATAGTTTATTCACATTAATCATATGAAAATTATCTAGATGTCAGTATAAATGTAGACATGTACTTGTGAATATAGAATTTTGCAAGAAAAAATGTTTGAAACCAGTAGTCTCAGTCATGTTGACTTGGGAGACTGATTGAGATAATAATTTGGGGGTATAAATAGAAAGTACAAATAAATTCTGACAGGATGAACTTTAGTTAAAAATAAGAGATATTTTTAAGCTTTGAACTTACTAGAGACTATCTAGGGTACAGCTAACCTAACCTGCAAAGGGCAGTAAAAATTAACTAACTGTTGATCAATTGCCATAGCCCATCTGTTCTAGTCAGGTCCATGGCTGTCAGAAAGGAGATACGGGAGCTTGTTTTCCTGAATAAACACACTTGAGAATAGGCTTGTGTGATATTGACCGGGTCTGACTACTGCCTTGAGAGCTTTTCTGGCATTTTTTGCCTCTTTGGATAATAAGCCAATCCAAAGAGCTATGACAGCTTGAGAGAACTATCATAATCCATCAATGAATTTGTCTAATTTCACCGCTGTGGAGTCATCCCAGGAATTATAGTTCGACACTGAATGTTTTCATGTATCTCAATGCCTACCAGAAGAATCTGTACATGCATTAGACTCAAGGGCAATTCCACCTGTTCTAAGAACGTCCATGCCATTTAATGAATGGAACTATTTAATTTAAATTTCTCAAAGAATAGTTACCCTTGCTTGTGAATTTCCAAATATCCTCTCCTTTTGTTAAGTTGGACAGTTCTTTAGTTTTCTCATCTCAGCTGATACTGTATCCAATAGTCTTAAATGACCTAATATAACACATTTCTCTCTCATGGTTTTGTGTTCTCCTATCTGCTAAAGCTGAACTCTGGCTTCTTGCATAGTCCTTTCTCTCTTTCCTTGCAAAAAAATTCAGTAAATTTTCATATGGTTTCCCCACTGAGTTTTAAATATTTGGCTGCTAATTCCACTGTGTCAGTTAGACTGAGAGGCCTATTCTGCTACTCTTTACTTGTGTTGGACACCACCTATTTTCTGGGCATAGTTGCCATTTCTTATCTGAGAATTACAGCCACTGTTGGGCAGCAGTGTTGCCCCACTGAGACTTCCAGTGGGTTCTCTGCTCTTGATGAGATCTGCTAGCTCTTGCTAAAATCATCTTCACTGAAGATCATAAGAGACAGCTACAAGTTTGCTCAGAAGCTGGTCATTTTTATTCTCTTGTCTTTTACATTAATTCTGTTATAGCTGGGGCCAGCAGTTGGCGTGGTGGGTAAGGAGCTGGATTCCCACATGGCTGACTATGGTTTGAGCCCCAGACCTGGTGACTTGAAAACCACATCAGGCATGCATGCATGTGTGCCCAGGATCCTGAGAGGAGAGTAGAACAGAGCAGACTGCTGCACAGCCATCTCCTCGGGGGTCTGTGTGTTGGGGGGTGGGTGTGATTTCTCACTTTCACTTTCCCTCTCTCTGTTTCTCTGTCTCTCTCCAGCAAGTGCACATGCCCTATGGCAAAAACCAAAAAAATCTATTATAACTATTTCCCATCTACTTTCATAATTTTTAAACTTCATTTTATATCCCCTTCAGTGTAAATCATTACAGCATGTAAAATTTGTTTTCCAATTCAGAATAGACTGAATATTGGCCTAATCAAAGATATTACTAGACCTATAATCATTCTAATTGTAAATGAGTATTCTGCTTTTACTTACTTTTTTTTTTCCTTTCTGTAAACTATAGGGCTGGGTCAAGATATGAATTTGAACAATAAAAAGCTTTATTCAGAATATTGCTATTAATGAGCTCTCCTCTTATAACTTCTTTAGTACTTCTTGCAAACTGGCTAAGAAGTATGGCTTGGCTGCCAGAAAATTGATAGGCCCATACTTCTGAATCTTAGAGATGGACACAAGTTAGGTATAAGTAAGAAGCCCTAGACCAGCATATGGAATTTATACTAATTCTTTGTATATCATAGAGGCTCAACAAAATTGAATTTCTTTCCTTTATTATTTCACTTTTCTACTAGAGATTAAAAACTATTTTAGAAGAAGTAACCTTTCAAAAGGAAGCACACGTATATCAATAGTATTTCTAATAGCAAATCTCAAATGCAAACTAAATATGAAGCAACAACAGAATGGCTAACATAGGGAAAACAATAAAACAAAATTATCCTTTCCAATGATACAAACTCATTTTCTTTTCTTTTTTTTTTTTTAGATTTTTTGCTGTAGGGCACATGCACTCTCCAGTGAGAGAGACAGTAAGTGAGAAAAGTGAGAAATCACACCCAGCAGAGATGGCCACGCTGCAATCCCTTCTCCTCCATTCTCCTCTCAGGATCTTGGGCATACACACACACACACACACACACACCTGGTGTGAATTTTAAACCACCAGGTCCAGGACTGGAACTATAGTTGACTACATGAGTGTCTAGCAACGTAACCATTATGCCATCTGATTTTCTCTGTGTAGAAAGATTTTTTTTCAAAGCTGCTGTTATCTTTTTATACTTGAAAATACTTTTCAAAAATTCCAAAAGTTTGGTGCATTAATTTTTATAATGGAGAATGAGTAATTTCAATAAGCAGACATCCCTAAAGCAGTTTACTTACTGAATCACTCCAGAAAGAAGGTCTTTCCTGATAAAAAGAAGTTCTTAGGAAGTCTTTCTCTGAGATATTCACCTATTTGCCAGTCCTTTCTCACTTCATATCCTAAGTTTCTTTAGGAAAAACTGAATGCATATATTATTTTAGAAGTCCTCATTTCCTTAACTCATGCCTAATTTGGGAAAGGAAGAGGTTTCTTTTCAGGTTGCACAAAATCCTTACTTTGGCTAGTAAGATATTCTGCTATAGAATTTACAATTCCTTTTCTCATAATTAGAGGTTTTCTTTTTTTCTCCGTTTATGTCATTGCTATTTCTAAATAAGTTCCCTTCCCTGTGGTACATATATTTTATAATCAGAGCTTATTTCGTTTAACCTTTTCAGTTCTACACTAATCAAAACTCAAGAACATTTGAACTATCCAATAATTATTCCCACTTGTAGAAGGAAGCTTCTTCTCATTTTAAAATTCATCTCCTGAATCTACTAAATTCGATCTCTTCCTCAAGAAGTAATTGACAAGTGTAGTTGGTGAGATACACGTTTCACTGATCTTAGTCAAATAGCAAAATGAAACTTGACTGCCAAATATGATCAATGCCAGCCTGCCTGCCCAAGGTATAATAAGAAACTCTTTGATAGGTTACATGTTTCTTTATGCCTATCCTCACTTCTTAAAGTTCTCTGCCTCTTTTTTTTTTTTTTATCTTTTATCCTTTCTATCAGAAATTCACCTATTTAAAATACAACTTAAATCATTATGAACATATTTCTGAAAGTTTCGGCTTCTAGCACTTAAAAAACAAACCAGCATGCTTCTGAGAAAACTATACTGCATTTTACAAACCTACTTTTTGCCCATGTTCCAAAGTGATTAGATACACTAAAGAAATTACAAAATTATTTCTAAAAAACGTACCACAATCAAATAATTTCATTTTAGTATCAAAGGGATAACAAAATATGCTAGCCAGTAGGTAAGAGGGGTCCACAAGACACTTTGTCAATTTAAATGATAAGTTTGATGTTCATTGCATTGTAGAAGTTATTAGTACTTTGGAACTCAAAGTATGTAGCATGAGGAACTTGCCTATGGCCTCTGGAGTAGAAATTGTACGTGGCTACCTAGGTTGAAAGGGCAGAGGAGACATAGTGGCAAGGAGTACCGTGTGCTCTCCAGCCCAGCTGTAGGGAACAGACCTTATTCTCCATAAAACAAGAGATGCCTCTGGAATAAATCTGGAGGGTCTCCATTCTCCTCTCAAGTCTCAGAGAAGAAGTAGCATGCTTCGAGACAGAGTTGATGATACAACATATTGATT
>NW_006160041.1:7948914-7955680 GCF_000334495.1 Tupaia belangeri chinensis
CGGTGCTTTTCATCTATGTTTTAGCCTCACAATGAAAAGGGAAGGAATTGTCACGATTCAAGTGGCAGTACTAATTGGCACTAGAGACAGGAGGACAGATAATTTTCCCATGAAGAGCAGCAGTAATGAACTGCACCCTCTTAAGGTAGGACACAGGTCAATGCGGTGGCTAGGAGCATGTTTAAGACAAGTGTCTCAGAAATTCCTGGTGATATTTTACCCTCATGGAGATATGAAAATTTATGGCGTTTGACATAAAGAGTTCATTCATACTTCTGGATCCCTGAGGATGGTGGACATTAGTTTTTCTATAAATAACTGGCAAATACTCGATTGGTTCCACTATCCTATAATGAATATCTTATTGTTCTTGGATTAATACAAATGAATTATATCTCAGAGGTCTTAATAAATTACCTATTCTCATCCAGGCAACAGATGGTAAAGTTGGGGACTTTTAATTATAGATTTCAGATATTTTCAAAGCAGACAGTGAATTTTTACTAAAATTTCTATCGGTATGACAGATAGAAAAAAATACCATGTCTTCAAATGTTCAGTTTATTGCTAGGATTAATTTAGGTCTGATCCCCTCTTGCAGGGATAAGCTTGAAAACATTAGCAATGATAGTTATCATGCAGGTAAATAAAACATTCATGCACTCTCAGGGACAAATCAAGCAGCCATCTAATGCCAAAAGATGAGCAATTACAAGTACAGTTTAACTGAAACCTAAGATTCATGCCAGTCATGCCTGCCTTCTGTGTTTCATGCTTCTTGACCTGTATGATATTATACAGGTCAAAATAATTTTATCTTTTATTTTTATTATTTTTTTAATAACAAAGTGCAGAGTTTATTAAAGGAGAAGGAAGGAAAAACAGAGCCCCCAAGAAGGGAGGGGTCCCAGAAAATGGGTTGCCAAGGAGGAACTGGAGTGAGGAGTTTTTATATGGGTTAGAGGGGCATTGTTCAGGCTTGTTTTCAGGTGGGGCTTGCACATGCATTGCCCTTGTGGGGGGCGGGGGCAGCTCATGCTGGATGTGTCCAGTTATTCTCCTAATTTTGGAGTAAAAAGGTCAGGATATTCTTTGTCTAGAGGCTTTGGGCCATAAAAACCATGATCTTATCCTCTTCCAGGAATGTGCTGGTGCCTGGAAAAAAGTCTTTCTTTTAGGTCTAGGTCATACTGCTTAGGCCAATCACTGAGCCACCACTGTAAGAGGTCTCTCTGATCAAACAGCCTAGCTGCTTTGTCTCCATCTTACAGAAGTCATTTTGTGATTCGATTTTGGGCCTATACCCTAACTATATTTTTAGAGTCTCTGTCTCCTAGCTCACTCTCCCATTTGCAGAGGAATACCGAGCTGCTGTTAGGGGGCATTCCCCCTAATTTTATCCTTTAAAGTGATGGCATCTCTGGTTTTCCTCTGGTTTACTACGGCATCTCTGGTTTTCAGGAACTGGTTCATTGCCAATTCCTCTTGAGTCTGTAGTAAACCATTGGAACTAAACCTTTTACCTCAGACTAAAAAATGAATTCCACATATTAAAAGTATAATTGCATAATGCTGAGCCAGGGCCAGAAAACATGCATGTTTTTCAAAGTAATCTATATTCAAAGAAACTGAGTCTGAAATATGAAGAGTTTAGTGCAAGGGCAGAGCACAAGTAGGGGCAGAGCTGACAGAGTCTCTTAGGTCTCATCACAGCCTTCTTTATCTTCTTGGACACCAGCTCTCAAAAAGTCAATCAACTGAAATTTGTTTCAGGAGGTGCTTTCTATACCCATTAAATCCTTTCATTAAAGAGTTTTGTTTGTTTTTTGTCCCCTCCCCCCCTTTTTTTTTTGTAGCAACAGCAATATAATAAAACCCCTGAGAACTTCCTTACTTCCTCACTCATTCTAAACTCAAAAGGCAAGAATTGTGTCAGTGAGCTGCTAATTCTTCTATACACAGAAAAGTTAACATTCTCAATCATCATTTGTTCACTCTTTGCTGTTTGTGAAGACAAGAGCACAGGGTTTGATGTTCCCTTTGAAAATGGTACAAGGTTTGCTTAGTCGAGGATAAGACAAGGCTTATGATAGTGTCCTAAAAATTTTGTTGCCCAACTTGCAAACAGGCGCAACATTTTGCTCATGTCATTGAACATGAGAGATGAGGCCAGAGTTACTACAGACATACTCCAGTATGGCTGTTACAGTAATAGTAACAGGCAAGGCACAGGGATTCCACTAAATCACGCCTCTAAAAGAAGTCAGCAAAAATAGTCAGAGCACATGAGATAATCTAAGTCCTTTTCACTTTAAAGCAGGATTCAAGACCATCCTGTCCTCCTTGATACGCATGTATTTAACTAACACCTGTGTGTGTGTTTGCGCATGCGCAGTAGCGTAGATAGGATGGCGGCATCTAGATGTCTGTAGAAACCAACCATAGGAAATTCCCCCACTGCCTTTTTTCCTGTTTTGCAGTCAGAATATCCTGCTACTCAAGATAGAGGGCAGCACAGAGGAGCTTATGTAACTTGAAGCGTTCTCAGTATTGATTGCAGCGAGCTTACATAACCGGAAGGGATCTTAGGTAACTTGGAGCATTCTCAGTGCTGACCTTGGGTGCCTTCCAGTAACTTTTAGTTCATTTACATATCATTTGCATTGGCTAGTGGGAAACTGTTACATAACAAGGCCCAACTGCACAAGTCCTGAAGTGGAAGAGGAGGAGCCAAGATACAAAAGCACAGAATACTAGGGACCTGAAGGCTGGTATCCACCCTCCCAGCCTGCCAGCTCCTGCCTCTCAGGAGGGTACTTTCAGTTTCATTTTTTACCCTGCTATAAAGTTTTGTTGTTCCACTATATTTATGTCTCTTGGCAGAATTCTTTTTTCCAAGAAGACAAAAACAGAGGTATATGTCTTACGTGTTTATGCATGTGCTTCCTGTGGTTAGAAATCAATGATCTTGACTCATAAAATAAAGAAACTGAAGTTATATACAGGATGAAATTAAGTGTACTCATCTATCATGGCAAAATTCCTATCCTAGTTGGTTCTTCCTCCTTCGGAAAAAAAAAAGTAACCCAAATAATGAATATTTTGGAATAACAGGTTTTTATTCTGTGGTAATCTAATTTGGTCCTTCCATTTCAGATTGACTACTATGAAATTTTATCTATTTATCTTCTATCTCTATCTAGATGTTTCTGTTGTAGGGTGAGTATGCTCATTGGAGAGAGACAAAAAGAGAGGGAAAGTGAAAAATCACCTCCCGGGGCTGGTTTTCCTCTGGTTTACTACGGCATCTCTGGTTTTCAGGAACTGGTTCATTGCCAATTCCTCTTGAGTCTGTAGTAAACCATTGGAACTAAACCTTTTACCTCAGACTAAAAAATGAATTCCACATATTAAAAGTATAATTGCATAATGCTGAGCCAGGGCCAGAAAACATGCATGTTTTTCAAAGTAATCTATATTCAAAGAAACTGAGTCTGAAATATGAAGAGTTTAGTGCAAGGGCAGAGCACAAGTAGGGGCAGAGCTGACAGAGTCTCTTAGGTCTCATCACAGCCTTCTTTATCTTCTTGGACACCAGCTCTCAAAAAGTCAATCAACTGAAATTTGTTTCAGGAGGTGCTTTCTATACCCATTAAATCCTTTCATTAAAGAGTTTTGTTTGTTTTTTGTCCCCTCCCCCCCCTTTTTTTTTGTAGCAACAGCAATATAATAAAACCCCTGAGAACTTCCTTACTTCCTCACTCATTCTAAACTCAAAAGGCAAGAATTGTGTCAGTGAGCTGCTAATTCTTCTATACACAGAAAAGTTAACATTCTCAATCATCATTTGTTCACTCTTTGCTGTTTGTGAAGACAAGAGCACAGGGTTTGATGTTCCCTTTGAAAATGGTACAAGGTTTGCTTAGTCGAGGATAAGACAAGGCTTATGATAGTGTCCTAAAAATTTTGTTGCCCAACTTGCAAACAGGCGCAACATTTTGCTCATGTCATTGAACATGAGAGATGAGGCCAGAGTTACTACAGACATACTCCAGTATGGCTGTTACAGTAATAGTAACAGGCAAGGCACAGGGATTCCACTAAATCACGCCTCTAAAAGAAGTCAGCAAAAATAGTCAGAGCACATGAGATAATCTAAGTCCTTTTCACTTTAAAGCAGGATTCAAGACCATCCTGTCCTCCTTGATACGCATGTATTTAACTAACACCTGTGTGTGTGTTTGCGCATGCGCAGTAGCGTAGATAGGATGGCGGCATCTAGATGTCTGTAGAAACCAACCATAGGAAATTCCCCCACTGCCTTTTTTCCTGTTTTGCAGTCAGAATATCCTGCTACTCAAGATAGAGGGCAGCACAGAGGAGCTTATGTAACTTGAAGCGTTCTCAGTATTGATTGCAGCGAGCTTACATAACCGGAAGGGATCTTAGGTAACTTGGAGCATTCTCAGTGCTGACCTTGGGTGCCTTCCAGTAACTTTTAGTTCATTTACATATCATTTGCATTGGCTAGTGGGAAACTGTTACATAACAAGGCCCAACTGCACAAGTCCTGAAGTGGAAGAGGA
Source organism: Tupaia belangeri chinensis (assembly GCF_000334495.1). Taxonomy (NCBI): domain Eukaryota; kingdom Metazoa; phylum Chordata; class Mammalia; order Scandentia; family Tupaiidae; genus Tupaia; species Tupaia belangeri. The sequence continues at coordinate 7,953,501 of NW_006160041.1, forward strand.
GGAGCCAAGATACAAAAGCACAGAATACTAGGGACCTGAAGGCTGGTATCCACCCTCCCAGCCTGCCAGCTCCTGCCTCTCAGGAGGGTACTTTCAGTTTCATTTTTTACCCTGCTATAAAGTTTTGTTGTTCCACTATATTTATGTCTCTTGGCAGAATTCTTTTTTCCAAGAAGACAAAAACAGAGGTATATGTCTTACGTGTTTATGCATGTGCTTCCTGTGGTTAGAAATCAATGATCTTGACTCATAAAATAAAGAAACTGAAGTTATATACAGGATGAAATTAAGTGTACTCATCTATCATGGCAAAATTCCTATCCTAGTTGGTTCTTCCTCCTTCGGAAAAAAAAAAGTAACCCAAATAATGAATATTTTGGAATAACAGGTTTTTATTCTGTGGTAATCTAATTTGGTCCTTCCATTTCAGATTGACTACTATGAAATTTTATCTATTTATCTTCTATCTCTATCTAGATGTTTCTGTTGTAGGGTGAGTATGCTCATTGGAGAGAGACAAAAAGAGAGGGAAAGTGAAAAATCACCTCCCGGGGTGGATGGCCAAACCACAATCTTTTTTCTCCATTCTCCTCTTGGGACTTTGGGCCCATGCGCGCGCGCGCGCGCGCACACACACACACACACACCCACACACACATATCTGGTGGGTTTTTCAAGCCACCAGGTGCAGGACTTGAGCTGCAAAGTCAGTCATGTGGGAATCTAGCACCTTCACCACCACGCCACCTATTGGCACTGAAATAAGTTCTAAAATATTTTATTTTTCAGTTTTATTGACACTTGACTAATTCATTAAAAGTATCATCAGTGATTTCTAGAGCATTAGAGGAAATGTTTTACTATTTATATTAAAATTTCTGTATCTGGAGAGTATTAGTATCTTCTGTCTGACAAATGTTTATGACAAACTTTCACAGGAAAATATTTCTATGCATTCAAAAAATGGAACAATAATAGGTATGAGGTTCTGGTATCTGTCAAAGTAAATATATAGCAGATTTTGCTTACATTTATAAATCCATATACTGGAACACACATAAATATGTATGGAATATATTTAGTTGGACATACTACTTATAGGCTCTTAGTGGAAAATCACTACCAACGTTTCGAAAACTCTAGGTGAACATGAAAGAACGGGAGGGAAGTTGGTATAATTTGGGTTATTTTCTGTAAGGGGCAATTGCAAAATCTATGTCCAGGCACTTATCGCAGTTATTGCCAGCTTTAGTCCAGGCAACCACAACATAATTAGTGCTCAACAGCCTTCAAAAAAAGTAGCAAAATAAACCCCCCCAAAAATAAACAAAAAAACCCAACTTGCTTATGTCTTCTGTGCTGAAAATTGGAGTAAGCTGGAGAATCTAGAGAAAAAAACTAACAAAACAGAGTCTGCGGGGACCTAGGCGCTTGGGGCGCTTGGCGGCTCCGCGGTGCGAGCTCTCTGGGCGCGCACCGCCGGGGAGGTCTAGCCATGCCCAGTCTCCGAACTTGCCCTGAGGAGAGAGAGATGGATCCTTCAGCTCCAGGACCATTCCCTCAATCCCCTGCAGTCCAGACTTGTGTCATTGATGTTGCTGTCGTAACACATATTGGATCTACAGTCTGTGGTCCCCTCTGCTGTGGTGGAGCAGAGCCGGAAGCCATGTGCCCTCACCATCAGCAGCAAGGTCTTGCCATCCTCATTATCCTGGCGTCCAAGTTAGGTAGCTTTATGGGAACATGCCACAATGCCCTGCTTGTTTCAGGATCAAACAAGGTTTGATGAAAACCCATGAAACTGGGTTTTCTATGTGGCCCCAGCCTTACACAAGGTGCTCTACTGCTTGTGCCACTGCTACTAGGCCAGGAGGCTTACTTTAGTTTCAAAGAAACAAATAAACTTAAAGTGAACAATGAGGAAAATACTTCATACAAATAGTCACCAAAAGAGAACAGAGATGATATACTAATATCAGATGAAATCAGCTAACTCAAAAAGACATTACTAAGATTGGCAAGAGAAAAACATCAAGTTACCTACAAAGGACATCCCATCAGGCTAACAGCAGATCTCTCATCGGAAACAATGCGGGAGAGGAAAGAATGGGAAAATACATTCAAAGCGTTAAGAGAAAGGCAATTTCAGCCAAGAATACTGTACCTGACAAGATTATCTT
>NW_006160041.1:7955998-8007786 GCF_000334495.1 Tupaia belangeri chinensis
TTAAAACTCACGCCGGGCGCGTGTGCATACGTGCCCAAGATCCCGAGAGGAGAATGGAGGAGAAGGGATTGTGGCGTGACTATCCCCCCTGGGGGGTGATTTCTCGCTTTCTGTCTCTATGTCTCTCTCTGTCTGTCTGGCGGGTGCACGTGCCCTATAGAGAAAAACCTCTCCCTATAGAGAAAAACCTCTCCCATAAAAAAGAAAAAGAAGAAAGAGAGGTAGAAAATTTTGGATAATAATATGCATGACGCCCTCTCTTTTTCTTTCTGGCGAGCACACGTTCCCTATAGCAAAAACCTCTAAAAATAAATAAAAAAAATAAAAATAAAGTTAAAAAAAAAAAAAAAAAAAACTTTCAGAAAAAAAAAAATCCATTTGATGACCGCAGTTAGGATATATAGCCCCAGCTAGGTGATACTTTATAGGATGCCTCAAGTTAGACTTGTGTTCATGGAAATGTATATATCAGCCGTGTTTGCTATGAAAACATTTACATTAATTAAGATCTTTAATAATTCAATAAAAAATGGGGGGAAAACAGTATAGAAAGTAAACATAGATACCAGAGACAGTGTGGGAAGATAGTGGGAGATGGCTGAGGGTAAGAGATAGGGAATCAAGGATGGGGTGGGTGAAGCAAAACATACAGGAAACAAGAAATGGAAAATCATTTGTTGACAATAACATGTATGTTGATGTGCTTGATTGAGACAATATACAGTGTACTCTGGATGTAAAATCTCATTTTGTATGCTGTAATGATGTACAGTGAATGAATGTAAACAAATAAAGAAAAAAAAAAGAAAAAAAAACCTAACAAAACAAAAACAAGTACTCCACAACCAAACACCCTTCAGGTGGAATATAGCCAGAGATCATTCTTAAGATCAGAAAGGGATAGGAATCACAAGCCATGTCTCCAATGAGGAAAGGTCTCACTTTCCCCTTGACATGCTTTGCAGCGGGACTGCATGGCATTGCCTCAGGCCTGCCCTTTCTGGTCAGCTATTTGAAAGGCTTCCTCTTTAATTTCTTTTACTTTTCTGTGACTCAGGGAAAATATGTGCTGCCTCAGCAGTTCTCACAAATTCCCAGAGCTCTCCTTAACACAAAATAAAGCAACCGGAGGGAACACAGCACACTGCACACTTCTGAAGGGTTAAACAATAGCGGTCTCCATCCGCCAGAGGTACTGCGGCCTTGGCACCTTCTCAGCTCCGTGGGTGAAATATTCTGAATTTGGAGAAATAGGGGAAAAATGTCCTAACAACCTAAAGTGTAATTACCAAAGAGTTCACAGATTCAAGATAAATTAATGCCCTTGGAAATGAGAATAATTCTGATGACCTGAACTGTATTTTTGCCTTGACTACAAAGAGGATTTGTTTTTCAAATGCACATTGCCTAATTTCTAAAATAGTAAAAGACCTTAAAAAAAAAAACCTGAAAAAGCCAAGCAGCAAGAAAATGTTCATAATTTCATCACCTACATGAATATTTATATTATTTTCTTGTCTGCCACTAGTTCTGTCATACCTCCAGATATGTGTACTTCATTGAGAAACGGAGGGGGCTTGTATACAAAAACCAAAACTGATATGAGCATATTGTTTTATTTGTAATGAATTATTTTATGTATTTGTTTATTTATTTTAATTTGACCAGAGGGACCAAGAGAGAGAGAGAAGAGAGAGGAAAAGTGAGAAAGCAAGCTGCCTGCTCCAGGACTCGAACCAAGAATGGCCATGTGATAGTCCAGCACCCCTAACCACTATGGCACCTGCCAGTCTGGGCATATTCTTTTCTATATTATTTTTCTTTTTGACATAAAATGTACCAAGTTAATGAATATCAGTTGATTATATGATTTCTAGTGAATGCCTAGTACACATGTACACACACACAAATACACCTATTCCAAGGCTTCTATGGTGCCATACACAGTTTTTCATGAAAAAAAAGAAAAAATAATCCCATCTCAAACTGTATTATCTTTCTTTTTTCTGATACGCAACTAGCTTACATATTCTAAATCTGATTCTTTTTATAGGTCAAGAGATCAGTAATGTTAAACTTCTGAGAGAATGCACCAAATATTAATAGTTTTATTATTACTTTGTTGATCTATTTGTCTTTCTCTTAGAATACAGTAACTGATTGCTTATTTGATCAGCTTCACTAGACTACAAGACCCTAAGATAAAAACAGTTTCTAGAACTCATTAAAGCATCAGCTACATCTCTTACAGTATATTTATAACTGACTTTTTAAAAAAGACTTTTCTGAGGCAATAAGAGATAGTGATAATATGACCATGTTTCAGTGTTAAAAATCACATGTATTGAGAGCTCCCTATTTTTCAGGTACTATAATATATTTAACACAAGTCAGTAGTAGTGTAATAATTCATTTTACATGTGGAAAATATAATCAAGCCATTTAAGTAACTTGCTCTAGTTTATAAAGATATTAAGTGGTACATCAGCGGTGCATACAGTTATCTATTCTCTAGTTCATGTTCTAAATGAGTATTCTGTACTAGTAATTTGCAACTATATTTTCACATATCATCATAAACTGGGTTCACAGTGCTCTCCCAAATTTAAACTAATATTGTTGACAAGATGCTATGTATACAAATAATTTCCACAAACAACTAATTGAATGAAGTTAGATTTTTTTCTTTCTGTTGAGGAATATTGAAAAATATTTCCTATGCTATTATGTATGGTATATCACCAACAACCCCCTTAACCCCTCCTCTTTGATAAGTTTTTCTCCTAGTTCTCCAACTCTGTAGTTTTCTAGTGGTACTACCTAAGCATCTCCAAACACCTCACTGAATTTACTTCTTCTGGGAGAAATGTTCTTCTGTAAGACTGGAGAGTTACAGAGAAGAAATGTTAACTTTTATTTGTCTTGGTTGCTATTTTTTTCTCTGTCTATATAATCTTCTTAAAATTTTTTACATTAGAGCATAGGGTATACGATTTAAGACTCACCAGTTCTGACCACACATGACGATCCTCTATAGCCAAGTGAGGCCCACCATATTAAGTCACCATATTTCGATAACCATAAAACCAGGGGCCAAGAAGAAGCAGCCAATTGTACAAATCAGGTCTTAAATCAGCATATTTGGAGTTGCTAATTTGCATATAGATAACAGAGTGAAAAACAACATTTGTAAGTAGGGAAATTATTCATAGGTAGGGAATTTTCCACTCCCTACCTATGGATTAAAGAACCATGAGTTGTTAATATCTCATGTTACTTGGTCCCACTGTAAAATTTTGGATCACCACTTAATGTTTCAAGGTTCACTGTCATGATGCTGAGTATTTTTCTCTGTCAAGAGTCCTGATCCACCAGATTCAATCAACAGTATTGGCCTGTGTGACTGATGGATAAAGAAAAGAAAATCATCCTTATTTTAGGGTGACCAGTGAATCAAGTCAAGGCAATCAATTGCCCATTGCAAGCACATTTCATTGAGATTAAAATTCCTACACCTTCTATTCTTACTCTCACCTCAAAGGAATGTGTATGTTTGCATGGATATGAGTGTACAGTAGTATGAATGTTTAGTCAAGATAGATAATTTACATTGGATACATTTTATGTGAAATAATGCTAAAAATTAAAACTATTTGAACAGGTTTCCTGGATTGATTTCTACATATTACATCAAACCCAGTGGAATAAATGAAACACAGTTCATTGTTGGTTCTTAGGTTCTTTAAATATTGTACTATTTTTATTTTTAAATAGATTTTTGTTATAGGGCAAATGTGATTGCTTGAGAGACAGAGAGACAGAAAGCAAGAATTCACACCCCCCCAAGGGGGATGGGCATGCTGCAATGCCTTCTCCATTTTCCTCTCAGGATTTGGGCATGTGCATACACACACATACACACCTGGCATGAATTTCAAGTCACTAGGTCTGGGACTAGAACTGCAGTTGGCCATGTGGGAGTCCAGTGATGTAACCGTTAGACCACCCGCTAGTTCTAAAATATTATACTACTCTGAGAATGCTGGATATATGCAGTTGTAGTGACTGAAGTAACCCCTATTTGTGAGGCTTCATTATTTTGTAAATGAGCTGGTTTGGGGGGAGTCTATTTTCACCTCCCCTCAAATGTAAAGAGCCTCTCTAAGAACCTAGGAAAAACTTCTGTTGCTGGGATTTATACTTTTCTTTCCATTAACTTGTCAGGTCTAGTGCTGATTTAATTTATGTTGGAAAGTTAAAGCCATTTTGGTGGTAGATCCTGGGTCTGTATTAAACATCACAGTACACAAGTCAGACTCCTCGTTTGGGACTAAAGCACTTATTCTTTCTGCTGCTGAAAATCTTGATGACTAACAGCTTGTATCTGGATATTTCTGGTAAAATTATTTGAGCTAAAGAGAGTCCCCTTGTGCAAGGTCATGTCTTTCTTGGAGTAAGGCTCCATCACACGGCTGGTTGATATGGGGATAAAGGCTTATTTCTCTCCCACCAAAGAGGCAAACATTCAAGTCCAACCCAGCTCTAGTGTTCTCTGCAATCTCTATCTCAGTTGGCTTCCAGGGAAAACATATATTTCACAGAGGTACAGAAGAAGAAATGGAGAGAAGGCTGCTTGCTACCTTTGTTTCTACACAAAAGCCATCTCTCAGACAGACACGAAAATTTCCCTGCAATGGTCAACTCACATGAGAAAGGACCTATGTTGGGAGTTGAGTTCAAGACTTAAGATCACACATAGTATTTATTTACTACTTTGTTCAATGCACATATATTTTCCTAGGGCACGCCAAAAAAAAAAAGTACTTGAAAAGGGGTGGAATAGGGTATTGTTAGATGTCAGTGAGATAATGAGAAATATTAATGATATCTCTTCAACATATAGGGCATGCAACCACATAGACACAGCCTGTTCCAGTAAGGTACTATTTGCAACAAATTATGGTTTTTCTGAAGCTTTGCCTATTCTGTTTCCTCTGCATGGAATAACCTTGACATCCCAACTCTGCTTTTGCTGGGCCAATGCCTACCCACTGCGTAAAACTTCTCCAGTTGCAACCTCTTCTATGAAGTCTTTCTAAGCCTATTTGGATGTGTTTGTTGTCCTGTCCCTACATTCTCAAAGCATCATGAACTTTAAAGCCCCAAAGTGAATGTGTTGTTAGATCTTTTGGGTCATTGGAAAAGTCATGATATATGTTTCTGCCTGATGTTTCAAGAAAACACCATTTATAAATTACTTTGCTCTCCAGAACAATTCATAAGGTTCCTATAGAAAGGGTCAAGGATTTATACTTCACCTTTTCCCTCACTTGATTAGTTAAATCCATGTTAAAATCATAGCAGGATTTTTACTTGGTAATTAACAGTTCGCCTTAATGTAATGGAATATATTCTACTTTCTTTTGCAAGTATGAACACCATTCAAATTATCTGTACTTTTAAAATAACTAAAAATATTTTGTTTTCATTGGAAACAGAAAAAGTAGCTTTGGTATGAATATTTGTCTTTAGTTTCCAAAATCATAATCTATTTCACTGAGACAAAATAACCATAGACAAAAGTTACTTTTTGTTAAAAATTTCCACATTATTTCTTACAGAAAAAATATTGCTTATTTGTCTTAGTTTTTGTGAAAAAAAAATCTCATTAGTAACAATGTTATTTCATAATTACCTAGAATTCTATCTATAAATACCAAAATGTGAAGACTTTAATATTCTTCTAATTTGCTTCCCTAATTATTGTAAATATCATTAGCTAGGATTTCGCATACTCAGACCTTTAAAATAATTATATGTGAGCTAGTCTGATCTTTATTTTGGTATTACTTATAAGAAACGAATGTGCTTAGAAAAAAGAAGCAGGGTGTAGATTAGATGAATTTTATAGACTTTTTTTTTTTTTAAATTTTGCTATAGGGTGTATGTGCTAGCTGGGAGATGGGAAATGAGAAAGTCATCCCCTCTCCCCTGGGAGTATGAGTACACCATAATTCCTTCTCCTCTTGGGATTCAAACATTTAAACTTCCATTCGCCTCTTGGGATTTTGAATATGTACACACATGCGACCAGTGCTTTTTTAAAAAATACTTTTCATGTACTTGTGATTTTCATTCTTTAGAAATTAAATGCTTATAGATATTTACTCATATATTTAATTTTCCAGAGCTTAGAAAATAAAATAAAAAGTTAAATAGTTAATTAAATTAAAGATAATCATTAACTTTTCTTTGTTTTATTTTCTTAGCTTGTAGTGAATTTACCAAACATGAAAACACCTCACACCAGTCCAGTGCATTTTTAAAACCTCTGAGTCTAAGACTTCAACCAGACAGCCAACCGTGTGGGATCCAGCTGCCTTAACTTCCATGCCAACAGCTGATCCCTTAGAGACCGTTCCTATATGTTTATTATGAAAAAAACAAGTATTTTAAGGGTCTTATAGTTTTAAAGTATGCTTTACTTATACAGATGACAGACAGTATTCACATATAATAAAAAATTAAGTTCCTGGATGAAAGCAAAAACAGACATTTGGCAGTCAAAATCGAAGTCAAATATTTTCATATTCATGTTACCTCTTTAGAGTATGATTATGAGGCTATTCATATGATTCTAAATAATGCCATTCGTGGTCTCCCAGTCACAAAATATAGAGGATGCTGTAGCATAAGGGCTAGAGTACTATAAGAAGCAGATGAAGCCATAGGAGAACAAAAAATTCTAGATGGCAGGTAGAGGCATGTTGTGGAAATAATAAAATAGGTAAACAGCTTATACATGATATCAAGGTATGGGCATTTAGTACTATGAGTGTAAAGAAAAAAAATCCAGCAATGTAACTAGTGCTTTATTCGATACAATTTTATTTCATAAAATGGCATATATTATACTAGTAGTAACAAGAAATGATTAACAATAGAATTTAAAGTTTTTTAGTTTTTACTTTGCTAGAGGGTGCATGGACTCACTGGAATAAAAGAGAAAGAGGGAAAGTTCAAGAGCACTTCCTAGGAGGCATGATCAAACTGCAACCTCTTCTCCATTTCTCCCTCTTTTCAGGATGCTGGGCACTCACACACATGTGCCCAGTATGTATTTCCGAATGTTGGGTCCAAGACTTGCATCATCAAGTCAGTCATGTGGGATCCAGCTGCTTCAACCACCATACCACTGTCTAGCCTGACTTTAACATTTCAAAAAGTAATTTCTTATACTTCCAGGACTGATGGCCAGCCTCCATTGTGATTGGATGTTGCCATTTCTCTCCCAGTTATTGAAAATGTTTTAGTATTATCATTCTTCGTGTTGTCTCTTCTAATCTTTAAGCTCTGCTGTAGTTGTAACAGGTTGTTTTTCATAGTAAAGAGAAAAAAAAGTATGTGTGTGAATGTAAATTTGTGTATGATTGAATGATTAAGATTTTATTTATGAAGTCTGAAGTCAGAGCATACTTTAAAAACCTAAGACTCTTTCCAGCTTACATTTTACACTTGATCTTAGCCAAAAGGCCGAGAAGCTATTCCAGCTTACATTTTGAAATATCAAACAGATTATCTTGGTTTTCAAGCACATTTCTTTCATGTCATCAAAATAGCTACCACAGTTTCAACCATCACAGAGGGCGATAGGATAAGTTCTAGCTCAACAAGAGGGTCTATTTCTCATGTGGAAGGTGGCATATTAGATTTTGCACGAGAACAACTTTTCATCCATTTTGTTCCCTGTCTGCTTCTGTAAACCTGCTTGCTCTTCCCATGAGAAAATAGCTTGTGCTAGCCATACAGAAAACTGCATACGGGACAACATCCTGTACCTGTTAGTGTCTTTGCTAAGTAGCCCGAAACCCTTTTCTTTAGCAATGTAACTGCTTTCATGGAAACCCTACTCCCCTCAGAAATAACCTGCTTGATTCAGCCTCAGTAAGTGCCTGCATAGAACCTCTGGTAACTGACCCCCTAGACAGCTGAAACGTTGGTTGGGGCTGCAGTTCTGACTCTTGGCCCTGAGCCTCAGGCAGTAGCCGCTGGCCAGCTAATAAAGACTCCCTTTAAACCTACTCTGGCTCTGGTGGTTGTTCATTCAGTGGCACTCTATAACACTCACGTATAGTGTCAGAGACAGGTAGCTGCTATCCAAAGACCTGTGCTTCCATTGTATTAGCAAAAATTTTGTTAGTGAATAGCTCCGAGCCAAAGACTGCTTTCCTTTCTCCTACTCACTACTCCTTCTTTACCCAAGCTGACTTTCTCTTGTATGCAGTTCCTTTATTTGTCTTATTTTCAGGCACATTTGTAAGCAAGTGTTTCTTTTTCATATATACATATTCCTATTGCTTATTTATATGTCCAGATATATAGAATACAGGATAAGCACTAGTGAATACTTGTGGCACAGGTGAACAGACTGAATCCAGAGGCACAGGTAGACACAGTCTGAATCTCAGCATCTCCATGTGAAAGCTTGCTGCTACCCAAAATTTATTAATGTATTAATGTAAAATTTATTAATTATATTTTGTTGATACCTAAGTTTATAATTTGATTGGAATTTATTGCTAAAGTAGCTGTTCTAAAAGAATACTTATTTTATTTAATTAGATAGAAAACCTTATTTAGCAACTGTCAGAGTTTTGTTCAGAAGCAGTTTGCAAGGATAGGGTGACATGGCCATATCCACTGGAAAGTAGACAGGATTGTAGACCTCACACACATTGGTTTAGGACCAGGGAATAAGCTAGTGATAACTAATTTCTGACTATCAATATAGCTTTTAAACTAAATGTTAAATGTGTTGTAATTCTGCCTTTGTTGGTAGAATCGCCATCTAGTAGAATCCAAACCCCATGTTAGAACATGTTCTAGAGTTTAACTACTCTGCACTGTCTCTCTCTAGTTGCAATCACGGGAGAAATGAGAATAAGTCATAGAACATCTTCTTCATATTAGCCTTCAATTTCCTGAATGCTTGTAAAATTAATTTGGAGTATTCTAGTATTAATTTTTTCCCCCTCTCATCAAAAAGTTCCAAATTTTGTTTTAATGATGTCATTCTCCAGCTGTAACCTTTTTGTACATGATACTATGATAGAGTTTGATCAAATTATCTAAATTGTCCTGTAGCAACAAGCCATTGAGAATATGAGCCGTGTGTGTGTATGCGTGTGTGGCAAATAAACACACTATCTCCTATTTCATAAATGTCATCTATATATTTTTAAAGGATTATTATTATTTTTTCACAAGAGTTTTGCTAGAGAAAGACAAAGAGAGAGAGAGAGAGAGAGAGAGAGAGAGAGAAAGCCAGCCTCCTGGTCTGGGACTCAAACCTTGGTCGATAATATGGGAATTCCAACATCTTGACCACCACGCCACCTACTGACCCCATCTACCTATTTAGTATGGATTATTTCTGCTCTAAACTAGTCTTGAATAATTATATAATATTTCTTAATTTGGTTTCCTTTCTCTTTCACTATACTCCAATCTTAATAGGGAGCAATTGTTAAAGATGAATGACATTCAGGGAACCAGCAGTTAGCATAATGGCTATGTCGCTGGACTCCCACGTAGTCGATCGTGGTTCGCGTCCTGGACCCAGTGGCTTAAAACTCACGCCGGGTGCGTGTGCGTGCGTGCCCAAGATCCTGAGAGGAGAATGGAGGAGAAGGGATTGCGGCGTGACCATCCCCCCTGGGGGGTGATTTCTTGCTTTCTGTCTCTATGTCTCTCTCTGTCTGTCTGGCGAGCGCACGCGCCCTACAGTGAAAAATCTCTCCAAAAAAAAAAAAAAAAAAGATGAATGACATTCACATGCAAATTTGCAGTGACATATCGTAAATTGTAGATCAAGGGTAAGAACTCTATATACTTTTTTTTTATATATAGAGAGATTTTTGCTAAGGGCACATGAGTTCTCTGGAGAGACAGTGACAGGCAGAATGTAAGAAATCACTCCCACGCCCAGGGGTGTATGATCATGCCGCCATCCCTTCTCCTCCATTCTCCTCTTGGGACTTTGGGTATGCAGACAGAGGTGCCCAGCATGAGTTTCAAGCCACTGGGTCCAGGATTTGAACAGTAGTTGGTCATGTGGATATCTAGTGTCTTAACCACTATGCCACCTGCTGGCCCCAAAACAATGTTTTAGGCTTACGTACATATTTGAGTGCCTCCTATAATCCACACATACATCTATTCAGTGGAAACATGCACTCTCTCTTCTGCCTTGGAGTAGAAAACTTTTAGAAGTATAAATAAGCTGTTCAAGTTTCTATTTTATTTAAAAATAAGACTAAATTATGTTAAACCTCCAGAAAATTAAATTAACCAGAACAGCTCATTCTCTAAGCAACAAAATACTTTTTTTTCCCAGTTTATACTTGGTTTTCAGTTAGTAATACTTGGATTTGCTTATATAGGGCTCTCCAGAAATACTTTGCATTGCTAAAATGACCCAATCCAATAAAGCTCTGCTCTTGAGATCTTGAGAAAATACAATGCCTAGTAACTACACCATAGAAATGAATGTACAATTGTTTCTAAAAAGATTTGAGTTCGTGAGATAAATTCAGTTAAGCACTGCATTTACTGGGTATCTAAGCTGAAACTGAAGGGAGGTAGCAACCCACAGTAAACCATTATTATAGAAACAAGAAATAGCACAAGATAGTTTCAGTCAGTAGATATTGTTCCAACTTTGTCATTCTATACCTAATTTTTAAAGATATGTTACTCATTATGGGAAAAGAGAAAAGTGAGATTGAAGAAAAAGAGAAAAGGATGAAAAAGTATAAGTTGCTGATGTATTTTTTTTGAAAATTACAAAAAGCTGCATTATTTGGCAACTTTTTAAAGACCATTTATTGAAATATTATTCAATATAACATGCTATTAGCAGGGATACCACTAAAGAGAATCACAGACATTTGTTTGAGGAGGTGTCAAAAGAGCCATCAACTTGAGGAAAATTTCTACATGTTGCTCTTACTATATATATATATGGGGTTGAGCTTTGTGGAGTGGAGTATATTAATTGTGGGGGAAAGCAATGCACTAGCAGCTTCAGACAGCCAACATATCTGTTATGCTGTGATGATTTTTAAGCTTCTATCATCTCATAGTGAGAAAATGGTAATGTTAGCAAGGTAAGCCACCAGGAGCAAATGTCACAAAATGAAAAATAGGCAGAGAAACATAAATGCTATTACTTATATCTGGCAATTTCAATACTTCAGTATAGAAGTTAACAAGTTTTTGTTTATATTTCTCTAGGCTCAATTGAAATATTTATTTTTGATTAATGAGTTTAATACTTGGGGGCAGCCTGAAGATACTGAGAATTAGCTTGGAATCTCACTTCTATCATTTTCCTGCTCTAGGACCTTGGTCATGATAATAAAACCAACTTTTATAATATATACTCCCTTTGTCCTAGACACTGTGTCAATCATTGAAATCATATAATCATATTTAATATTCACTACAATTTTATGCGTGGCTGGTAATATCAGGTCCATTTTAAAGGTGAGGAATGATGCTTAGAGAGGTTGTCATTGGTATCTGTGGGATATGAGCAGTAGAAAGAGTGGCTATCAAATTGCCTTCCTGTCCTTATTCGCTGTCACTTTATGAAAAGGTACATATCATACATATATAATATATCCATAAGCATTGTCCCCTCTATGGTTATTCTATATCCCTTATGCTGTTTTATCTTCATTTACTGTACTTAGCATTACCTCATGCTTAATGGATGGCTCTTTCATACAATAAAAATATAAGCTAAATGAGGACATTGTTGATTCTGTGTTTTTCTTACTGTGTGTCCTGATGCTGAAATAGTGATTATATAAAAAGATCTCAAGGCGACAGCAAGTGGCGGATGTTAAGGTGCTGGATTCCCACGTGGCTAACCATGGCTATTATACTGAACCTGGAGGTTTGAAAATCACACCAGGCATGTGTGTGTGCATGCCTAAAATCCCAGGAGGAGAATGGATGAGAAGGGATTGTGGCATGGCCATCTTCCTTGGGGGATAATTTCTCTTTCCCCTGCACTATCTTTGTCTGTCTCTCTCTGGTGAGTGCACATGCCCTATGGCAAAAACCTTAAAAAATAAACCTCAATAAATATTTATTAAGTAAAACAACATATTTTCTGGCTTACCAAATAAAAATAATGAAAGTTCTGAAATTCCCATAACATATCAGTATAAAATAACAGTTTTGATCCTGAAAATTAGTAATGTGGGATTATTAAAGGACATGAGGAAACTTTTGGTGATGATAGAAATGTTTTCTCTTGCTGTGGTGGTGAACATTTCATAGGTGTAGGCATACAACACCACTTACTAAGTTGTAACCTTAAAATTTATGTCAATTCTTGGATGTCAATAGCACCTTAACAAACTGTTAATAAGGCCAGAAAATAGAGTAGAATAAAAGAAAGAATGAATTAATTAAATTGTCTTTAGGATAATATCACCACATGTTACTTATTCTATGTTTCCCTCATTTACTAAATTTTTCTAGCAGACTGGCATTTGGGACCCTATGGATGAAATAAGAAAGGTCCTACAATAATGATTCTAATAGAGGGACTCTTGCTACAAAATCAGTAAGGTTAACAAGAAGATGACAAAATATCTCACATCTATGTGCCTTTATTTCATTTGATATGAAATGGGTTATGGTAAAGAATATTAAATGTGTTGAAATTGTTGTAAATATGAGTTACCATTCATTCATTTTCCTAACATTCATATACATTATATTAATGCTTTACATATATCTTAATAAACAAAGAATTGTGCCTCCATAGTAAAACCTCAAACATGATCTTATAGATGAATTTGTACTTGTTACCCCTTGCTGTGTTTGAACATCAAGTTTTCAACTTCTCATTATCATTACTATTCATGGTTATAATTATGATTGTACATGGAACAGATAATGTGAAATAGAATAACGCAAAAACCACTCATATTTGATTTTAGGGAAATAAAACTGTGGAGGCAAGGGAAATAAGCTTAGATTAAAAGTGGAATTCCACATGTGGACAATCACTATTAACTGTGTCTAAGCTGACATTGAGTTCCTAACCTAATGTTAGGCTAATTAAGTTTGCTAATGAAGCCGTGATGAGGGAACTTAAGGATATCAGAAGTACATATAAGTCTTTATTAAATAGATCAGGGTGCAAAAAAAATCTTGCACAGTTTTTTATATTTCTAGGTACTCTAAATACAATGTTCATATGCCTAATGAAAACTATTTCCACAAGCCAAATAATTCAGGTATTAAATGAAGAATAAATTATAGTTTTTTTCTGTGCTTACTGTTTAATTATTTCACATGCAGCGGTGGAACTTAGGAATACAAAATTAAGTTGTATATGCTTCCTGCCATAATTTCCTATTTGAATGTTCATGATGCTAATATCCAAGAGAGAATATTAATTTAGTAAAGTTCAAATTTATTCTCATTTTATTATAAAAGTAGATTTTATATCACTAAGGAAGCTTGCCTTTATTAGGAAGGGCAGTTACCAGTTGAACATTATTTAGAATAGCTAGCTCCTGACGGCAAAATCCATGACCCCTTAGAATATATTTACAACTGTCAGTGCAACAAACTTTAACATTACAGTCCACACCATTAAAATACTCATGATTAAATTTTTTGGCATGGTAGAATAGAAGAATAACAAAATTATAATGATTAGATATGCTAATAAATTTCCTTGCTCTTTAAAATACTTGAAGAAGTAAGTAATTCTTGGTTTAAAAACAGAAATAAGAGGAATGTATAGGATGGAAAATCTTTTTCCTGAATATTCAGCCTTCCACCTTTCACCCACCCCCGATCCAACACACACACATACGCACTCATACACAAGAAACACGTACAGGGTCTAGATGGTGATGCAGTGGTAAATGCAAGGCTCTGAGAGGCAATCCCTCATGGGCCACATGTGTCTGGTTTAAGTTCGGAGACCTCCCTGAGGAGGTTGGGAAGATTCAGGAGCAGCATTTGGGCTCACTGAAGACTGAGGGTCGTCTTGGAGGTGGAACCCTAGTAGTGCTCTTTCTCATCTCTCTCATAGAAGAAATAAAGTTTTTAAAAAACACCCACATACACCTCAGGTAACCACTGCTCCATTTTGGTGTGCTGTTCCAACATTGTTGATGACAATATAAGCAAATGGCATACATGTATGTACTTTCTACAAAAAAGCACACCTGTGAGCTCTGTTCTCTAGGAAGGGTTCCTTATTCACCCCTAATCTGCATGATATTCAACGGTATAGTTAGAGGCTAGATGGTAGATAGACAACTTAGATCTAAATAATTCCTATTGGTAGGCTTGTTGTTTGCTTTCAAACATTCTTTTACAAACTAATGCATATTTGCTACATATAAGACGATGTATGGTTTTATACATTAGTCATTTCTTGAATGTGAAGAAATAGTTGTAGAATAAATATGTAGAGGTGATATAGGTTGGTAAGAACTAGAATATATCTTGTCAAATAACTCTCCATACATGTTGTAGGGATTTGAGTTCCCATCTGAAATACAAATAGTGTTGGTTTTATCTGACCTGCGTGGATGAAGAGAGAATTTTCAAACTTGGATATTTGCCAATGTCAGAGGTTAAATAGTTCTCTTAACTGGAGTCTCACACAGCTGACCGCGGTTAGTGTCCCGGACCTGGTGGCTTAAAACTCACGCCTGGCGCGTGTGCGTGCGTGCCCAAGATCCTGAGAGAAGAATGGAGGAGAAGGGATTGCGGCGTGACCATCCCCCCAGGGGGTGATTTCTCGCTTTCTGTCTCTCTGTCTCTCTCTGTCTGTCTGGTGAGCGCACGCGCCCTATAGCGAAAACCTCTCCAAAAAAATAAGAAAGAAAAAAAGAAAAAAAAAATTATACACAGTGTCTTTTGTGGGCCAGTTTACATTTCCTAATCATTGAGGTTTACTGTAAGCTTAAACATCTGGTAGCCTGGTAGTCCTTCCGGCCTTCTTTTCTATTTTGGTTTTCTTCTTTTTTTAAGAGAGGTTTTGTCTATACAGCATGTGCACTTGCAGGAAAGACAGACAGAGTCAGAGACAGAAAGCAAGAAATCACTCCCCCTGCCCCGAGGGGGGATGGCGACTCTGCAACCCTTCTCCTCCATTCTCTTCTCGGGATCTTGGGCACATACACACAAGCACCTGCATGAGTTTAAGCCATCGGGTCTGGGTCTTGAACCACAGTTGACTACATGGGAGTTTAGCCATGTAACCATTATGCCATCTTCTGGTCCCTCTATTTTGATTTTCAAGTCTCCTTTGCTTATTAATTTCATATATAAATAAAACAATAATTGTTAAATTATATCTATATATACATATATATATATATATAATTTTTTTAAGACAATGTCTTGATACGTTCACCTCCTGCCTCAGTTTCCTAACTGGAGTACCAAGGCATGCCACCATCCCCAGCCATTAATTTGTACCAGGAATCAAACCTGGGTCTCCCATGTGATCTCAGCCTAAGGTTCACCACGTCTTAGTGGCACATACTACCGTAGCTGGCTCATGTTATAGATTTTTACACTGTGTATTTAGTGTGTCAGGAGCAGTGTAATGATACACTGTGGTGTTACGGCTCTCATAACTGTGAACATAGCTCTCTTGCTAGACCCTACTGTATCCACAGTGGCCATCAATGACATGCTTTGATCAGGATACACTTCCAGAGTACTCAATGCATAGTAGGGATTTTATTGTTCTTAAAGCAGTGGAGATAAGCTGTCACTCCAAGGGTTTAGAATTACAGTATCAGGAATCAGACCATACAGTTTCAATCTCAGGAATAAAATATTCTACCTTTGTGACTGAGAATAAGTAACATCCCAGTTTCCTGATAAGTAAACCAAGTTTTCTTCTTCACGGGGTTGCTGGAAAAAGTAAATAAGACAGCAAAAATAAAACCCTCAGCAGAATAGCTGTAGAAATTTTGAGATTTTGTAATGGACATTGAGGTCCAGGGATTATTGAAGGTGGATCCTTATCCTTTTCTTCTTCCTAGCAGAACTCAGTTTCCTTTTAATGAACCCTTTTATGGCAGCCCTGCTACCTAAAATCTGAGGAGTCTCTGGTGGCTATTTTCAGCAGATCTTCATTTTGACTGGCATAATCAAGGAGAAAGAAAGCATGCAATGTAAGCTGGTAAAAACACATTTTTTTTCGTTTGCTGAAGATGCCAAATAGAACCAGACACAGGGAGAGAAGGCTGGAGGAATGGGAGGGTTGGAAATAGCATTTTTAGAGGTTAGTTCCTGGACAGGAACTGTGGATCTATTCCTGGTACCCATAACATATGTAACTTCCTCTCTACCACCTCTAAATTAGTTTGTTTTCCTTCCCTTATATACTGTCAACGTCTGTTATCCTTCCATTAAAATCCCATTTATATGAATTTAGCCAGAAATGTTTTTTTTTACAGTGCAAAACAATCTAATGATAAGTCAAGCTAGTACTAAAAATTAATTATCTGAAATATTAAATGATATTCTCCAGATCACACAGATAGAAATGTTCTATGCACTATCATTAAACAACAAAAGCTAAGTTTAATCTAATGGGACTTTAATTTTTAACAGGCAATTTTTAAATTAATGATAACTAATTTAGACATGCTCTTGGTAAGAAACTAGTTTCAATTCAAAAACTCTTATTCTACTACAGATTTTTCTTAGCTTCTCTGTTATTGTACATGCTCAAGGAGTATCACCAATATTTTTGCCAAGAAACATCTATATATGTCTTGTCAGGACAACTGACTGCTCTAAAAGACTGAAAACCTTTCAAGAAAATTTATTATATCTTAGATGTCCTTGTCGGAGCCTAGTAATAACACTGAACTTTTGACTGAACTTGGACTTCCTTAGTGATTTTTTATATTTTAATTTTAGTTAAATATTTTCTTTTTTGCCATATCTTTAATTGCCCTTTCCGGTGTGACCATTCATTGTGGCCCAATTACAAACTTTTTATTTACTATTAAGTCAGAGTCTCATTAATTTGCTAATGAACTGATATTGACTTTATTTTCTACAAGCTGGTGACGCTTCAGAAGTCATTGTTACCTCATTTTCAAAACAAGATCCTATGCACTTTCTCTACCAAAAAAAAAAAAAATTCTATTAACATATCTAATTCATTTTACATTGCTAGCCTGATTCAAGCCAGATGCTCCAGATCCTCTAGAGACCTGCTGTGGGCCTCCCTTCAGGTAGGACTCCTCCTCAGCAGGTGAGCCACAAGGAAGCAGGGACTCCTAGTCCCTAACGAGCGGCTAGCAGTACGTCGCCAGCTCTGCATTTCCTACGTGGCCTCAGATTATTGGGTTTGGAATCTACAGTACATTTCAATAATGAAAATATTTTTGAGAGTCTGAAGAATAAAAGTGTGAGAAAATAGCTGGGTAAATTTTTTTTTTCTTTTCATAAAACACTGGCTGATTTCTCATGTAGGTAGTCAGCCAAATTATCCAGATAATTATGGTTCTGTTGACTCCTGAAGGTGTATTTTTCTCAGCCTCCTAACCTTTAATTATTGTCAGATGTGTTAATTGGTTAAGATTAAAAGTTAAAAAAGAAGATACTAGAGCGGAAGATCAGGTATCAACCTAGAGAAACAGTAAAATTTTCATTTCTATTACATGCACGTTTGAGGATTCTACATGGCATTTCTTGACAACTCTGTTCCTGAAGTGTGGCTTAGGGTTATAGTAGGTGATGTTCCCAGCAAAAATCAGAACCATTCAGGAGCCGAGGTTAATTCTGAGTAGAAATAAACGATTTACATGACTTTCAAACCAGTCTGATCCAGTCTTGAAAGTTTCTCAAGTGAATAATTTCTCTGTCTCTCTCTCTGAAGGACAGCTAGTTAATAAGGAGGCTGATTTAATACTCCAGGTAATGACAAGTAGAGGCGAGGTGACATAAAAATCTGAGCATAAACCTTCATGGAAGATAAGTCAGACTGAAATTCTACAACTAGGGCTCAGTTGGTGGCTGGTTAAAGCTGCTGGATCCCATATGGGCAACTGTGTGGCTTGGGTCCTAGACCCTGAGGCTTTAAACAATACAGGGTCTCTGTGTGCGTGTGCCTGTGTGTGCCTGTGCTCGCCGTGCACAAATGAGTCTGTGCCCAAAATCTTAAGAAGAGAATGAGAAGGGATTGTGGTTCTTCGTGGTGGGAGTGCTTTCTCACTTTCCCTCTGTCTCTTTGTCTCTTTCGGGTGAGTGTACATACCCTATAGCAAAAACAAAAAACAAAACCTACAACTTAGTAACTGCTGCTAAATGCCTTTGAGTCTCCATTTTCTCACTTGTAAAGTGAATAATAAGTTCTTCCTTGGAGGGCATTTTGAGGATTAAACAATACACACGTTAATCACCTAAAATTATATTTGGCTAACAAACATGCTTGCAGGTATTTTTTCTCTCACACATTCATTCACACTTGCAAAATTAGCAAAAAGTAAAAATTTCAAGTAAACATTTCAACCACAGTAAAATATGTCTTCTTGGTAATAATCCTAAAATTTTAACTCTTTTACTGAGGATGGTCTTTCCAAATGCAGATGTTTAAAAGACCTACTCCCCTAATCCTGGCCCCTTAATTTAAATGCAATCTAGTCTTCCGAAGATATATAGATGGGAAAAATTCAAGGATGGGAGAGTATTAACAAAAACTGGCAAGCAAATTACTACCTTGTCAGTGTTCTTTAAAAAGAATGTTTATATGTACTGTTGGCCAGTCAGCTCCAACTTTTTCTGTGCAAATAATTTATAACTTGGTTGTTGAGGAGACATGAGCCTGCAAACTTTTCTTTCTTTCTTTTTTTTTGTTCTTTTTTGCTTTTGTACTAAAGTTGGATTTAGAATTATAATAATTTGAATTATTCAACACCACAGATGTCCTCAGATCTTCACAATTATTACAACCCAAAGACCCAAACAGAGTGAAAATGAGACCTCAGGCTCCAAAGAAATTACAATGATAAGTCACAAATATGTAATGGACAGATAAGAGGAAAGGAATAGGATGAACATGTGATAGCTGGCATGTGGCAGGACAGAATCTGAGAAATGAATTCCATCAAAATGAAAGATAAAGAAGGTGATACATTTTATAGTTACCTATTTTTACTTTGAAGATTGGATGGGGAAAAAGCTATCATCTTTTTGGTTATATTGGATGCAATAAGTAGATATTCATCTCCAAGTTAACTCAACCATTCCTCTAGCAATGATAATAAGAGGGACTATTGACTAGTAGTTAAAAATACAAGCTTTTGAATGAGAAATAAAAACTAAGGTTGGTTCTTCTCTTTCTGGCTATTTGATGCCAGATATTATTACTATATTTGTTTCCATTTTCTTATCTATAATTAAGGATGCCTATTTTATCAGTAATCATCCTCATAACATTAAAAGAAAGAGGAAATAAAACTTGTGAAGGGCTTTTAACTCTGTGCCTGGTACACAGTATGATCTCAATAAGTAATTGTTATCATTTTTGTGTTTCTGCTATGTAACAAATATCATAGCTAGTATTGTTTTAGAACTTATGTCATTTAACTTGCACATCTTTGCTTTAGTAGAAAATGATTACTCCTCTGGCCAACTAGTGGTGTGTTGATTAAGGCGCTGGATTCCCATATGTCTAACGAGGTTCAAGTCCCAGACCAGCTGGCTTGAAAATCACTCCAGGCATGTGTGCGTGCACGCCCAAAATTCTGAGAGGAGAAAGAAGAGAAGGATTGCAGACCGACCATCCTACATGGAGGGTGATTTCTCATTTTCCTCTCTCTTCCTCTCTCTCTTTCTGGCAAGCACAAACACCCTATGGCAAAAACCTAGGGGGGAGAAAAAAAAGATAAGGAACACAAAAGTCAGGAAACAAACAAAAATTCACCCCAATTTATCCAGAAGAATAAAATTCCTGAATTTCACCCATAGTTTTCTGACCTTCTGCCATTTTCTTCTTTTCCTCATAATTTTGCTACTATTCTGCCCAGCATCTTATTTAAAGATGTAATTGCTTTCTCTGCAGGCATTATTGCAAATTATTAAAACCACTTTATATTATAATACTGTTCTCTGGAGTTTTTACAGTTTGTCTTCCCTAGAAACCCTATTGATTTCCCTAAAGAAAGAAATGATTCATAATATATTTATATAACCATTTCACCTACAAGAGAACCAATGCAAGTGCGAAACGGCTGATAAATAGCTGAATGATACAGCACAGGGTATATTTTGCTACACTGTAATTCAGGTTAGGATTTACATTTAATGTGTATTTTTGTCTCCAGTATCTACAGTGTCTACATGAATAAAAAAGTACTCCCAATGAATTATTTAAAAATTACTTAATTCTAACACGCTGTAATGAAAGAATTGTTTATAAAATATCTTCTCCCTCTCAAAATTTCTTCATTTTCAAAAAACTAACATATTTCTGGAAATTCAAAAAAGCCACTGCACCAAGTGATACACTTGTTCTCTTTCAGGTATAGTGATTCTGACGTACAGTGAAATTAATTTGTATTTTGTAGTTTTTTTCCCCTACATTCAAGTTGACTTACATAAACTTTTTACAGTCAAAATAGAGCTAGCAGGGTCCTTGACCTCACCAACTCAATTTCAGATTTGTGCTTCACTATTTGTGTGATGCTGTCTGTACTTATTGAAAACTGAAAGGACGTGAGGAGTCTATTTTGGAGAGAACTAGATCCCTAAGTCATCTTCATTGGCAAAAAAAATATGGTAAAGATACATGCATTTCATATTGCATGTATGTGTGTGTGTGTGTGTGTGTGTGTGTGTGTGTGCGTGTGTGTGTGTGTGTAGGCAGTGTCTGCAAGAGAACTTTCTTTATAAAAAATTACATTTTGGTTGACTAATCAATAACTGTGTTATAAATTCATCTGTATCTCTTGTAACATTTTGTAGTGTCTAATATAGAGCACATTACATTACAGATAAATTTATAACAGAGGTCTTGAAAGATAAATGCATGTGATATCTGTTACCATTTTAATACAAATAGTCAACATAGTCAGTATTGAATATGTATCAATATAAAGACTTAAAGCATTATAATTTTTACAGATTTTGTTAGTGGGCATGTAAATTCACTGGAAAGAGAAAGAGAGAGAGAGAGAGAAAGTAAGAAAACTCCCTGCATGGAAGACTGTCACGCCACAATCTCTTCTCTATTTCTCTTTTCAGGATTTTTGGCACACACGTTTTTCAAGGCACTGGGTCCAGGACTCAAAAAGCACAGTCCACCATAGGGGATGCAGCCACCCTAACCACTATACTACAGGTTGGCCCTAAAGTATTATAATTTTAAAGACAAGTCTATAGCATATAGGGAGATTAATTTCCTAATAAATGGTATCAACAATAACGTTCATAGGTACTCACGAAAGTAGAGGAGGTCTTTTGTCAAGGGACTTTATGGAATAGACCTTGAGCCTTTTGCCCCCATGCAGGGCCATCGTTACTTCTTGCCAGTGGCTATTGGTGATTTTTTTCAGGCGCTATTTCTCTAATAAACTTGCTCCACCTGAATTCTTTAAGCTGTGAGTCTCATTTGTGTTTTGCTATTCTCTCTTTGCATGAATTGAGCTTCATAGACTTTCTCTGGCTCTCCAGCAATTATACATGTCTGGGCGCATGTGTACCCAGGGTTCTGATGGAATGGGGAAATGGAGGAAAAAAGGACTGCAGAATGACCAGAACTACTGGCGGTGCTTGCTCTCTCTCTCTCTCTCTCTCCCCAAACTCTTGCATGCACATACTCTCTATTATGCATAAAATAAGTAAACTTAAAAAATAAATAAAATGAGAATATTCCATGGATAAGTGAGCATTCTCTTTCCTTCTTGACTTACTACTTAATTTTAATAACAATGCTAATAGATATGGCAGGTATAAATTTAAGGGTTTTACATATATATCATTTTATTTCATCCTTACAACAAATGTTTATGATCTTTTTTCACTTATACTTAAAAATATGAAATGCAGTGAGATAAAGTAACTTGTTTTTAGGCATGTTTCAAGTGGAACAGCAAAGAATGAAACCCAGGTAGTCTCACAGCACCGAGGCGGTCAGCCTCCCTGGCGGTCTATCTTGTTGAAATATTTCAGCTGTTTGCCTTAAAGATGAATAGGGAGGATGAGCAGATGGCATAATGGTTATTATGTCATTGAACTCCTAGGTAGTTGACCGCGATTTAAAATATACTGGGCGTGTGTGCGTGTGTGCCCCAAATAAGGCTGCACACATAGGAAGGTTTGGGTTTGCATCTGGAGCCCTCTCTAAGTTTGGCAGGCAGTCATGGACCAGTAATCCAGGGCTCGCTGAAGCTGAGTGTAGATGGCAGCATGAAGACCCCACTGAAGGTGCTATCTTGTATCTCTCTGTTTCTGTGTCTCTAACTGTGCAGAATTTTGGGCTTAAACTCACACCAGGCGAGTGTGCATGTGTGCCCAAGACCCCACGAGAAGAATGAATGAGAAGGGAGTGCAGCCTGGCCATCCTCTCTTGGGGCGTGATTTCTTGCTTTCTGTCTTTCTGGTGAGCACATGCACCCTATAGCAAAAACCTCTCCAAAAAAAAAAAGTTGTCTTTATTTATCATTAAAAAATGAATAAAGCATGCCATTTGTGCCAAGATGGATGAATCTGAAGGATATTATGTTAATTGAAATAAGCCAGACATAGAACAAATAATATATGAGCCCACTTACATGAGAAAACCAAAATAATCCAATACTGTAGTATACCATAGACAACAATACTGTATTGAATACTTAGAATTTGCTAGAAGAGTAGATCTTATGTTAAATATTCTTATTATAAAATGAAAAAAATAAAGAAGGCAGAAGGAAACTTTTGGAAGTGATGAATAGGTTTATCGCATAGATTGCTGTGATGGTTCCATAAGTATATACTTCAAACTCATCATATTGACATATTGAATATGTACAGATTTTTTTTCAGGGGCTGCTGGCCACATAGCCTAGTGGTTAAGGGAAACAGACCCCATATGGCCAACTGTGGTTTGAATCCTGGTCCCGATGGCTTGAGAAACATTTGGGCACATGTATGTGCATGCCCACAATGCTGATAAGATAGAGAAATGGAGAAGGGGTTATGGCATGACCACATTTCACTGGGGAGTGTTTTTTTTTCTTTCTGTCTATCCCTCTCTAGTGAACCCTCTGGCAATGAAAAAAAAATATGTGCAGTTTTTGTATGTATAATATGTCTCAATAAAGTGATTTAGATAACAAAAGGAAACCTAAACTTTTCTACATGACCTCCAACGTCCTCCACAATTGAAGAATAGCTACCTGACACTGGAATCATTCAGGATTGTTTCGTCTGAATTAATTAGATTTCTTTGTAATTTTTTTTTCATCCCTATGCTTTGCTTCAGTAGTTCTTCTAGTCTGGCATTGGCTCACTCTCTGATCTGCTAATACCTAGCATCTTGCAGGCGCACTACTACAGAAAGTCCAAGTAAGCTCCATAGTCCAAAACAGATACTGGAGCTTCAGTCTTCTTTTTTTCTTCTCTGTCTTTATTTAGCAGTATTCCGCTCCCCCCCTCCCCATTTAATTGATGTAAGGCATTGTTTACCTGACTATCTCTGAAGGTAATGAAAGTTTTTATCTATCTTTAAATACAAAAATGAAACTAACCACAGCGCCTTCACAAATGAGGTATTTTGTCAAAATTAGGGTGTCCTGAATGATAGATTCTCACTTTCATTTCCCAGGATGGTTTATAAAGGGTATGACACGTACTATATTCCAAAGAAAATCTAACTTTATAGGGCTTACAAATTGTTTTACTATATTATAGTTATTAAAACTCAAATAGATGATTTAACTTTGCTTAAATAAGAACATAGGAAAGATCAGAACTTCTAAATTTCTAAAGATTAATGTGAATGGGAAAAACATGGAAGATCTTTCTAAAAGAAAAAACCATGAATATGAAAAATTGAATATGAAAAGTTTCAGCATATATTATAATTCTAGTAGAGAAGGCCGAATATCAAAGTTAGAATTTTTTACTTTGAGGACTAATAAAAGTGTGTTATAATAAACAAGTAATATAACATAGGTGACAGCTAAGTTCTAGAAAGACTTGGACAAATGTCATGAGTCATAAACGCATAAGTAGCAAAATTCTGAACAGTTAGAAATCAAGTATAAAATGTATTTTCACTAATTTGGGTAATAGGAAGGATATATACAAAAGTAATGCACTACTGAAGTAAGCAGTAGAAATTGCACTAGTATTATTATTCAGAAATTCAACCCTAATTTCTGGTAACCAGTATCATAAATGAGTATTTCCAAAGAGCCCCAAACAATGGGAGCAGCTGATGACCTCACCTACCCCCAACAACCGTCAAACACAGAGGGCATTTTGATCTATTTGGTAATTTTATGGGATTTTGAAGACTTAATTAGTATGTTCATAAAAATTATGATTGTTCGAATACTGTAGTTACTTCTACTTTCTCAGTACATCAAGACTTTTGTATATTTCAGAGTATACTAAAACACAGGTGTGAGTTGTGAAGTAAATAAATGAACAAAACAGAATATCAAGAAAATGCATAACCACATCATTTTTCCAGCATTACTGAAAGATAAAACATATTCAAACTTTACCTACACATAAAAAAATAAATAAATGAAGGAACCAGCAGGTGGTGGTGTGGTGGTTAAAGGCACTGGATTCCCACGTAGTTGACCATGGTTTGAGTCCTGGACACGGTGACTTGAAACTCAAGTGAGACACATGTGCGTTTGTGCCCAAAATCCCAGGAAGAGAATGGAGAAAGGATTGTGGTGTGGGCATCCCCGCTGGGGACCAATTTCTCGCTTTGCCTGTCACAATCTCTGTCTGTCCAGCAAGCCCATGTGCCCTATGACAAAGACCTAAAATAAATAAATGAATGAATAAAAAAAATTAATAAAAATAAATAAATGAAATATCAAATTCTAACAAGCAATCTCTCACACTCTTGCCATAAACCTTTGTTGTGACCAAGGATGATCCAAGAAAACTGCATGGAGGGGAGAAGAGTGGACCTAGAACTCCCTTTTTCTCAGATTTTTCTAACTGCTTCCAAAAGAACATCTCTACCTTATTCATAAAATTGCCACATAAAAGTGCCCTGGTAGTTTAGAGCACTGTTCAAAGGGCTCAAAAACCAGGCAGTTTGAGGTGGTCTTCTGTATAGTGTAACTTCTGGGAAAAAAAAAAAAAAAGGGAAAGGGTCTAAACAGATACCACGTAGCCATTGCATATTGAAATGAAAAAGAAGCAAACACTTAAAGTTTAAGGCACTGAATAAAAAGGGGGAGGGGCTTACACAGTGGTAACACAATGCTCTGTGATGTTGAACTCACACAGGTAGGTCCTGGTCTTGTGTCAGACCTGTTACTTGTGTCCAGGATGTGCACATGAAAGCTCTTGATCTGTGCTGGCTGAGTCTTGGTTGGAAAATGGCATGAAGACCCTATTGGGATGCCTGTGTCTTCTCTTTCTCTGTCTCTCTCTCTCTTATGGAAGAAATAAAGTAGACTTTAGAACAAAACAAATAAGACAAAAAAAAAACAGTAAATGTACCTCTTTCCAGAATAACAAATAAAAGCATATAAATAAAACAAACTGAAACTTCATATACGGACACAAGATAATACTATTGAATTAGGAATTATATAAAGCTCCCTATATCCACAGAATGACTAGATGGAAACTAAATAATATTATAAAAGCATATAATAATATATAAGAAACTAAGGAAGAAACACTCCTAGCTGCCAAAATCGATCCACCCAAATTGAATTTAATATATTCAAACTAATTTAAATATACCCCAAAAAGTATGTGGGGAAAATTAAAAATGATCTTTAGTTATGAACTCAACAACTTAAAAAATAAAAGCAGAGATAAATAATAGTAAGTTTAGAAGGTCAACCTAAAGAGGATTGGTTGGCAAAAAAGGAAATAATTATTTTCAATAAAAAGAACAATTTACAAGAAGCCCAAGTTAGAATAAATTCAAATGAAAACGTAATAGAAGTCATCAAAGAAATTAGGAATAAAACCATGAAAATAAAGGGGTAAAAATGGAAGTAAAAGAAGTCATCTGCAATGCGGCAAAAAATTGAAGGCTAATAATAATAATAACAACAACAATGACATGTATAATCACGTTTTTGGACACCCTCAGTACAGGAACCCAGAGAGGTCTGACCTTTAACTGCTCAACAAAACAAAGAGAGGCAAAATTGTTGATGAGAGAGAAAAAGCAAAATTTATTACAAAGTAGCCACACTGGGATGACATGTTAAGAATATCTTTGACTGGTGGGCTATCTACGGATGTTTTTATAGGGGGAAGGAGATGCTGTGTGGCTTATAGCATCTATAGAAAAGCATAGATCTGGGGGCACAGGCAAATCATTTGTCTTTGAGACAGGAGTTTCAGCATAGCTGAGGAACGCCGTCAAACAGCTCGTCTTCAAAGACAGGAGTTTCGGCTTGTGGCTGAGGTAGTGTCCCTCAATGTTAAAAGCTCGAGACTGGCTATTTTCTCTGTGGAATTCCTGTGAGAAATCTCAAACAGAAAGGGTCAGACTGAGAGCGAAACCTTTTTTTTTTTTATTTTAACAAAATGGAATCAGTTTGACCAACCAGTTCCCAGTTATAATCAGAAGCCTTGATGAAGACAATAAAATAATGTAACAGAATTTATATTTAAATCCATCTTCCAAGACAACTCTCCATATAAAAGAAAGCTTGAATAGATTTACAGAAAGGACACCTATTTGTACTAATAAAACTAATCTGTTTGGAAGAGTAAATAAAAATATTCAAGGCCTCCAGGCAATTTTTTAAGTAATTTATACAGAGGGACAAAGGTATTATACAGGTAGGTCATCCTACAACCACTCCAAGTTCTTGTTTCCTAAGTGGTCACTTTCCAGTGAAAGAACCCAGTGCTTTTTAGAGAAAGAAAGACTCCTTCCTGGGAAAAGGAAGCACAAGATAAGCCTGGAATACCCTGTGGTCCCAGAAAATATGGGCGTGCTCAAGAAATCATGAAAATATATCGAAACAACATAGGACAAGTTTTCACTTTCCGCCAAGTGGAGCTAGTGAGGAACTGGATTTAACCTTACACTTGAAACAGTAACAACAAAGACAGAATATAAGAAATAATGGTTTCAAGGTCCTGGACATCAGGAGTGAAGAACAGTGATCCCTGAGAAACTGGAAACAAATGAAGGGTGTACTATGATTATTCCCAGCTTACCACCTGGAGATCATGGTTCAAGGTAGGAGAAATTAAATTGCAGGAGACTCCTGGAATCAAGGATATGCAGGAGAGTCTAGGGATACCAGCCTAAGCAGGGTATGCAGTACAGAATGTTACCTCTACACCTGTTTAGGGGTGGGAAATGCATTCAACGTTCCTGCAGGATACAGGCGCTTCCATGCTTTGTCTTCCTGTTAAGGTCTCTCTGTGCACACACATGGCCTCACATTCAGCCAGGGACCTGTGGACAGCTACAGCACTCTCCAAGCTCTCCCAAGACTGTTTCCACCCTTGCTCATGCAAACAGCCCTCCAGCCCACTGCAGTTCTGTAGGAGCTTACTAAGCCCGCTGTGCCTGTCTCATGCCCCAGACTACCTTGACACATTTCAGAGTAGTCTGCCAAATTTCTTGCTTTTCCCTGGCAGGACTGCAACCAGCAGCTAGCTACAACATTGGCCTTCTCTAATCATTTTCCATTGGCAGTGTTATACTTTCCAGTGCCCAGGGTCTTCGAGTTCTTTACTTTGATTCACTTTGCACCCGTCAGTAGTAAAACTGCTGGTTTTCACAGGACTGCCTTGCCAAGCTAGAGGTAACTGGGAAGGATAGGGAGAGAGGGAGCAGCCACAGGCTAACGCTGTGGACTTCCACCACTGTTCTTTTTTTTTTTTTTTCTTTTTTTTTTTTGAGAGCTAGATTTTTGCTATAGGGTACATGCACTTGCTGGAGAGGCAGAGAGACAGAGAGAAAGCAAGAAATCAACTCCCAGGGGGGAATGCCATTCTGCAATCCCTTCTCACATCCAGGCCTTGAACCACGGTCCAGTATGTGGGAGTCCAGTGATGTAACCCTTACACCATCCGCTGGTCCCTTCCACTGTTCTTATCTGGCATTCGGTGATTTGTCTCAAATACATGCCACAAATGAGCATGTCATTCACCTTATCTTCCAGGCCTCTTTTTGAGAATGTCATCCAGTTTTATCATTGACTTGTGGGAAGAGAGTTTTGAGTTTTTCTCTCTCTAGAATTCTCTAGTTTTTCATTCTGGAATTCTCCTTGTCAAAGATAACAGACTCTAGTTCTAGATTTTTGGCTGAGATATTCCCACTGAATCTCTCTGGCTCTCACTTTTAGTTAGCATTGATAATTAAAATAATGATGGAAAAACTGGAGAAGTCCTCTGTTGAAGAAATCAAACAAACACAATCTGTAGGTTGGTTGGTTGTTCAGTCAGCTTGACTCCAAGCAATGTATAGAGGTAGAACCATTCATTTTTATCTCCTGGTCTCATTCGTTTACATAGAAAGCCAAGTATTAGCCTAGAATTTTTTAAGGCTTTTTTCATGGCATAGCAAATGGCATGGTGGTTAAGGGCATCAAACTCCCACATAGCTGACCACAGTTTGAGTCCTGGACCTGGCAGCTAGCTTTTTTCCTTTCTCTCTCTGTCTCACACACACACTCTCTGTCCCTCTCTGGTCAAATTCTGGTCAAATTTAAACAAACAAATAAATAAACAAATTTAAATTAAAAAAAATTATAAAAAGGGCTTTTTTTATGGGGGGGGGAGTGTTCTTCCCCGCTATAGGGCGCATGTGCTCGCCAGACAGACAGACAGACAGAAAGCGAAAAATCACCAAATCACCTCCCAGGGGGGATGGCCACGCCACAATCCCTTCTGCTTCATTCTCCTTTTGGGATCTTGGGCATGCACGCATACGTGCCTGGTGTGAGTTTTTTTTAAGCCACCAGGTCATAGACGGGAACCACGGCCGACTACATGGGAGTCCAGAGACATAGCCATTACATTAACTGCTGGTCCCATTTTTTTTTTTTATCTCAAAGTCTATGGTTCCATAAGAAAATAGCTAAGAAGTCAGTTTTTACAACAAATATTTGGGAAGTCTAAAATAAATGTGACTGTTGTGAGAACCTCAGTGCTTTTTAAGAACTTTCCATATTTTCTGGTACCACACAATATTCCTAACCTAGGAAGCCAGAAAAAGGAGTTGAATTTTTAGTTACATGTGAATATTAACACTGAAATCAATGTTTAATTTGAGATATATCCTAGTTATACATAACTAACCTTAGGAGGCTATTTGAGAAAAAGGTTGTACTTGCCAGAACCTTTTTATCCAACATATTTTAAAAGGTGGGGCTATGAAAAAGTACTGGGACTTTATGTTAGGTGTTAATGATACCAGACTGGCAGGAGATGGGCTAATGTATCTTTTGGATGTCGAATCTCCGTGATCCCAGTCTGAATATTAGTAAGATTTGAACTGCATTAAGTTGAACAATTTTGCTTCAAAATTTTCCTTAAATGAATTTAATCTCCTTAATTAAAGTAACTAAATATAAAGTCATATGATGACTAAAAGGTCAATCGCTTGCTCTATTTTAAGAACTGTAAAACTATTCACATTGAATGATTTATTATAAAGGAAATTAAATTCAATTCTTCATTCAGGGAAACTGCAAAAGATTTACTTTTGGTATTTGTAGTCACTCTTAAATATTAGTACTTGATAATTAATTTGCCCTAGATTTTATGCCTGGGTTGTGACACAAATGGAATACGTGAAAATAATTATTGTTCTCAAAGTCCATTACTAGCAATGTCAAGGGTCCCTAAATAAGACACAAAAAGTGGCAAAAATGAGAAATAAATAATAGCAATATAAAAATTGTATCATCTACTAATTCTCTAAATAATATTACCTACCATAAAAAGGAACCAGTGGCAGGGCCAGCAGGTGGCATAGTGGTTAAGGCACTAGACTCCTTTATGGTCGACCATGGTTCAAGTCCCAGACACAGCTGTTTGAAACTTATGCAGGGCCTCGGTGTGTGTGTGTGTGTGTGTGTGTGTGTGTGTGTGTGCCCCAAATCCCGAGAGAATAGAGGAGAGATTGCAATATGACCATCTCCCTGGGCAGGGGTGATTTCTCACTTTCTCTCTCTGGCAGTGCATGTACCCTATAGCAAAAATCCCTCTGGGGGGGAAAAAAAAAGACCAGAGTCTATGTAACATGACATTTATGGATTAAATAGAATCAAGATAGAATTATGAAGTTTGTGTCTCCTAGCCATGGCCTTTGTAAACTGATTATCTCGGGATGTGATAAAATGTGATTCTGACATAGCAGATCTGGAATAGGATGTGGTATTCAGCATATCCTACAAGCTGCCAGTGATGGGTCTTCTATGGGTCTAAGAGACAGAGACATTACTCCAACTAAGTCTTGACACCTTGATTCACTGTCCCCTAGCCTCGGCCAACCCTGGGTAATGGGCACATGCATGCCTGATTATTGAAGGTGATAACCAGCCATGAACCTTGAACCTTCTGTATGGGTTAGCCTCACAGATCATCATTTCATTCCTGCATCAGGGACTCTTTTAGAGTCAGGTGTTAAGACATATGAATTGATTGTCATATTTGTGTGAAAATGCACTCCCTTTTTAACTTACTCTTGATAAATAAATGCTTTCATGAGCTGAGAAAGTAAGTAATAAGCAATGTATTAATGTATTCTCTCTCTCCTATATGTTTTTGTTATATATTATATTGTTTAATAGTTATAATGGTTTAGTTTGGATCTTTCTGAATTTCAAGATGCATTCTAGTCCATCACTGTATTTCATACTTAGTTTTCATTCCCCAAACAAACTAACTCATTTGTTTTCTAAATAAGTATTCTTTGGAGAAGCTGAATTCCTACAAATACCAAGGAGTTTGCTTTGCCAAAATGGGCATAAGGAATCTGCCTTAGA
This sequence comes from Tupaia belangeri chinensis, assembly GCF_000334495.1. Lineage (NCBI taxonomy): Eukaryota > Metazoa > Chordata > Mammalia > Scandentia > Tupaiidae > Tupaia > Tupaia belangeri. The sequence goes on from NW_006160041.1 coordinate 7,987,231, forward strand.
ACTAGAAATGTTGGAAGAAACATTAAATAAGCCAAGTTTAAAGAAATTATTTTGTTCCAAAAATAATTCATTCTAGTCTAATAAGTCTTTAGGAAAATAGAAAAAAATTCAGTTTTTTTCTGATTTCAGTTTTCAAACATTAGAAGCTAAAATAATATTGGAATATTGGATGGTATGCCATTTAATGTTTGTTACATGTGTTTCTCGTGTTAAGGCTCCCATTTCTGCTGAGCACTACTTTCTTTGCCATTGCTTGAACTGTTTCCTTTCTTTTGCTCTCTCTGTGAACATTCTAATAATGGTCTGAAGCCAATCAGTCTTGGCTTTTGCCTTTTACTCTCATCCTTTCTTTCCTTCTTGCTAGCTTGGACACATGCCTACAGTATTCCAAACCCTAAATATCACTAGACCATTTAGGAACATATTCTCCTCTTTGATTTCACCTTGGTATAAAATATTAGCATAGCAGAGATATTGGGGGCAAAAAAAAATGAAAATAAAAACGTCATTAGAGTTCATATTTCTCTAGGGATAGGTAATCAGTTTGAAATGGAAATCATTGCAAATCACTAAAAATATTACTCTTAAACAAGTTGATTGTAAACAACAGGAAGTCATAAGATAACTTCCCTAATGAATGAGTTTACCTCAGCTCCTAGCTGAACAAGAGTCAGAGAAGCTATAGGACAGCATCCACACTCCCAGGCTGATTAAAATCTACCTCTGAACTTAGGTGCCCTGGAGAGTAAGAGAGGCAGGTGGAGGACTAAAAAAAATAGCAAATATCACAACCTGGAGTGGAGTAAGGGGTACTGAGAGAAACAAATCTTTTTTAGGAAAACAAAGGAGCATTTCTTAGAAAATTTATTTCGATCTTTCAAGAGTCTCACTAATTGAGATACATGCAATTTCAATTATGCAATTCAACATGCAAGAGGAAAGATACACGAGGAAAATGTTAAGACAGAGAACAAGACACTCAGGTTAAAGGAAAGAAGACCTATTAAGGGGTAAAGATTTGTGTCCCTATGCAAAGGAGCATTTTGCATTGTTTGTGTAGACATAAGACATAGAAATCTATGATTATGTGAAAAATCTGCATTGTTTAATAAAGTCCTAAAACTTACTACTGTTAGAACAAAACAGAGAGGAATTATTCTGTCAATCACCTAAAAAAAAAAAGTAATGTTATTATCTTCTATAAATGGAAAGAGAAAAACAAGAGGTCAGATCGGTGTGAACAATTTGTGTTACTGTTTATGCAATGAATGACAGGGCATCATACATTTTAAAAAAGGATGGATATTTCACATGAAAGTAGTGTGTTTTTTTCCTAACCAAGAGGACACATAGAGGTCAGGCCAATCTGACGGAATTAGAGGTCAACAACTAGCTCATCCTAAACGTCCACAGGGATATTCAAGTGATATTAACCAGAAGAGCAGTCCAAATATGTGAAGGATTTGTTTAAACATGAAAATATACACATGCATGCTGTGCACATCCACCTACTCATTGTTCTTTAAGGATAATGAGGTGGCCAACACAATTTCCACACCCTTGTATGCATGCTCCATATAATCTCTTCCTCTTGAGTGTGGGCTGGGCTGTGAATGTGACAGATTTCACACCCATAACTAGGTCATGTATTATGTAAAAGATGAAGGTATTTTTGCAATTATGGTCTCAGTTGAATTCATCTTAAGTTAATAGAAATGTATGATGCTAGACAGCCCTGTTCAAATCAGATGAGCCCTTGAAAAGGACTGGGCTCTGGGGCCAAGAGGTAGGCATAGTGATATAGTGGTTGTGGAGCTGGACTTCCACATGGCTGACTACAGTTCAAGTCCCAGACCTGGTAGCTCGCTTTTTTTTGCTTTCTCTCTCTCTCTCTGGTGAGTGCATGTACCCTATAGCAAATTGAAAATAAAAATAATAAATAAAATTAAATAAATAATGCTTTTTCTAAAACAGGTACTGGACTCTTCTTAAATTCAGAGAGATTGGAATTGGATAGAAATTCTTCTGCCTGCTTTGAAAAAGCAAACAGCTAAGTTGTGAGAGGATCTATGTATAGAAGGAATAGGTGGCAAAGAGCTGCGGTCAGGATCTAAGAGTAACCCCAGGTCAGTCATAGCCATGTGTGCCAGACACTACTTGGCAGGCTGCTTAGCAGGCAAGTCTCCGTGCTACTTGGGAGACTGAGGCCAGAGGACTGCAAACTCATGGAAAGCATGGGAAATATGGTGAGATCCTGTGTGGAAGAGCCAGGTATGGTAGTACCTCGTGGTCCCAGCAACTAGGGATGTTGAGGTAGTAGGATTGGAACATAGTGACACACTAACACACAACACACAATGACCCGAAGCAATAGTAAACAACCAAAATAGAACCTTTGTCCCACAATTACAATGAATTAAATTCTCCTCACAACTTGAATGCACTTCCTGAAAATCCTGAGCTGAGACAAGATCATAGACAGGCTAACACATAGATTTCAGTCCTGTGAAATTTCAAGTAAGGATGGCACCAATACATTTTAGACTCCTGAGCTACAGACTCTGTGAGATAATAGGGTATTGTTTTAGAATTCAAAGTGGAACCACAATTTTGAAAGAAAATTTATCAGAAACTGATAAAAAAAAAGCTAAACATAGTTGTCCCATTCATTTCAATAATCATGTTCCTTAAAATTTACTCAACCAATGTGAATTTTTTTTTTTGAAGAGGTTTTTGCTACAGGGCGCGTGTGCTTGCCAGACAGACAGAGAGAGACAGAGAGACAGAAAGCGAGAAATCATACCCCAGGGGGGATGGCCACGCCGCAATCCCTTCTCCTCCATTCTCCTCTCGGGATCTTGGGCACGCATACGCATGTACACGCACTCGGAATGAGCCCAAGCCACCGGGTCCGGGATGTGAACTGCTGTCGACTACATGGGAGTCCAGCGACATAGTCAGTAGGCTAACTGCTGGTCCCCAACCAATTTGAATTTTTTTTTTTTTTTTGGAGAGGTTTTTGCTGTAGGGCGTGGGCGATGGCCAGACAGACAGAGAGAGACAGAGAGAGAGAAAGCAAGAAATCACCCCCCAGAGGGGATGGCCACGCTGCAATCCCTTCTCCTCCATTCTCCTCTTGGGATCTTGGGCATGCATGCACACGTGCCCGGCATGAGTTTAAGCCACGGGGTCCGGGACTCGAACCGTGGTCGACTACCGAGAGTCCAGTGACATAGCCATTACGCTAACTGCTGGTCCCACCAATCTGAATTTTTAAATTTGCAGAAAATGTTGTATGCAAATGTTCACAGCACCTTTATTCATGACTGCTAAAAAGTGGAGCAACCACTTTATGTCTTTCCATAATGAATGGATGAACCAACTATAGTATATCCATCTGATGGAATATTATTCAACAATTAAAAACACACACATGCAAAAATGAGCGACCAGTAGAGGATAAAATATGTAAGGATCTTAAATGCATATCCCTAAGTGAAAGAAGTTAAAGTGAAGAGGCTTTATAATGTATGATTCTAAGTCCATGAGATTATGAAAAGGCAACAATCTAGAGATAATAAAAAGATCAATAGTTGACAAGAGTTTGGAAGGAGGGGAAAAGAGATAAATAGATGAAGCAGGAGGGATTCTTTGGAAAGTAAAACTATTCTGTATGTTATTGTAATGGTGGATATATGGCACTGTGTGTTTGTCAAAACCTAGAGAACTGTAGAGTACAAAGAATGAAAGTTAAACTGTAGACTTAATGATAATGTATCAATATGGATCAATAAATTATAACAAATACACCATACCAATGGAAGATGTCAATAATAGAGTGAATTATGTGCATAGGGAACTCACTGTACTACTTGCCCAATTTGTCTATAAATAAAAAAGTATTCTAAACAAATAAAGTCTATTAATTAAAAAAAAAAAACACTTCATGGAGGTCAGCAGGTGACATAGTAGTTAAGGCACTGGATTCCCACATGGTTGACCATAGTCCAAGTTCCAGACATGATGGTTTGAAAATCGCACCACACACATATGTATGAATGTCATAAGTAACAGGAGGAGAAGGGAGGAGAAGAGACTGCAGCATGGCTGTGGGTGGGGGGTGATTTATCTCTTTCCCCATCTCTGTCTCTCTTTCTTTCACTCTGGTGAGTCCATGTGCCCTATGGCAAAACCCTTAACAACAACGACAATATATATATATAACATAGATGTGTGTGTGTGTGTGTCTGTGTGTATATCACTTCAAATATAAATTAATTTTGGCCTCAAAAACAAGACTCTATGAGTATGAGACAAACTGAAGGCTTTATATCTCCTCTAAAGGAGACATTTACCACTCAACTCTGGTTTTTGACAAACAGGAAAAGATAAATATCTCAAGAATTGTTGATCTATGTTTAAGAAAAGGAAACATAGATTTATATATACAGTGTTCTGCTTTTGAAATAATAGAAAAAAGTCAGTTTTAAAGGGTTTAAAATATTTGGGAGGTAGATACAGATAAAAACCGAGTAACTTCCTCTTCACTTATAAAGTATTCACTGATTGCTAAAATAGTGATAAATTAACAAATGGCTGTACTGAGAATCATTTTCTTTGCTACTACCCACAAGTGAAAGTTCAGTTCTAAAATAAATCATACCATATGAAGCAGTGTCCTGTCTTATGCAGGCCCATTCCCTCAATGTTGATCACCTTTGAAGCAATGACCCAAGGTTGCTATCTGGGGTATTTTCTTTTTGGGTTATTCAACAAAATCTAATTTAGTGGCAATGAACCCTTCTCTTAAGTACAGGAAATGCTCTTCCTCTGTCACGGGAATTACAAATTATACCATTAAAAAGATCTATTGTAGTTGTGTTAGTCATATGGTAGGTATACTACATACTAAGAAGACATTTCTGAAATGAATGGTGGCCTTTAAATCCCTTGATGCCCATCTTAGCATCAGTTAAGGAATTATGCTATACTGTGGCCCACTCACTGTGTTCTTCTGGCCATAGAACTAATGAGGGAAAAGTCCAGTATGAATTAATGAATAATCCAATTACACACTACTTTTATAAAATGAAATTTTACACCCAAACGCATAAAATTATTGCAAGCAGTATAGCAAAACAGTACTTAAGTGAGATTCTTGGATGATAAACTGTGGTGGGAATATAAACATGTATTAAGGCAAGGCAGGCATTTCTATAATGTACTTAAAATAGATGATTTCAGAAGTTTTTAAAACTCTTTAACAGACATGATGTGAGTAAATGCACATATGGTACAGAGTTCGGAAGTACATTACATAATAATCTGATTATGGTGTGGAAAGATGGATGCTGTGGGAATAGATAAGTGATTGGGTGTTACAGAGGGGCCTCCATGATTGGGTTCTGGTGTGCATGTACAGTTAGGACATGGGGAAGACAGAGATCACACCCTGCATTGCTTAAGATCCTGCCCTTTGCCATGCTATAGCCTTAAAAGAAGTTGGACCCTATCTCCTTCACCTCCAATCCAAGAATTAAATAAAACAATATGACTTTATAAAATCAGTCAGTATCAGCTATCTCTGCTAGCAATGCAATTATGAACTAACACACACAGTTGAATACAAAACATTCCTCAAGAACCCCAAAGGTGGAAGCATTAGAAGTAGAAATGAGAGGCTTCCCTAGGAAGAAGTAGCATTAGAGCTTCATTAAAAATGGATTTTTAACAGACAAGTTGGGAGTAAATATAAATAATGGTACAGAGTTCAGAAGTACACACAGAGCTTTGTACCTTACCCTTTGTCAAACACATTACTTGTGTTTGATGAAGAGAAGATTTAGTAAGAGAGAAAATTAGAATATCACATTGTTTCAAGAGAGTCCCCTATTACAAGGTAAATAACAATTTTTAACATAAAATTATACTGCTGCCTACCAGATCATAGGCATCTAGTTCATGTTTTTCTAGTATATATATTCCAAACATGATAACATAATTAAAGGTACATGAAATTCTGAGCAGAGAAGCTTGATAAATATAAAACAAAATGATGCTCTCAAGGAAGTCTTGGAAATGGGGATTTTATTGCCATGAATGTTACCAAAATCTAACTAAATAAAGAACTTATTATTTTCAAGTGTGAAGAAATTTAAGAAAGGATCTTACCAGAATCTTTGACAAGGTCCTATTTATACCTAAAGTTCAGTTATCATAAGAGTGGGGTCCATGGGAACAGTAAAGATGAGCTTGACCAGTTTCTGGATAAATCAGGTATGGCAGATGGCTGCACTGTGAAGATTGGAATAGTGTCCTCCTTCCTCACCACTGAGACACGTGGCTGCTAAGATCAGTGTTATGCCAAACATAAAAACTGGTTTTAGATGCACAGCATAGAGCGTTTATTAGGCCAGCTCACCAGATAAGTATGAGCAGATCTTTTGAGAAACAAAAGGATACAGATAATATTCTAGTATTCAGGATTTTGATTTTGCATTTAAATGTCTTGTGTGTATTTCATACCCCCTGCATATATAGTATAAATGGCACCCAAATGTTATCAGAATTTGTGATAGAGGGAGAATGAATGAGTTTCTTGATTTGTGTCTACTACTCTAAAATACCCAGTATTAAAATATAGTGGCTATAAATCCAGACAATTATTGATGTCAAAATATAAAAAGGAAGAACGACACAAGAGATTCATAGGTAGAAAATATTTCTAAGAATTGGGCCAGATTATGCTTGTTATTGTTAAAATAACGTTGGTTGGATTTAAACAAAGGAAAAATAAGCTAAATTCAAATGAAAGAAATAATCAAACTACAGATTAAGTTTTTATCACACAATAAATAAAGTAGCTGAAAAAATCTTCTAGTATTGGGAACCAGCAGTTAGCGTAATGGCTATGTCGCTGGACTCCCACGTAGTCGACTGTGATTCGTGTCCCGGACCCGGTGGCTTAAAACTCACGCTGGGCACATGTGCATGCGTGCCCATGATCCCGAGAGGAGAATGGAGGACAAGGGACTGCGGCGTGACCATCCCCTCTGGGGGGTGATTTCTCGCTTTCTATCTCTATGTCTCTCTCTGTCTGTATGGCGAGCACACACGCCCTATAGTGAAAATCTCTCCAAAAAAAAAAAAAAATTCTTCTAGTATTTAAAAGGTTATTAACTATAAAGGACTGTTTTCTTTTTAAGTGAATAACTTGTTATACAGTATCAATAAATATTCTTAAATGAAAGATGATGTCATTTGTTCTTTTGTACTTCCTACCACCTCTTTGCATCTTCCTATTATTATTTTTAAAGAATTATTTTATTTAACTTTATTTATTCATTTATTTATTTTGACCAGAGAGGGACAGAGTGAGCAAGTGAGGGAGAGGGAAAATGAGAAAGCAAGCCATCGAGTCTGGGACTCAAACTGTGGTTGGCCACATGGGAGTCCAGCACCCTTAACCACTACGCCACCTTCTAGTCCTGCATCTTCCAATTATTAATACAGATGTTATTTTTACTTTCTTAGTGATTGTAATATCTACATTTTGTCTTTATTCTCATTTTTCACAGTTTTTTATTCTTAGTTTTTTTTTTTTTGGGGGGGAAGGTTTTTGCTATAGGGAGCGCGTGCTCGCCAGAAAGACAAAGAGAGACAGAGAGACAGAAAGCGAGAAATCACCTCCCAGGGAGGATGGCCACGCCACAATCCCTTCTCCTTCATTCTCCTCTCTGGATCTTGGGCACACATGAACACGCGCCTGGCGTGAGTTTAAGCTTCCAGGTCCGGGACTCGAACTGTGGTCGGCTATGTTGGGAGTCCAGGGACATAGCCACTATGCTAACTGATGGTCTCTTAATCTTAGTTTTATACTAAATGAATTTGGTTTACACCACTTTTACATGTCACCCTTTAATTACCTACTTATTTATTTCAGTTCATCTATTGTGTGATTTGATTTGATTCTCAAATAGCTTTCTTTTTAAAGGTTAAATTACCCCAATGGTATAGTATTCCTATACTTATTTTTATAATCTTAAGTGTCTAGCTACTGGCTTTATTTTATGAAGAGTGCTGCTAAATATATTTGTAGGCAACCCATTTTATTCCCACCAATCAGTATAGACATTGATTAATTGTGTTCTGACTTTAGATATAGAAGTCTGAAGTCAGTCTAACTTTACTCCCTTACAGATAAATTGCTTTTTCTACATAAAGGCCTGAACAATGTATTTATCTGCAAATTTCAATAGTTAACCAAGTATTACCTCAATTTTGAGGTAATGTCCTAGAGGATGTTATGCTCCTTTTGTAATCCAGTATGTGTTTTTTCTTCCTTGATATCTAAATACTATTTTTCTTTTGTTGATTTCTGAAATTTAATAGTTTAACTGTGCAATGTTTTGCTGTTTAGCATTTTGTATCTTTTTTTGTTTTTATATGCAATGTGTTTTTTCACTCAATTACAAATTTCATTCTGTATTTTATTTTTGAAAAACTTTTCTGCTAAATATTCTATTAGTTAGCTTGGGCTAACATAACAAAATATTGGAGCCTTTTTGGATTAAACAAAATAATTCATTTTCTGACAATCCTAGAGGCTGGAAAATCCAAGATCAAGGTCCAACATGCTGGGGTTCTGGTGAGGGCTCTCTTCCTGGAAGACAGTAGCCTCCTCACTGTGTTCTCACATGTGGAGGGAGAGAAAGGGCGTGAGCTTTCCTGAGTCGCTTCTCTTATGGACAATCATTGCATTATCTGGGCCACAACCTCGTGACTTCGTTCGTATAAACCTAGTAGCTCTCAAAAATCTCCCTTTTCAACATCGTCACACTAGGGGTCAAAGCTTCAACATAAGAATTTTGAGGGGACATATTCAGTCCATAACAAATTTATTAAGTTGTATTTATTTACACACACACACACACACACACACACACACACACCTCACCGGATATAATAGATCCATAACAAATACATTGAGCTCTCAATTGCAGGAATACAAATGAAGACTGATTTTGTATGGCCTTTATAATGTTCTCCCTAATTATTCTCCTTTTTCTAACCCTGACAGTGATGTATTAACTTTTTTTCCATTTATTTTTTTACTAAGTTGCTAAAGGATGCATGTGCTCACTAGGGAGACAGGGAGAAAAGAGGAGAAAGCATCCGTACCCTGCTATGGGATATGGTCATACTGCAGTCACTTCTCCCTCCTTTGGGGATGTTGGGCTCATATGCACACATGCTCAGTTTCTTTCTCAAGCTGCCGGGTCTAGACTCAAACTGTGCAGTCTGCCACGTGGGATCCAACTGGCTTAACACACCAGCTCGTGGAGTGACACGTGATTTATTTTTAATTACAATAATTACTATTTAGCCACATCTTTTTTATTATTTTTAATATGCAATTATTTAGTTACACACAATATATACCCTTGGTTCTGTTTTTTTTTAATCTCATTATTCTTTTCCATAAATAGTTTTTATTATACATTTGTTTTATTGAATTCAAATTATCAACAAATTCTCATCAAATTCTACCATCTTAGAGAACTCTTTTAAGGAATTCTCTTCTATGTCTTAGGTAAGATATTGTCTTAGAGTTTGAAATTTGAAGAGTTGCTAGCTCATTTATTTTTCATTTTGCTTAGATTTACTATGTGTTCTGATATAGTTTGGGCAATTCTTTCAAGCTCTTAATCTAGTATATCTGTCGAACAAATAAATATGGCTCTAAGTTTTCCAAGTTTGCGTTGTAATATTACTCCTTTTAATTGGATTATTGCTGATGAAGCTAGGGCAGATTTGATTTTTTATTTTTAGTTTTTTGTCATAGGGCATGTGTGCTTACTAAAGAGAGACAGAAAAAGGGAAAAAGGAAAGTGAGAAATACCCTTCTCCCCAGGTATAGTCATGCCCTAATCCCTTTTCTTCCAATCTCCTCCAATCCTTTTGGGATTTTGGACACGCACACACACATGCCTGGTGTGATTCTCAAGCTGCTGGCCTGAGATTCGACACATGGTTAGTCATGTGGCAGTTAAGCACCCTTAACCACTATATCACCAGCTGGCCTGAGTTTTGATACTTCTAATTTTATAAATTGAAGAGGAAATTTTATAAGAAGAGAAACAAATAATCAAAAATCTTTTTCAATATCTTTGTATAAAAAGAAGAATTTGCAATTTATGTGAAAGTATTCTGCAGACTTTAGAAAACAAAATTGAAAAGATGATTAGGTAGATTTCAATTTGATGATGCATTATGTTTCTGCCCATAAATTAACAAACACATCTTTTAAAAAAGTTGATTTGATAAAAAATATGTGAAAGATCCAAACATTTTATATGAAAATAAATATTCGTTAATAATCTGTGATAAACTCTGAGAGTATTATCTTGAGGATATGGGCTTAATTATTAAAAGAAATGACATTTATGAACTATGTAAATTGACATCCAATTAACTTGCTACAGCTATCTTATTAAATGCCAATTAAGTATATTAACAGTCTTTATAATTTCATATATCAATATGAATTTAACTGTACCTTTATTGCTATTGTAATTTTGAGTTAATTACATGGTAGATGATTTATCTTTTGCATATTTATTAAGGCTTAGCCTCTGTTCCTCAAAAAAATAAAACTGATAGCTCTATAAACTCCAAAGATAAGTCCCCAAAACATCACTAATTTTCTGGCTTCATACAAATCTTTGTGTTGAAGCAAAATATAAATCCCATATAATTCATGATAGCTGGATAGTAATTTTAATTCTTTATTAATAATACAATAGAAAGCACCTACATAATGCAAACACAAGTCATCATTAGATATTTTAAGTTATTTTCTTTGGTATTATGATTTAGCTTAACGTCTGTTTAATTACAGGAAGATTTTCTGACAACTGAGAGACTTAATAAAATAGGGTTAGAAATATCCTATTAGAACTCACATATTTTAGATCCTTTGGCATAATGTTTTATTTTTTGCCCCAACAATTCCCTGAGTATCTGGCATTGCAGATACTGGCAAATAATATGAATTATAAACAGGCTGGGTCAGAGAATATATATTAGTCTAAAAGCATAAAAAGGACTGGCAAATTAGTTATTCAAATTTGGGCATTTAGAATACCATTGCCTTATTTCATTTAATTCATTAAAATAAATTGTAAAGGGTTAACGGTTAACTCGGTATTTATACAGGGAGACCCTCTTAGACACATATTTACTTATTCAGAAGTTCATGCACTGATGAATCTAAATCCAAATTACTGAGAGCAGAGAGGCCAGAGAATCAATTCATGACTCTGCCAATGGCATCCGTTGAGCCACTGAAACAGATGAGTATATTTGGTATGGTACCTTTTGCTTTCCTGCCTTAGTACACAGCTCAGTGTTCTCAGAGAAGGTGGCCTGGCCACTGAAATGTTCTTGTGTGATAATCAGACGTATGCTTCAAGTGAAGAGGCATTACATTTTTTTCAATAGGCTCTTCCCATTAATTCTGTCCAATGTTAATCTCCCCCATCTTCTTAGCCTTCACATACCTCTAGGCAAGAAGACTGACAAGTTGGTCTCCCTACCTTCCTCCCCTTTTCCTGTCTAGGTAGTGATGACTGCTTCACTGCTTCACATTGTCACTTGTTTCTTTGCTAATCTCTGCCTATTTAAGTCTTCTATAAAACCTCCAATAAAATCACCAATAAAGCCGTCAGGTGTCAAGTACAATAATAAATGCCCTTGGAAATAAAATCACTCTAACGAAATAGAAGGAGACCTAAAATCTTTGCCCATGTGCTTCCAATTAAAAATGTTTCCTTTGCCTTGCCATTATTTATAGCCTTGTTAATGATGGAATTCACACTGAAATAAATGTCTTTCTTGTTGGTGATTATTCATGAGGCCCAAGTGCATATAAGCACCCCAGAAAGAACATACTATATGGTTGTTTGAGGTTGAGAGTCACTGGGAATTGATGTAGAAAGTTGAGAAATGATTTCAACTGTAGCTTCACAATGGTTCATGGAGTTCTGTGTTTGACTGATAAGGACGAACAATTATGACCACTGGAGGAAATTTATGGAAATTAATTGAACAATTCCAATGTGGCAATGCAATATCAAAATTGCAATTTGTACAGATGGTGACCCTTTCCAGTCAACTAAGCAATGAAAATAAAGTGGCTGTTACTTGTCAGAACACCAGCGTTGGGACATAACGCTTTCATGGCACCCCAGCACACATGTCAGATAGGCAGCAGGCACAAGACTAAGTTGAAAAATGAACAATTATTATTTTCTTGGATTTAATAGCCTACAATCATACTTTATTTTGCTCCAGTTATTACTATTGATAGGATTTTTAAAGATCCTTTCCCATTTCACAGCTACAAAAGATGCCCATGGAAAGGGAAGGACATTATTAGTCTTAATAATAACAACTTTTATACAATGAAGACTTCTTTAGGCGTTCTACACATTCGTAGTACACAAAACAGCTCTGCAATGGAGCCATTTTTCACAGTGATTCCACATGTGAGAAGAGAAACTCATTCATGAGAGGCTAATTACTAGAAAACAGGTACCTATTTGTCCCTGGAACTTATATTCTTCATGTGAGTTAATGAACTTAATCTTTTCCACATCATCATAGACTTCATTCCTCTTAACATGTATTTCCAACTCCCCACATTTTTCTTGCATAATTGCTTTAACACCATCTTCTGAAAGCATCTGCATGAGTTTACTCATTGAAATTATTTCCTTCTGTGTTGTCAGGAATACCTTGTTGTTTGTATATTGGAATGAACACATAAATAAATACCGTGTCTGATAGTGCATGCGTGGTATGGAGTGGTGAGGTAAACATTCACTGTTCCAAATACCTTAAATTTCTTTATACCTGTATTTATAAATGTTTGATGAGTTAAAAGCCCTATGCATTCATTATTCTGGTTTTCTTTCCCACACTTTCTTTTGCAATTTTTCTCCCACAGAAAGCACAAATATGTGTGAGTAATCAATCTTCTGAACTCTCAATATATTGAGAAATACTTATAACAATGATTGTGCCAGTAATAAGCTTTAATTTAGGTGACTACTTTACTTCGGTCTATTGTTTATTTCATTAAAGCATTCTTAAAACACCAGAGCTCTTGTTTAAGCCACAATGAACAATTATTCTCTTGGAGTTGCTAAAATTTTGTTCAATTTATGCTATAGTTCCATTCAAATTTTCAACACAGCCTTCTCTCTTACCTTGAGTTATTCTTGAAATAATTTTCTATAGCAGTTAAATTTGTAAACCCTTAAATGCTGAATGAAAATCATCATTAAATAGTCTTTGGTGGTATAGTCCTCTTTTCTTAACTATGCTACACATATCTAAAATTTGAAAGAAGTGATAGGAGAACACTTAGTCAGAAAAGTGCTTGCACATCAATGTTTATTGCAGCATCATTCATGATCACCAAGACATGGAACTAACCCAAATGTTCACAAAACAGATGAATGGATTGAAAAAGTGTGGCATATATACTCTATGGAATACTACTCAGCCATAAAAAAAACAAGACCCTTTCATTTGATAGAAATATGGATATGAAGGATCTATTGCTGAGTGAAGCAAGCCAGGATATGAAAGAAAGATTTTGTATGTATCCACTTAATATATACCGACTATTCGCACTCTATGGTGAAGATCAAAATATTGGAGGACATAAAAGCAGTGAAAATAGTTAATGAGGATAAGACAGTGTGGAATGGGGAGGGAGAAGAGAAGAGTATAGAGAAAGATAGCAAGAGAATAAATAGAAAGGCCTGACATTAGTAGGACACAGATACAGTTTATTACCTGCTGCTGATGACGTGTATAGTATTCTCAACTGGATTGGTCCGAGAAATATTCCATGTTGGGTAAAGTCTTTTTACAAGCAAAATAAGAAATAGTGATTGACTGTTTAAAAAAATAATTGGAGGATTAGCAGTTAGTGTAATGGCTTCGTTGCTGGACTCCCATGTAGTCGACAGTGGTTTGAGTCCCGGACCCGGCGGCTTAAACTCACACTTGGTGCATGTGCGTGTGTGCTCAAGATCCCAAGAGGAGAAAGGAGGAGAAGGGATTGTGGCATGGCCATCCCCCCCTGGGGGGTGATTTCTTGCTTTCTTTCTCTCTGTCTCTCTCTGTCTTTCTGGCAAGCACACGTGCCCTATAGCAAAAACCTCTCAAATAAATAAATAAATAAATAAAAATTTGGAATGATAATAATAATATAATAATGATCAGGAAAGATAGTGAAAAGCCATTGGATGATAAAATGGGGATTTTAATGGCTCTGTATTGACTGAGATGCATGGTATTCCTTCTGGAAAAGGAAATGTAATACACTGTAAAGTTATATGTGATTCAATGTAATATAAACAAGATTATGATTATAATAAATTAAAAAAATGCAAAAAAAGAAGTATTACTCTAAGTTATTTTGTGCAGTTGATTAGAAAACATGTATTCAGCATTAACCCCTCTCACTATTAATATTGGGACATTTCTTAAAGGAATTCTATTGCATATTTCATTTCTCTCCAAATAGGAAGACCGAGAGTGTCAACTCCTTCTTGATTCTGACAGCCCCCCTCCTTAGTAAAACCCCCTAAATGTGTTTTCTTAACGATGTTGCCTATGAGGAGGTTTTCAAAACACTCAAGGAAAAGAGTATTATGGAAAAAAAAGCATAGATTTCAGATTTTTTTGTACCAACATAAACTTGTATTGTAATTCCACTTTTTCTATGAAAATTTTCAAGTCCCCTTAAATATTAGTATGCACTTATTTTTAGGGTCTCCTGCACATAAAATTTCTATGGATCTTTTCAAGTCATAAGAAAACTATTTCTTTTCTATTGAAGTTTATATCTATGAAAAGAAACTGTACCATTGTTGATTCTATGGGATAATTTTAAGAAATTTACTTAATTTGGTCTATGGCCATCACTTTTCTTTCCTCAAAGTCATTTTTTGTGCTTAGTGAATGTCCCAATTACTCCTCTCCTTAGTTTGTTATGTTTATACATTTCTAGATTCTGGTCTTTTTCCATTTACAGGCATATATCAGGCAGGGGATTAAGTCAGGGGATAAATTTGTCATCACAGTGAAGGTGGCTAGTAAAATTTCCTCCAATATTTTTCCTACAGGATAGGGAGTTTAAATGAGAATCTTAAAGAAACTTGTGAATCAAAAATCAGACAAAGTGATCTGTTTTTTCTTTTCTTTTTTTTTTAGAGGTTTTCTTTTTGTTTGGCTTGCCAGAGAAAGAGACAGAGACAGTGGGAGGGAAAGTGAGAAATCACCCCCTAGGAGGATGGTCACGCTACAATCCCTTCTCCTTCATTCTTCTCCTGGGATTATGTGCATGCATGTACGCATGCCCAGCGTGATTTTGAAGCCACTGAGTTTTGGACTTGAACCGTGGTCGGCCATGTGAGAGGTTAGTGATTTTACCACTATACCATCTGCTGGTCTCAAAAATGATGCTTTATACAGATGTTTAGCCGTGTTATAATAGACTTCCATAGTCATTAACATTAAAAATTTGGGGCCAGTAGGTAGTATAGTGCTTAAGACACTGGATCCCACATGGCTGACTACACTGTTTGAGTCCTGGACCCAAAGAGTTGAAAATCATGTTGAGTACATGTGTGTGCATGCCCACAATCCTGAGATAGCAATAGTGGAAAAGGGACTGTACTGTGGCCATTTCCCCAAGGGGGATAATTTCTTATTTTCTCTCTGTCTTTCTTTGTCTCTCTCTGGTGGTACATGTGACCTATGTCAAAAACCTAAAAAATAAATGAATAAATTTAATCAGAAAAAAAAGATTAGAAATAGACTTCAAAGCATGAATATGTTGTAATTCATGTATTCCACAAAGAACTTGCATGTAGATATACATAAAATCTGATCAAGACATTAAGAAAAAGAAAAATACTTCAGAGGAAAAACAAAAAATCAAAATCTAGGAAATTTACAAAAGAACAAAAAGAACATATCTAAATGATCCATACACATACATACAGTTTTACAAAATAATTTTTCATGTTTATATATTTATCCCAAGAGCAAGAGACATGGGGGAGAGAGAGCACATCCAACAGTGTCTTGATACCACTTTCTATGCCTAGCTTTAGCCATCTCTGGATCATGGGCACACATGTGTCCTGCATCCTCAGGAAGGTCACCAGAAGCAAACCCAGAACCTTCTCATCGGGTCGGCCTTGCAGAGCAAGGTGTGTTATTGCCATGCCACCAGCTAGCTCCCATAACAATTATTCTTGCTTACAGAAATGCAATTGCAATGAGGTCACTAAGATAACACTACACACTCAACAGAATATCTTAAATGAAAAACTAATAACAATGACCCCCCCTCCCCAAAACGAGAAAATAAGCTGGCAATACCAAGTGCTGGCTAATATGTTGAATAATGCAAATAATATTACTAATGAGAGTAGGGTACAAACGGTTCACAAAACTTGTTTGAAGATTCTAGTAAAATAACAGGTAATCTAACATTCTGTTCATACTCACACAAATAGAAATGCTAGACTACAGTGTGTGTGTGCACATGCATGTGTGTATCCACAGGCAAGTCCACATATATATATCAAAAGAATTACTATAGGGGCCAAAATGTGGTGTGGTGGTTAAGGTGCTGGATTCACATTACCCACTGTGGTTCAAGTTCTGGACCCAATGACTTAAGGATCATGCCAGGTGCATCTGTGTGCATGCCCAAATTCCTGAGAGGAGAATTGTGAAGAGGGGACTGTGACGTGTCCATTCCACCTGGGGAGTGATTTCTCATTTTCCCTCTCACTGTCTCCCTGTCTCTCTCTCTCTCTGGTGAGTGCATGTACCCTATGACCAAAAGCTAAAAAAAAAAATAAATAATAACTATAGACATGAATGTCTACAGTACTGTCATTCATGATGACTCTAAACTGGGTTATAAACTTCCAATGTACATCACCAATATATTGGATAAAAAACTCTGGTAGAGTCATAAAATGGAATACAGTACATTATTAAAATCAAACTATTCTACAAGTATAAACAGATATGAATCACACACATAAAATTTTCAGTGAAATAAGCAATAAAGGATACATATGGATGATATCAATAAATATTTCTATTAAACAGGGAAGTCTATCTAATCTACAATGGTAGATTATCTTACCTTTCTGTGAGTGGTTAATAATGGTGGTTAAGGTTCTGGACTCCCACTGGTCGACAAGTCCTGGACCTAGAGGCTTGATTTCTCACTTTCTCTCTCTCTCTCTTTCTGTCTCTCTCTGATAAGTGCAAATGCTCTATTATAAAATAATGATAATAATAAATAGAATTAAATAAATCTTTAAAGAAAATAATGGGGAGGGAGAATAAGGAAGATTGATCAGCTGCTGATAATGTCTTATATCATAATCTAGGTGTAATTTATTTGAGTGTGTACACATTGTAAAGATTAATAAAGCTCCATGGGACCAACAGATGGCATAATGGTTACTTCACTGGACTCCCACATGGTCAGCCATGGTTCGAGTCCCAGACCAGATGACTTAAAACTCAAGCCAGGGAGACCAGCAGGTGGCATAATGGCTATGTTGCTGGACTACCACGTAGTCGACCGTGGTTCGAGTCCTGGATCTGGTGGCTTAAACTTATGCCAGGCACATGTGCATGTGTGCCCAAGATCCCAAGAGGAGAATGGAGGAGAAAGGATAGTGGTGTGACCATCCCCCCGAGGGGTGCTTTTTCACTTTCTTCTTTCTGTCTCTGTCTTTCTGGAGAGCACATGTGCGTATGCCCTATAGCAAAAACCTCCAAAAGAAAACAAAACAAAACAAAAAGCACCTTATGCCAGGTACGTGTGCATGTATGCCCAGGATTCTGAGAAGAGAATGGAGGAGAAGGGACTGAGATGTGGCCATCTACCCCAGGGTAATTTCTTGCTTTCTGTCTCTTTGACGAGCGCATGTGCCCAATAGCAAAAATTTCTCTTAAAAAATAAATGAAATAAAGCTGCATGTTGTATTGGTGCACTTTATGCATTGCATTTCAATAAAGTACAAAAACGTATTAAGAACTAGAAACATAAGGACTGTATCTAGGGAAGTGGATAAGAAGCTCCCAAAGACAGAACATTTTCCTTTTTTATGACAGCTCTATGTGCTGAGCCAGATTAAATATGACTGAAGAAACGCTGTCCAGCTTTATCTTATGGAGAATATTTTTAGAAAAAAATAAGTATAATCATTCATGCTCAGTCTGCCATTTACTTCCTAATGAATATTATCAAGTGTTTTGGTCTGTAGAGTTACCTAATAACTACTTTGTAGAATTGTTTGGGAGGTTGAATAACATAAGACCATAAAAAGTATTTGTTTTAGTGCATAGCACATATTATTCTTATTATCTTCATTACTTTTTCCTATTATATAGCATAGTTATTCATTTGGACTTTTTGAGAATCAGTTAATTGTGTTTAGCCACATGATAGTGCTCACACTCCCGGTTTGCTTTCTTTGTTTACAGAAGAGAGATTTGTAGGGTGAAAGGATGGTAGAAATTATAATCATGTCACACAGGAGCAAAGCAAGATCCCTCAATGCCAAGAACGTGCTTCAAGTCACCTTGCATAGGACAGAGGCAGGTGTAGAACTAGGTCTCATGACCGGATTTCTTGCTCTGTTCATTGCCCCATGCTGCTCTTGGATACGCTGAGATGAGAATAGCAAGATTCATGTTCAAAGGGCCCAATAGAAGAAATCCATCAATACATTTCTTTCTTTGAAATAGACTAACTCAGAGACATCTCTTTTTAGCAAGCTGTGATCATAACACAAATTTGAAGGCAAAAATCAATGTAGTCCATTCTTGATTTAACGCAAATCAGCCCTTCAGCAACATAAAGATTAGTATTGTTAATCACTTACAGAGATTCCCCCCCACCCCCTTCTCCTCTTATAAGGGCTTCTTATTGTCAGAAAGTTTTTCCATTAAAAATTTGGAGAATATTTTTTCTCTCTGGGGAAATTTTAAAGGTATCAAAAAGGGAGTATTTCACATAATTGTCTGAAGTCTGTGTTCATGGTATTTCTATGTTAGAGGAAGGAAAAGGACCTCCAGAATAAGTAGAGTAGACAGCAGGAAATGAAGGGGTGAAATCCCTTTTTTTCTGTAATCACAGTTCTTTCTAAAATCACATAGTCTCTATAAATGAGATAATAAAGTAACTCACATTGGTTCCTTCAGTTCCCTGGAGTTTAAAGTGTATTAATGGCTATTGAATTCGGAATAAATAAACTGGATGGAAAAATCATTATGTGAGTTCTATTTTCCAAATATCAATTTGGTTTCTAAGTACTCCAATAACTTACCCCTAATTTCCAGCTTGAAGCTTCTGAGAAAAATAGTTAAAATTTGGGGCATTATTTATATTTCCCCTCTTATAATAATGGAATGTAAACTCAGGCTGAGTTTATTGACTATGGTTTAAAAAAAAACACATTTTTTTAACATACTTAATTTCATCCTTTGGGTGATAGCAAACAATAAAAAATACATTGAAAATAATTAGTTGAAATAATTGGATAAATAGACCCTCTCTTCTCTTTATTGAATTTAATAGTATCATGTGAACCCCCTAGTCTCTCTGCTAAGAGTTCACATTGAGAATAGTGAGTAGAGTTGAATCAGAGCAGAATTATATCTTTCCCTGGAATAAATGCTTTTATCTAAGCAGAACCATATCTTTCTTGGGGTAAATGCTTGAATTTCCTTATTTTTAGTTTGTATACACTGGAACCTTAGTATTTTCCTATGCCACAAGTGGAAAAGGGCTTAAATGGTCAATCACAGGAATGGAAAATTGAATCTCTGTAATAGCAAGGGCAGGGTGTGCCATCCACATATTTGAATATGCACAGATCTTTTTGCAGACAAAAATGCATTTTGTATCACTAAATCTCACTACCATCAAAATGGAAGCAATAAACTATCAAGAGTAAGAAAAAGTCAAATTCCAGCACACAATCAAAAGAGATCAACAATTCATACTCACAGTTCAAGGTCTTGTGAAGTGTTCAAAATATTCACAAATGTTTAATTTTTATGTTCAACAACCACTCAATGAGCTCTTAGCACTGGTGTAATCTTTTCTTGTAGTTTGTTATTTTACTTTCCCAAATGTCCTCTTCTACTCTGGCAAATCATAAAATAATTCACCCATTTTACTTCCTGCTGGTTTTTAAAAATTTAAATTCGTTTCAATGATGACAAAAATATTTCACGCTGGGAAAAACATTTTGTAATTAAATATAAATTTTAAGAAGTTATAAAAATACAAGTTGTAAAACAGTTTTAAAATATTACAGAAGTTACTCATATGCATATAGTCAAAAGATTTTCAAAAGATTAGGATAATCCTTTAATTCACAAACTCAATTCCTTCCTTCCCTTCCCCCTTTTCTTTCCCTTCCTCTTTCC
>NW_006160041.1:8007810-8011119 GCF_000334495.1 Tupaia belangeri chinensis
CCCTTTCTCTCTCTCCCTCCCTGTGTCCCTTCCTCCCTGTCTCTTTCCTTTCTTTTCTTTCTTTTGACTACCTTTCCTTTCTTCTATCATTTTTGTAATTGTAACCTGTATAGCTATTGAGGGACTAAGATAATTAAATAAATACTCATAACCTCTTCTCCCTGAGACAAAAACAGGTAATATTTTGACATCATCACTAACAAAATTTCTTCTATATGCTAAATGCTTATTGAGTACAGAACTATACAGATGTGTGTTAGTTGAGATCACAGTATATACAAATTTGGTGACTTATTTATGTGCATTCTGAGTTATATACTTATAAGTTATTTTTTTAAATAAATTATTTTTTAATTCTAAAAATTGGGATCTTGATTTGCTCATGATCAAAGTCATGATCCCAAGTATTTTGTCTCATTTTAAGTCTAAAGTGAAGTTTTAAACACATGTTTTTTGCTGCATATTTTTCATAAATGTGGACTTAACTCATAATAATGATAATCTGGAGCTGCTACTAAAATTTATTTTTATTTTTATTATTTATTTATATTTTTTGGAGAGATTTTCGCTATAGGGCACGTGTGCTCGCCAGACAGACAGAGAGAGACATAGAGACAGCGAGAAATCACCCCCCAGGGGGGATGGTCACGCCGCAATCCCTTCTCCTCCATTCTCCTCTCGGGATCTTGGGCATGCATGCACACACGCCCGGCGTGAGTTTTAAGCAATCGGGTCCGAGACATGAACCGCGGTCGACTACTTGGGAGTTCAGCAACATAGCCATTACGCTAACTTCTGGTTCCCTGCTACTAAATTTAAAATGACAGTTACAATGATGCAATAGAAGACACATTTTTCTTACTGTTATTGTATTTATGGAGGTGAGCTTCTCATTCCTCTTTTTCTCTCCATCTTTTATACAATAACCGGATACCTATTCTGAAAAACAGAACCTCTACACTTCTCTAGATGCCTCAAGTTTTTTGTAAATTAGAGCACACGTATATTATGTTGTCTCCTAAGTACTTCTTCACCATTTAAACTTTCCCTGGTGGCTCTTTCTCATCTGTTGAATGTTTCTGACAGAAAAAGGACATGCCCTTCCATGTCCAGTGGTATGAAACTACACAAGATTTCCTAAAATACAATGTATTTTTATATTGCCATATCTTTCACAAAAATCACTCTATTTCATCACAAATATCCCTGACTGTGCTCTCCCCAAACTTTCTAGCCCCTTTCCACATATACGCACATATTCATTTTTATTTAGTGGAATGTACTCAAGCATTCGTCAGAGCTCAAAGAAATACCTTCTCATGGAATGCTATCTTGCTCAACTGCTCCAGGCAGAAAGAGTGACTCCCTTAGTTATTATATACTATTGATCAACACAAGACTTTGCCACTGTGCAATTTGTGCTTTTACAGGACAGCAACTGAATCTTTTTATGAATCAGGCATTACAACAAGATGTAGAATATATATTGAAAAAAATACATTAATTAACGGGATCAATGTTCATATTTTAGACACGGCACAAAAGCTTTTTTAACTTTTGTGTGAAGCACGAGAACTGAGGTGAATGGAGACAATAATGAAAAACGTCAAGCTAGACCAAGCTGAAAGAAAATAAAGGACAATTATTTGAGCAATTTGGAAATGATTTCGTTCATTCTGTGGCATCTGCAAGAGAGCAATAAAACAGTGAGTTACTGGTGTGAAGAGAAGGAGTAGGGCAATGGTGAATGTGCTGGTTTTCAAGAGGTGAGTGAAAAATCACAATCTGTGTTTCTGCGGCCAGAGTTCAGTCGCCACCTGAACATATCAAAACACCCCGATCTCCAGACTCCAGTACTCACTCCTTTAGCAGAGTACGTTTTTAACAAGGAAGAATGTTCCTAAAAGCCAAGAGATCCTATATCAGTACCAGGTATTTTTAATCAAAATAAATATTCACTTAAAAAAAAGTAAGGCACTGGATTAAAATATCTGTATCCTCAGTACCTGTCTTTTTTGATTTTCAAAATGTTTGTGGTCACTTTCTTAGGGGAAATAAAATACATTTAAGCAGAAATGAATAAAACTGGAAAGAAGAAAAATGGCCACAAGGTTAAAATGTTAGGAAAAAGCTGAAGAGAAACCAACACAGCTGCCCAGAACCATGGAGAAAGCCTTCTGGGGATCTATAATAAATGAACATAGGTGATTAAATTTAATTCAGTAGTTGATGGCTCCCAGGGGCCAGGCTTGCCTCTCAGTACATGAAATATATAGCACTATGTTGGCTTACACATCCGCTGCCAGGCGATAGGAAACACACTTAATTCTCCCTCTAACCATCTTTAACGTGAGAGGTAATTTATTAAAGACCTTGCCCTTCCCTTTGGTACATAGTTCAGGCTGCCTGTTTTTCTTCTCTCTTCATGGTATTATTTTCCTCCAAAATGGTGGGTTTGTCAGAGAAATTTCCATGGGCACGGGATGAGACAGATCATTTCATCATACTTTCATTATTGTGGCCTTTTGCATGTAAACTCAAACTACATAAACATGAGAACTGTCATTCCAATTAGCTGATGTTTTCTAAGCCCCTACTGTGTGTCAGGTCACAGGGTGATAGGGCTGCATAAGGAAGCAACTACACCCTGGGCAAGTTTATATTTCAGAGGGAAGAGTGACATGAAAATATAAATCCCCAAAACAACAAGAACAAGAAGCGTAACTATGATGAGAAGAGCTCTGCCTTCATAGAGTGATGCTCAGTGACAACCACCAAAGTACCTAGAGATTTGTTTGGCTGGTTTCATGCTGTGTCCTCCTGTTTGTTTTTTACTCAATAGGTGGAGAGACAAGGTTAAGGATTTCTCACTGCCCAGATGACTGGGCTACTCAGTTATTGTTATTGACAGGAAAGTGTGCTTAACAGGACCGACAGTTGGTAATGGTTATGTTGTTGAACTTCCACATAGTCGATCGTGGTTTGAGTCCCAGATCAGGCAACTTAAAGATCACGCCAGGTGCATGTGCATGCGTGCATAAAATCTCGAGAGGAGAATGGAGAAGGGACTGCGGTGTGGCCGCCGCCCCTGGGGGGTATTTCTCACTTTCTTTCTCTCTGTCTCTCTGGCAAGCACACGCACCCTATAGCAAAAAATCTCTCTCTCTAGAAAAAGAAGAGGATGCTTATCGTACTACTGGTTTTCATGCTATGAAGGGAGCAATATTGCTTC
Source organism: Tupaia belangeri chinensis (assembly GCF_000334495.1). Classification (NCBI taxonomy): domain Eukaryota; kingdom Metazoa; phylum Chordata; class Mammalia; order Scandentia; family Tupaiidae; genus Tupaia; species Tupaia belangeri. The sequence continues at coordinate 8,011,043 of NW_006160041.1, forward strand.
ATTAGGACGTCTATGGAATCACACATGATTTTGAGGGGGGTGGGGTCTAAATAGTTTTCATCAATGAAAGAGAACAA
>NW_006160041.1:8011150-8012905 GCF_000334495.1 Tupaia belangeri chinensis
CTGAGATTGATAACTGTCCCAAACCTGTTCATAAAGCTCAGCACTGAATCATCTTTCTTTGAAAAGAATTATTGGTTTAATTTTATTTATTACTATCACTTTTAAATTTGAACAGAGAGAGACACAGAGATAGGGAAGGAAGGTGAGAAAGCAAGCTGCCAAGTCTGGGACTCAGACTGCAGTCAGCCATTTGAGTCCAGCACTTCAAACACCATGCCACTTGCTGGTCCCCTGAATCATCTTTTTATTTAAAAAAAAGGGGGGGAGGGGAAGATCAGCAGTTGGTGTAATGGCTATGTTGCTAGATTCCCATGTAGTTGACCACGGTTTGAGTCCTGGACCCAGGGGCTTAAACTCACGCTGGACGCGTTTGTGTGTGTGCCCAAGATCCAGAGAGGAGAATAGAGGAGAAGGCATTGCGACGTGGCCATTCCCCATTCCCCCTGGGGGATGATTTCTCACTTTCTGTCTCTATGTCTCTGTCTTTCTGGCACGTGTACATGCCCTATAGCAAAAACCTTTCCAAAAAAAAAAAAAAAAGAAAGAAAAAGTACTAGGGTAGAATTTCCAGATAGAATTGCTTATAATCATGGTCTATAAATTAAATTTTACACAGTCATGAAAATGGTAATACATGGTTGTCAATAATTGAATTTAAAGTGAGTTTAGTTCATTTTATGTTTTAAATAGCTACATATTTAGCATTGCCTAAATTAGATTCCTCTTCTCCTTAGTTTGTGACCATTTGTTATAGACATAACAAATTTTCTTTGTATCTTTTTCATTTTGGCTATAATAGTTTTATCTCAGAAGATCAAATTGTGGCTCTGACACCCTATGTCAGCCCTTGTCCACAGCACCTGCATTTATATATTACACATGAAATATTATTTTCAAGATGTACTTTAACAGTATAAATTCCCATAGACTTAGGATTTTAAAATGCAGTTACAGCAAATCACCTAAGGATGCTATTTTTAAGTATTGGTATCATGGCTTATTTAATTTTTCACTACAGAGCAATAGATCAAATTTTTATATCATGTATATAATTGTCATATCAGAAAGATATTTTAGCTTGCTACTATCTCATATTCCTGTTGCTTAGATAGTTCTATATTTCATAAAGTCTCTTCTGTGAATCTACCTTTATAACAGAATAAAAGGGAGAACATAAATGTCCTTCAAATTGATTCAATATTTTTTCCTAAAATCTTTCCTGGCAACTCTTTCTTCTCTTGACACTTCTATTAATTCCATCACCCACTTTTGAATTTACAAAAAATACTGATATGCTTTTGTTATAGAAAAAAGAAAAATGAGAGGCTCAACACTGAGTGATGAATGGAAAATTCTAGCACCGGTCAGAGTTAAGGTTTTGAGGAATGAGTCTGAAGAGATGAGAAACTCTGACCTCATCCTGTCCCATATTGGGGAAGCAAAGTCTCTGAGTGTAGCTATTACAGTGGGTCCGCTGGTAAGCACATGCCGTCTGGAGTGACCTGCTGTGACATAGTCGCACATATGGGGTTGTGGCATCCAGCTGCTTAACTGGAGATGTGTCAAGTCTATATGACTGAAGGCAAGATGGCCTGGTTAGGGTTGCTCTTTTCCTTTTGTATTAAGTGAATAAAATAAAAAAATATTTAAATTCACTACATAATTTTTCTAGATGTTGATAACACTTTTGTCTTTATTTAACTTTATTTATTTATTTATTTATTTATTTATTTATTTATTTAAATTTGACCAGAG
>NW_006160041.1:8012936-8016483 GCF_000334495.1 Tupaia belangeri chinensis
GAGAGAGATAGAAAGAGAAAATGAGAAGGCAAGCCACCAAGTCCAGGACTCAATCCACAGTTGGCCATGTGGGAGTTCAGTGCCCTTAACCACCATGCCACCTGCTGCCCCCAAAAGTTGGATTTTAAGAAAGACAAGCTTCTTGTAACACCTTTTGAGCACTACGAGGGTCATAGATAACTGAGTTTAACTTTAAAAAAAAAATGAAGCAGATATTTAAAATCCTGATGCAAACAAAATGAGAGCATGAGATAGTTGGGTAAGTTCTCTAGAGCTAGATTGCTAGAATTCAATGTCCAATCTGTCTTTCATACAAGTTAGTAATGTCTCTGCGACTAAGTGTCCTCTACTAGATTAATGCTTATTAATCTAGTAGGCGACTTCATAAGGCGACTTAAGAATTAAATAAGTTAATACTTGGGAAGTTTAGAATGGTGTTTTACTCAGGACTCCAAGTGCAAGTCATTACTGCATTGCTTCCCTGCTAAAAAAAAAGGTTAAACTCTCTTGAAATAAATCTGTCCACACTGAAGAAAAGGCAGTTTTTCTCTCTGGTCAAATTTTAAAATAATAATAAGGACAAATAAATAATTATTTAAATAAATAAATAAATAAATAAATAAATAAATAAATAAATATATAGCAGAGCTGAGTGAGTACACTCAGGGAGACTTGGAAGAATGACCTCAGTAGTACTTAGAATCTATCCACGCCTCTGCCCAAACCTTTCTCTGGCCTCTTATGTTGAAGTTTGGTCTATGTCTATGTCTTATCTGCTGCCCCTAACTGACTACTGCCTGATCTGTCAGAAGTAAACATTCCTGATATAGAGCATCTCGTTTAGCTTTAGCAATGGACTCATGGCAGATAGCCCTACCACCCACTTTTCAGTATTTACTTCTACAAGACCTCAACCCAACCAGAGGTCAACACCAGCTCTTCCTTGGTTCTTTGGGCAAGGAGCCTAGAAGGCAAGGACAACAAATGTTTAGCACCTATTTAGAGATTTAGAGATGCTTTGGAATAAAGAAAGGTTTTACCTTCCTTTCATTTGTTTTTCTTTTTCTTTTATTTTTTCTAAGTCTTCTTTCACCCTTGAATCCTTTTTTTTTTGCATTGTTCTTCAAGGGACTGTCAACACTTTGTAGAACTGTGGTTCTCAGGAATACAGTTAGAGACACACAGTTCTAAAGCACTCTTCATATTGATTAAAATGTGCTCTGGTTTCTGTTCCCTTTGTGATTTCTTTCTTTTTTAAGAAAGAAATTTTTGCTATACGGCATGTGCACTCACTGGAGATACAAAGAGAGATGGAGAGACAGAAAGTGAGAAATCACACCCCCACCCAGGGGAGGATGGCCATGCTGCAATCCCTTCTCCTCCATTCTCCTTTTGGAATTTTGGGCACACATGCACACACGCCCGGCTTGAGTTTCTAGATCTGGGATTCAAATTCCGGTCAGCCATGTGGAAGTCCAATGATGTAACCATTTCTCTATCTGCTGGTTCTTCCTTTTGTGAATCTTAATATTTCAGTCCATGGATTACCCTTCTATGAGCCTTTTGCCACCCTGTACCCATTATGATGCGATCTCACCACATAATTTTTTAGTTGTCTCCACTGGTTCCATATATTACATTATTCAGTCTCACTCATGGATCTTCCCAATGAGCACCCTCATGAAGAATAGGTACCACATTTCCTGCCACACACCTATACTCTCTCTCTCTTTAGCTAATATTGGGTACCTCTCTCTCTCTCACTTGTTATCTCCCCAAGATGGAGAATATTTAGAGGTAATTTGTGTTTCACTATTTAATTGCTTTGGCCTTAATAATGGTTGACCAGCAATGGGTCAGATTAAATCACAACTAAATTATAATGTGCTTTTCTTAAGCTAATGAACCACTTGCGCCCCAAGAGAAGAAAAAGAAAATATTGTTGGTTTTGTGAGAGATTGTTTTCAGCTTCAGCATTCCTTATTATGGGTCAGACAGAAATAGAAATGTACTTAGTATTGCGATATCTAAGACTGCTTTTTTTTGGGGGGGGGTAACTCTCTTATCATTTACATTCATTGGTTTGAATGGGGCAGTCCCTAGGACATGTAACCTGGACTGCCACAGAAGAACACCATACCTCTCCCTATCACACTGGTGTGTTAGTCAGCTCTGGGGGTTTTCTGGAAGGTATTTCAAGATAAAGTTTCTTTTTTGATGAAGTTGCTCAATTAATAGGCATAAGTAACATGCTTACTGCTTTAATCCATTTCATGAGAGATCTTGCATTAATGTGAAGGCGTTCTTTTTTTTGGGAGAGGTTTTCGCTATAGGGTGCGTGCACTCACCAGACAGAGAGAGACAGAGAGACACAAAGCAAGAAATCACCCCCCAGGGGGGATGGCCACATCGCAATCCTTTCTCCTCCATTCTCCTCTAGGGATCTTGGGCACGCACGCGCATGCACCAGGCGTGAGTTTTAAGCCACCGGGTCTGGGATGCGAACCATGGTTGACTAGGTGGGAGTCCAGTGACATAGCCATTATGCTAACTGCTGGTCCCAATGTGAAGGCATCCTTGACAGAGGGGATAGAAAAAGACTTATATAAAAATCCCCTGAATTTTAACTCTTTGAACCTCTTTAGGAAACCATACCTCAGCAGAACTACCTCTGGATAATCAAATATGTTTTCGTTTCCCTTCAACTAGTTTAAATTTTTGTTAGAAATATAAATGCCTGATTATACAGATTCTAAATGTGTATGATTTAGGATAAGTCACTTGAAATACAAAACCAAAAACAAAACTAAACTAAACAAAAAACAGTGAGGCAAAACTTAGAACAACAGACAGCATCATACATGTGGAAGAACCTTCTAGAAGCGATTTTTAAGTCTAGATCAAACTTCTAGGGCTGTATTACTTATTGACATATATATATATATATACAACATTAAAAAATGTAAGTTTTGATAAGCAAGGACTTTTGCATATCTTTGAATCTCCTTTTATAGCATGAAAATTATTGTGCTAGATATTATAACTGTAAGATGACCTTTCAATGAACACTGTAAAAAACCATAGTTAACTGATAAGAATTAGCTAATTAAAATTGCTATTTATGTAAAAATTTACAGAGGAAAATATTCATGTAATACATAGTTGTTTTCTACAAATAAAGACATCAAAAATGAGATATTTCTAAATATATTTTTCAAATTAGGCCAGTTTTTTTTTAACTTTTTTTCTTTGTATTACTTCTGTCATTGACTAAATGCTTTATTAAAGTGTTACTGACTTTTTCTACTAAAATTATAAATTATTTTCAATCTTGTTATAATATTCTCCTCACTACCTATGACTCCACAGTCATTTACTGTATTTTGCTTTGGAGAAAGTTAACTTAATATACTTTGTATTGTTTTCTTTTGTAGGAAAATAACTTGTCACCCGCGTGTGCAATACAATCTGCTTCAATTGTGAGCCAAATTTTAGAGCCAAATTCCCCAATCTTTCTAATCACATGAGCTGCCAATATTACAAATAC
>NW_006160041.1:8016869-8069910 GCF_000334495.1 Tupaia belangeri chinensis
TCTTTCCCTTCTGAATTTCTGATTATACATAAGATGTGGAACACAATAGTATTTCTAGTTAGAATAAGCCATAAAATAACTAGGAAATGCTTTGGTTGGAGATACAAAGTACTGTGATGACCGTAGGAGGTTATAATTTAGGAGATGTATTGCTTAAACTATACTAAAAATATAAAGAAAACTTGGGTGCAAATTTCAAGATAATATTATAATAAGAACCAGAGAAATCTAGACAGAGACACAGGTGATAGCAAAAGGAGTATAGCTCACAGACACACTCGAGAGAAAAAAATCATTTTATTTCCTGTTGTAGATTTCACCTCAAAAAATCCTGCTCAATTGTGCACCCTTATCATGAAAAAGACATACTGAAATGTAAATGATATTCCAATTCCTAAATACAATTGCAAACAAAAAATTCCTGAAAAATAATAAGAGAAAACCATTTAGCCATAAAGACAGAGTTCATCAGAGTGCTATTGCCATTGTTATCCTATCATCATCATTATCATCATCATTGTCACCATCATGATCAATTATCATCAGTCATCTTGCTCAATGAATATGTATTTGGTTTCTGGCCCAATGTCAGATATTCAAGGTTACTCCATGACAATAAAAATGTAGCAAGGTAAATGGAGAACAGACATGTTTCTTTTTCTTGAACTAGTTTAAACTGTTACCCAAAGATAATGTGATACTGGACTTCAAGAACTGACTTTATCCTACTTTAAGAAGACATAACTTACAGACTTTTTATCGTGATTCTCTTTTATCAGATTCATATTCATAAGCACAATGATTTTTTCCCTTTTTTTTGGAGAGGTTTTTGCTATAGGGCATGTGTACTCGCCAGACAGACAGACAGAGACAGAGAGACAGAAAGTGAGAAATAAGCCCCCCCCACCCCCACCCAGGGGCATGGCCACACCGCAATCCCTTCTCCTCCATTCTCCTTTCGGGATCTTGGACATGCACATACACGCTCCCGGTGTGAGTTTGAGCCGCTGGGTCCGGGACTTGAACCACGTTCGACTACATGGGAGTCCAGCGACATAGCCATTATGCTAACTGCTGGTCCCAGCACAATGATTTTCTAATAGGTATATGCAAACGGTTTCTCTGTCTCTAAGACTGAAAGGTGTAGAAACTAAAACCTATTAAAATGGAACTTTTGTTTGTTTGTTTTTAAGTTTTAGACTTCAGACAGACAGTGTCGGAAAGGTTTGAATAAATGCATGTTTTCATATACTGTAAATTTTCTGAGGAGCAATACAGAATTATTTCTAAATATTACCATGGGCATACTCATTTATCCAGCTATTTCAATTATAGAAGAGTGTAATGTATAATAAATTTATTTCAGCATTGTTTGTGATTAAAAAAAAAAAAGCAGCGGCAAAATAATGTCCATGGTACTAAATACAATGAATGTCATGTGCCCAGGATACTTGATTCCTCAGAAGTGTGGGGGCCAACCCCATGTCTAGTAGTTAAGAGAGTCAGATTCCACACAGTCAACCACACTTTAAATCCTGGCCCCAAGAGCTTGAAAAACATGCTGGGCACATGTATGTGCTTGCCCCAAATCCAGAGAGAAGTGAAATGGAGAAAGAATTGCAGTGTGACCATACCCTATTAAGGGTACTTTGTTTCTCTCCCACTTTCAATTCCTTTCTTTCTTTCTTTCTTTTCTTTCTTTCTTTCTTTCTTTCTTTCTTTCTTTCTTTCTTTCTTTTTTTTTGAAGAGGTTTTTGCTATAGGGCGCATGCGCTCGCCAGACAGAGACAGAGAGACAGAAAGCGAGAAATCACCCCCCCAGGGGGGATGGCCACGCTGCAATCCCTTCTCCTTCATTCTCTTCTCGGAATCTTGGGCACGCACACACACGCGCCTGGCGTGAGTTTTAAGCCACCAGGTCTGGGACACGAACTGCTTTCGACTATGTGGGAATCCAGCGACATAGCCATTACGCTAACTGCTGGTCTCCCACTTTCAATTTCTTCAAGGAGGAGGAGGAGGAGCAGGAAAAGAATGAGAAGAGTTTGAAACTGTTGTCATTCACATCCTTGAAAGTATTACTCTAGTTGTGTGTCAATCCACTTCTCCTTTAGCTACTAAACCTGTCTGCTCTTCAGAATGATCTCTATCCTGTTGAGAGGCTCTAGAGCCCAACTACCTGCTTTGAAAGAGTAAAGCAGCATCTGACTCAGTAAATATATTCTATATTACTGCTATTTTTAGTGCTTAAGTGTCAGGATTCTTTAAGCTTTGATCCTATACCTCCTTTCTTTACATATGTTACCTCAAATAAAATAATATTTATGGATTCATTTTTGCATCTATGCAGAATTTCTCTCTCTAGGCCTGACCTTTCTATGACTCAAAAATATAACCTTGTATATAACATTTCCATTTGCACATTAGTGTGATACTTCAAAACCAACAAATTCAGTATGAATTAACTCTATTCGCTGCCTTGACACAGGCCCTTTCATATCTGGTTCTCTTCTAGGTTGATTCATCATGTTAACTATGATTACCTTTTGTATAAGAGATACTTCACACATTCAACAGTGAAAAGGTGATAAACTCAGATTATTCAAGAAATCCATTTATGAAATTGATGGCATCTTCAGAGAAGGTAATTTAGAAAGAATTTAAGAATTTTACTGTTTACGAAATGGTCATTGACCAGGACAGTGAATTTCCCTAGACCTAATAACTCATACCTAGGACTACAGGGGAGACAGGAAGAAGTACGTACCAGAAGGGAAGGGAAGAGGGCTACCCAGTAGAAGCTGTGACTCAGTCAATGATGCAACTAGGTCACAATGACCCCCAGGGGGAAACTAAGAAAGTGAATACTCTGACTTCACTCCTTCCAGTTTCCTATCATTTCTTCTCACTGGTTAAATTCAAGTCAAAAACAGAGGGGATGAGAATCCATTCTAGAGTCCATACTGATCAGTTTCCAGAGGCATAGGGCAGGGAGAGAAGAGAGTAGAGATTAACTCAACTAAGGATGGAAGATTTTCAGCACTTTTATATTCCTACTCCTAGTAGACTTTCTGAGACATTGTCAGTTGAATGAGTAAATTAAGTAGCATATCACTTATGAACATTTTAAAAACAAATCTCTATTGCTACATATTTTATACTGTGTATAAAATACTTTCCTCTTTACCAAAAAAAATTTTCTTACTTTCCTTTTTTTTTTCCTTACGTGTTTTGCCATAGGGTGCATGTACTTCCCAGAGAGAGACAGAGAGAAGGAAAGACAGTGAGACAGAAAGCGAGAAATCATCCCGTAGGAAGTGGAGGTTGGGGGGAGGGGATGACCACACTGAGACAAGGATTAGACCCACCGAGTAGGTAAATAGAAAAATGAACACACGCTAAGTCATCATCTGGGCAGTGCATCCAAACAAAGATGCTAATTCCTTCTAAGACCACCCTGGGCAGGTGGACATAGTGAAATTCTTCACCTGAGAGAGATTTGCAAGAGTAGGAAAAGCCCAGGGAATCAAACAAAGAAGCCAGAAACTATGACAGCCTTTCCCCTACTAAATATTCATTACCAACTCCAGGTTAAAAGTAACACCTAATCCATGCTCCATGCAGTTGTCCTTCTCTGTCAGTTGCCCACTCAGGAATGGGGGCGTTTTTCTTTCCTAATAGAAACCTTTACTTTTCTATTAAAACTTATGTTTTTCTACTTTACATGTTTTTAGAGTTTTTGTTTTTGTTGTTGTTTGTTTGTTTGTTTGTTTGTTTTTTGCATCTTAGGACAGGTCTCTTAGAGATCTGGTCCTAAAAAAACTGACAGGCAAAACCTCTCACCTTAGTTTTTCACTGGCAACCCATTTTCTGAGACCTCTCCCTTCATCTTGGGAGTGTTGTTTTTTCCTCCTCTTCTTCAGTAAACTCCTTGCCTGGCTATTCCATCCCTGTGGGTCTACATCTCTAACTTTCAGTATTAGTTATATTATCAGCTCTTAGAATGTTTAGTGATCTGCACATTCTAAAAATTAATAGATTAATGTTGATGAGCCATCTGAATGCCAGTCACTCAAACTAATGGTGGACTTTTTTCCCCGTCATTTTATTTTATTTATTTTAGATTTTCTGTCATAAAGCATGTATGTTGCCAGAGATATAGAGAAACGGAGAGGAAGGAAAAGAGTGAAATCACACCCCGAAGTGCTGGCCATATCACAATCCCTCCTCCCATTCTTCTCTTGGGATAAAAGCACACATGTACACATTACAGCATGTTTTTTCTGGCTTCTGGGTCTGGCACTTGAATAACAAGAGTCAGCCATGTGGGATCCAGTGCCTAACCACCATGCGAGCTACTGGCCCTCCCATAAATTTAACTACAAGACCATACCTTTGATTTCAAACTTCTGTTTACATTATTATCATAATCATATATCAACTATCAATCACTTCAATTTACACTACTTATTTTAACCATACAAAACTATTGTTTCATCTACAGAAATAAGCATTGTGTCAGGGATTGCTGGGTGACCATCCCCCCTGAGGGTGATTTCTTCCTTTCTATCTCTCTCCCTCTGTCTTTTTTGGCAAGCACACGCACCCTATAACAAAACCTCTCAAAAATAAGTAAGCATTGCATTGCACTCCCAGGCTTTACTAGGAGGACTGCAGATCTCCTCTGAACTGTGGCCCAACACAGGACAGGAATTACAACCTGGGGTGGGGGTAGGAGTTGTTCTGGGTGCTAGGAATATGACGCCTATACTGGGAAGTCCATGTTCATGAAGGTTAGAGGTGGGCTAGGAGTATGGGGGTGCCAGAGAGGGGAGAGCTGTATGGAGACAGGGAAACTGAGGATAGGTAGGGATGTAGGGGGTAAGCAGCTTCCCCTGTGAGGGAGGGGCATTCACACTATCTTAAAACTTTTTATAAACATAGACTTATTTATGTATTTGGATTTTGTTTTACTTTTTTATGATAGTGCATTTATGTGGGGTGTTTGTGTGTGTGCGTGTGTGTGTGTGTGTGTGTGTGTGTATACAGTAAAGACAGAGAAACAGAGAGAAAACCTCTCAGTCTAATCATGCCACACTCCTTTTTCTCCAACTTGAAATCTCAATGAGGTCTATGGTATCTTACATAGGCATGTAAGACTTATCATAGGTTATGATATGAATAATAGTTGACAAAGAGTTTAAGATTTAAATAAAATCAATTGATATACAGTCATATACATTACATTCAACAAAGTTTTATTTCTCTAAAAAATGTATTATTATTATTTTCTACTTTCAATTGCTATACATCATTTAGCTTGCAGAGAGAATTTACCCAACATGAAATACACGTTAGACCAGTCCAGTTGAGAATACCATACACATTATCATCAACCGGTAATAAGCTGACATAAACAACTCAAAAGAATGCATTATATTTTAAGTTAATTATAGTTTAATACAGAGAATTAAAAAAAGAAAAAAACTTAACAATTTTCCTAGGTCCCAACGTTTGCAAAGTGGCAAAGCCAATAATAATCCCAACCCCAGTGTGTGATTCCCAGGCCTCTCCTCTTTGTAAGAAACGATGCTACCACCCCTGCTCTCTGCCCTACCCCCAACTGGCCCCATCAATCTTCATCAGAGGTCTCAATGTCACTCATTTTCAGATTTAACCTTCCCTGGGGTAGATGATACATTTTAGGTTATGTCTCTTTACTATTGTCAAGATCTTGGGGCCAGCAGATGGCATGGCGGCTAAGGCACTGGGTTCCCAAATGGCTGTCCACGGTTCTAGTCCCAAACTTGGTGGCTTGCTTTCTCCCACTCCCTCTCTCTGTCTCTCTTCCTCTGGCAAAACTCATGTGAAAAAATAATAAATAAAGTAATTTAAAAAAAATAACAACTATGTGCCACACTTTCTCAATCCATTCTTCAGTTTGTGGACATGTGGGTTGGTTCCATGTCTTGGCAACTGTGAATAATACTGCAATAAACATAGAGTTGCAAGCACTTTTCTGACTGAGCATTCTCCTGTTCTTTGGGTAAATACTCAGAAGTGGACTTGCTGGATCATATGGTAGTTCTATTTGTAGGTCTTTGAGGAAACTTCCTATTGTTTTCTACAGTGGCTAGACCAATTTACACTCCCATCAACAGTGTAGGAGAGTTCCCCTTTTACCATAATCCTGTTAGCATTTATTTTTTGTATTTTTAATCTTCACCATTCTGACAGGAATTTGGTGGTATCTCATTGTGGTTTTGATCTGCATCTTCCTTCTGATGAGGTATGTTGAGCATTTCCTTATATGCTTTTTGGCTATTTGTATGTTTTCCTTAGAGGGTTTTTTGTTCAGCTCATTTTTCCCATCTTTTAAATGGGTTAATCTTTTTTTCTATTTTTTTTATTTTTTCAGGTAAGCCTCTTGAGTTCCCTATGTATTCTGGTTAACAGTCCCTTAATCTGAGGCATAGTTTACAAAAACATTCTCCCATTCAAAGTGTTGTCAATTCACACTAATTACTGTGTCTTTTCTGTGCAGAAACTTAATTTGATGTAATCCCACTTCTCTATTTTTGGGATTATTGTCTGTGCTTTGGAGTCTTATGTAGAAAGTGTCTGTCCCAATATCTCCCAGAGCTTCCCTCGTGTTTTCCATCAGTAGTTTTATAGTTTGAGGTCTTAGGTTTAGATCTTTGATCCACTCCAAGTTGATTTTTGGGCACTTAATAGTATCTAGCATTTCTCATATATTGTCTTCATTTTTCTTGGTTATCTTCTCAGTCTTTTTGATAATTTTTCTCTAAGTCAGAGGTTTTGTCTTCCTTCAAGATTCGATCTTTTGTGTGATTGAATCTGCTTTTAATACTTTTGAGGGAGGTTTTAATTTCTTATATTACAGTCTTCATCTCTAACAATTCTGTTTGATTATTTTTTATGGTGTCTATTACTTCTTTCAAATTGTGAAAGGACTTCCTCATGTCCTGGGGCTCATTGTCTCTTTTCTCTTGCATCTTCTGGAAATTATTGTCTCTTTTCTCTTGCATCTCATATAGTGTTGTCACTATAAATATTCTGAATTATTTATCTGACATTTCCATGAGTTCCATAGTATCATCTCTGGATGAGAGTGCATTTTTTTCACCTTGGGAGAGATATTTTATTGGTTTCTTATATTCTCGTGCCTCTGTGATGGTTTCTAGTTATCAGGTGTATTATATGTTTCTTCGTATATTTTTCAAGTTAATTTTGAGTGTTCAAATGTGAGCAGGAAGAAGTGATCAGCGATCTCTCTACTGCTCTATGTCCCTGATGCTCACTCAGCAACCTGCACTGTTGTCTCTGGACTTGGATAATTCAAAGTCATCTCAATTTCTAGAAAACAGCTGCACCTGGGGCTGAGCTGTTGAACTTCAATTGAGAAAGAGAGAAGTGGGTACATGGCATGCAATACACGTTGTGCACTTCAAGAAATGCTGAAGTCTGAGAATTCAGAAGTGTGTGGCAGGGTTGAGCCACAGTCTCTCTGCAACTTGGTGTCCCTGCTGATCAGTACAGCCAGGTCACTGAGGCGAATGTCCCGATGGTGTGGGGAGCGGGTAAAGATGGGCTTCTCCAAGTCCCAGTGAACACAACTGAGAATTCCAAGGCATGTGGAGGAGGGGATGAGTTATTCTCTGTAGCACCTTTCCCAGTCACAAACAGCTCACCATGCAGCAAGGCCATCTGGGACAGATATCCCAAAGGCATACCTCAACAAATCTTTCTAATTATTATAATATCCTCTCTATGTTACTGAGTCATTTATAGATAGATCATATTTTCTTTAAGAAATTATATAATAGACAAAAGTACTTATAGACCTTCCCAAAAGGATGAGAGAGAAGAATGGGGTAAGGGAGAATGGAAGCTACAATTTCACATTCTTTGTTAGCCTTATTACATAGCCATAACAGAAAACCACAGCACAAGCAAAATATATTCCAATTGCTGCATCTAATGTGAAAGCTCTAATAGTGAACAAAATTGAAATATTAAATTCTCCATGAAATTTGATGGATTGCTGACATATCTGACATAAGTTTATTTATAGAGTCAAAATCAAGTTTGAATTATATTTGCACTTAAATGGACAACAAATTTTTACTAGTTTATATTATGCCCCTACAGAATACACTTCTTTCACACATACACTCAGGCATGCACATATGTGCATATGCACACACTTACACACATACCCACACACAGTAACTTTCCTAATGTATTCTACTTACACTTGAATTTAGAAAACATTTACTAGTGCCTGCAATGCAATAGGAATGGGACTAGTTACTGGCCTTGCCACTGTGACCCCAGTGTACACAGTGCTAAGCATCATTGTGTACTTTTTTTTTTTTTTTTTTTTTTTAGATTTTGCCATAGGTCACATAGGCTTGCTGGAAAGAGACAGAAAGAGAGAAAAAGTGAGAAAACATCTTCCAGGGGGGATAGCCATCCCACAGTCCTTTCTCTTCCAATCTCCTCTTGGGATTTTGGGTATACACGTACACATGCCTGGCATGTTTTTCTATCTGCCAGGCCCAGAACTTAAACTGTGAAGTTGTCCATGTGGGATTCAGCACCTTAATCATCATGCCACCTGCTGACCGTACATAGTTTTATATTTAATCTTCATGACAACACCATAAGCTAAGTTTTCTTCCAATTCTGTATGGATAACCAACTCTAGGTCACTTGAAGCAGCAATTAAGGAACAAGAGTGTTGCAATTCAAATCCTTTTAGAGATACAGGTTTTTGTTTCATTGTGGCTGAAAATGATTGACTAAAGGATATAGAAACACAATAAATGGATATGAATACCAGATATAGCGTGTGTGAAAGAGTAGGATCTGAGGAAGGACATTGAGAAGAAAAATAGAGAGGCAAAGCATTAATGGGACAAAGAAATGTGGTATTATCTGTTGAAGATATTTTATAGTTTAATCAACTGAACTAGGGAGAAATGTTCACCTGTTGAAATATTCACTTTGTAAGCTAAATAATGTGATTGAATGTATAAAAGAAAATGAAATTGGGACCGGCAGTTAGCATAATGGCTATGTCGCTGGACTCCCATGTAGTCAACCATGGTTCGAGTCCCAGACCTGGTGGCTTAAACTCACATTGGGCGCGTGTGCATGCATGCCCAAGATCCCAAGAGGAGAACGGAGGAGAAGGGATTGTGGCATGGCCATCCCCCCTAGGGGTGGGTTCTCACTTTCTGTCTCTCTGTCCCTCTGTGTCTTTCTGGCGCACACACGCGCCCTATAGCAAAAAGCTCTCAAAAAAAGCAAGAAAATAAAATTTAAAAAAATGTAAAAAAAATAGTGCGTGCACGAATGTGAGAGAGAAAGAGAGAGGGAGGGAGAAAAAGAAACAGAGGGAGAGGAAAGAGAAAGAAGCCCCCCCCCCATCATTCTGTGATACATCCAACCCCTCCAGATCTTGGGTACCTAGGCTTGCTTGAAACCCTTGATAGGCATGGGGGTTCCAGCACTGAAAGCCAGTACTCTGCAGGCTGGGCCACCTGACTGTGTCCACAACAAGTTTTGAGGTTACATTTTCCCCTGTCTATTTAATTATGATCTCATTATGATTGACATAAACAAAATATGATTTAAAGCTTAAATTTTGTTCTGTTGGTAAAGTTCTTTTAATGCTTTATGTAGTATATATTTTTATCTACATGTCTGGGACAAGGCATTTGCTGTTGCTAATTTTAAGAATTAACTTATTCATTCTACTTTATTTTTATACACCTACCTGGGGCAGTTGTCATAGCAAAATTAAAGGAATTACAAGATAAAGTGTTAAATATAAGACACAAAGTCGTATCTGAATTCAGATAAACAACAAATTATTTTGTGATTAAAGTACACTGAAGTGATTGCATGGCAAATTATTATATTAATAATATTTATTGGATCCAGCAGGTGGCACAGTGGTTAAGGCAGCTGGACTCCCACTCGGTTGACCATGGTTCAAGTTCCAGACCTGGCAGCTTGCTTTCTCACTTTCCTTTTCTCTCTCTCTCTGGCTCTCTCTGGTCAACTTCAAATAAAATAAAATAAAATAAAATAATGACAATAAAAAATTAAATAGAATAATTCTTTAAAAATCGTATTTATTTATTTAAAACTTAAATATCTAGAGATATCTGCTCTAAAGAAAGTGGAGCTGTAAATGAAATATACATAACCTAGATGTCATTCAGTGTCACCCTTGTTCTAAAATCTAAATCAAGTTAAAATCTGTTTCAACTTTATAGTAGAATGCTGCTGGGGTTTTTGTTTATTTAATTTTTTCTTGTTTTAATCTTTTTGTTTTCATTTGGTCCATGATGCATTTATAACCTTTTCTTTGGAAATCAGGCCCCATTTTTTTCCCTCAAGATTCATCATCTTGTCTCAGTTGTTTCAATGTCAAGTGACTCTTATCTTTAATTCTAGCTGTGAGCATATAGCTTAGGTCTGGCCAATTAAAACATTCCTTCTCTGTATTACTATCTTTTTCAGGGACAACAAGCATGCAATTAAATTAAAACCAAAGCAATTCAGTGAAATATTTTCTGGAATTGTTGTGGGAAAATGCATAAACTTTCCAGCTCAATTTGAATGTTAAAAATGGAGCAGAGGGTATGCCTAGCCATTTTGCCACATTGTGAATAGAGTAATTTCTGAAAAGATGGAGAGAGAAATAAAGTTCTGGTAACATTATTTGAACCACTGATTTTAGCCATGTTAAGATCAAGACTATATATTATTATTATTTTTTTTTCGGGGGAGTGGTTTTTGTTATAAGGCATGTGCGCCCGCCAAAAAGACAGAAAAAGACAGAGAGACAGAAAGTGAGAAATCACCCCCCGGGGTGATGGCCACACCACAATCCCTTCTTCTCCATTCTCCTCTCGGGATCTTGGGCACGCACGCACAGGTGCCTGGCATGAGTTTAATCCACCAGGTCCGAGATTCAAACCACAGTCAACTACATGGGAGTCCAGTGACATAGCCATTACACCAACTGCTGGTCCTGTACATATGATTTTTTGAGAGAGAGAGATTTTTTGCTATAATGTGTGTGCTCTAGCCAGCCAGACAGAGACAGAGAGACAAAAAGTGAGAAATCAACCCCCAGGGGAGATGGCCACACCACAGTCCCTTCTCTTCCATTCTCCTCTCGGGATTTTGGGTGTGCATGCATATGCATTTGGCATGAGTTTTAAGTCACTGGGTCCAGGACTTGAATTACCGTCGACTACATGGGAATCCAGTGACGTAGCCATTACGCCATCTGTTGGTCTCAAGACTATCTCCGATTTTTTAAAATTTTCACCTTATGCCAGTCTCTGGTTTCTCATCCTCCTTCCCCATAATTAATAATTTTATTTATAGTAACCCTTTTTATGCATAAAACTACTTTCACAAGCTTTAAGGAGTGGACTTTCAATGCATATGAGACTATAATTCAGAAGGGATATATTCTGGTACCATATGCCACTTAATTTAAAATTGTAAAGTTTACTGTCTCTTCTAATTATTATTCTGGTGACCTGTATTATCTACTACCAAGTAATATGTTGTAAATTGACAATGAAAAAAAGGAAATAAAATGATTCTTTAAAAAATAGTATTTATTTATTTAAAACTTAAATTTAATTGAGGCCCCCAGACTTTTCATTCTTAAAGGGCAACCTTAATTCTTAAGCTACTTTGCTGTTTCCACATAGCTGTTGCTCTGAGGACTTCCTCTGTCAGGTAATTTTTTCAAATTGATTTTTTTTTTATCTTACTAGATAGAATTATATTAAAATTCCTCATTTTATTTTGAAGTAAACATATTACATAAGATGCAGGCTAATTTAATACTGTATCTCCCTTTATGTCCAGATATAAGAGATCCCTTTGTAAATTGGGGAATTAAAGGAAGCCTACATCATCCAACTCCTCTTTTTCTATTTCCCATCTCCTTGAGGCTCTGTGCCCTCTTCTGAATTCTCCTAAGTTTCTCCAGTTCTCTTCAGCCTTCCAAGACATAGCACACACATTCTTTCACTTGACCAATTTTTCTAGAGTCTTCCAAAATCACATCTTTTGGCAATATGAAAAGCTGTTTTCAGGGAGAAGATGTGTTTAAGCTATTTCAATCAAAATGGGATCCTGTCATTTCCATTCTTGTACCTGACCGACTTTTATAACTTGTCATATGGATGCCTTTTCCCAGACCTGCAGAATGTATTTGCCATTTTTCATTGTTCTGGGAATCTGAGGTTTTTTTCTTTCAAGCTAGCTTAAAATAATGCTGGAGTGATCAGCAATTTTTATTACCTTTCCCTATTACAAGCATGGAATTTGTAGTCCTCCTCTTCTGACATCTCACACACAGAAAATGTACTTACCTATGCACGTTTCATGCTTACTTTGACATCGAATCATTTCCTGCAGTCAACTAAAAACAAGCAAAAACAAAAACAAAAACAAATAAACACACACATTATGATCCATCATCTCTCAAATATTTCAGCTTTTAGGTTTATATGTTCAGCTTCTTATTCTGTAGGTTGTTAGCTGAGAGGTAGGGATCTGGTACATTCCATCTTTGTACTAACGAGTGCTCTGTGAGATATTAATGAAGGTTTCCAGAAACTGATGGTTGCAATGTCACTTACAGTGCAACTTGGGAGAAAGAATTTCACTTAAAGATAGTGGCTTTTATGCCTTAGATTTCTTTCTCTAATGCCGTCCTTTAGATGTGCTTGTAACAATGCACAGGCTTCCTTCTTAAAAGCTAAATATCTCTAAGAGCTAGGCTGAATACAGGTATTAAAGATCAATACCTGTCTTACAGAAAGAATTAGAAATTTTCAAGAATGACACCCTTTCAATCAGTCTTTATATGATTATACATTTTAGGTGAATGGGTGTGTCTGGAGAATGTTTGACAATTATGAAGGCTTAGCTAACGCATTGTTTCCTACAGACCTTTTACCATGTAGTTTTTTCTAACATTTCTTTCTCCTTCTCCCTTAAATCTCAAAGGTGTTTTGTTAAGGCTTGTACATTTTGTTCCTTTGTGATGACACAAGACTGGGAGAGAATTTGGTAGCATAGCAATAACACATCCAGTGTCATGGGTTCACCAATAATAAATGGCTACTGAGTGTGCACAAGGTCGAAATTTTCTCCCTGAGACTGTGGAGGATGGTTCTCCATGTCAAAAATAAAGGTAGCTTACTTTTAAAATGAATTACTATCATGCCTGCTGACTTTGTTTTTTAGTAAAGACTAGATTATCTGAATTCTTTTTGAATGTTCTGGGAGCTCAAAAATGGATGTCTCTGGGGCTCCTTAAAGTGAGGGGAAATGTGTGGTGTCAAGGTAACTAGACCTCTGATGCCGGAAAGCAGTTTTGATTGACAAGCTCTTCATGGTTCTGTGGAAAAGTCAGTCTTATTTCAGCATAGCTTCTGGTATTATGGTTGTTCATTTTAAAGTACTTGTACAATTGGTAAAACTAGCATATTAAATATCAGTACCAATCATTTAAAATTTCAGTGAAACATCTTGTGTCATTCTCATGCATGCAAGGCTGACTATAAAAATATCTAACATTTAGAACCTCCTTTTTTTCTCCATCCCTACCAGTTCACCATTATTCCTTGCTAGTAACTGCATGTTTGTGTTCCCTCAAAATTTATATGTTGATTGCTAATCCCTAGCATGATAATATTTTGAGGTGACGACTTTAGGAAGTCATTAGATCACAATTGGAATTAGTGCTCTTAGGAGAAGATATGCAATGGAGATGATCTTTCTCTTTTCCGGTGAGGATACAATAAGAAGGTCCATGCAAAAATAAGAGGGCTCTCACCAGGAACCAAAGCAGCCAGCACCTTGATTTTGGACTTCCAAGACTTTGGAATTATGAAGAATAAATGTTTGTTGTTTAATCCTATGGTATTTTTGTCATAACAGCCAAAACTGACTAAGACATTTACCAATTTTAGAATTCTAAAGATTTTATATTTACCCTTTTACCAAAAACTTTTTTGAACTGCATCCCAGGAACTTACTAATACCACAGACACTTATTAAGTGAATTCTATACAAGAGTAGTACAGAGAAATATCTCTTATTCTTGAAAGATACTACCCGAAGTGATATATTTTTTACTGAGATACCACATAGAAGAGTGTTTTTGTTATTGTTTGTTTGTAACAAGGAATGTTAATTTTGTTGATTAAGGAATAATAGCAATTGTCAGGCAAAGGAGATTGGAAACCAGTCTACAAATGCACTAGGGCAGTATTAATATCTGATCCTGTGAAGTCAGCTGAGGAAGGGTTCAACAGTCATATCCACACAGTTACTGTGATTATCCAAATCCAACTGAAGAGGAATAGGGTTTTCCTGTATTTTCTCTTTTTAAAAATATGCCAGCAGGTGCACACTCTCAATCACTGGAGCCAGAGAAAGAGAGAGAGTGAGACAGAGGAAATGAGGAAGCATCCCCCATGGGGCATGATCATGCTGCAATCCATTCTCCTTCATTTTCCCCTACTTTTAGGATTTCGGGGTATGCATGCATACATGCCTGGCATATTTTTTGAAGTGCTGGTCTAGTATTTACCTTAGCCCCCACAACACCTGCTAGGCCCCTAGATCCTCTTTCATCCACCTATCCTCAGAAAAACATCTGTACTTTGATGGCACTAATTCTGCCATTTGCTTCAACATAGCTTAAATTTTAAATAGAACATCTCTCTACTTACCTTTGAAAGATATTGTATAAAATATAACACCTGTTGAGTTATATCAGAATCCTCATTAGAACATTTTTTTTTTAAAGAATTAGGTTGTTGAAAAAGTCATGACACATTTTTGCATAGAAAAAAACATAAAAAAATATGTCTTTCCTGACAACCCAATACTTATTTATTTTTAATATTTTATTGTTATTATTATTTTCTTTTGGAAAGAGATTTTTTGCTATAGGGCATGTGTGCTCATTGGAGAGACAGAGAGACAGAAAGTGAGAAATCATCCCCAGGAGAGATGGCCACGCCACTATCCCTTTTCCTCCATTCTCCTCTTGGGATTTTAAGTACACACACACATGCACCCTGTGTGAGTTTCAAACTGCCTGGTCTGGGACTGAAACTGTGGTCGACCATGTGGGAGTCCAGCGCCTTAATCACTATGCCACATGCTGGCTCATTATTATTATTATTTTTTAATTTGACCAGAGAGAGTCAGAGAGAGAGAGCTGGAAAGTGAGAAAGAAAGCGGACAATCTGGGACTCTAACAGTGATCAGCCATGTGGGAATCCAGTGCCTCAACCACCACACCACCTCCTGGCTCCTAGAACAAAAATTGTATAATTTTATTTATTTATTTTTTTTTACTTTCTAATGTACTCAAATGTTCAGCAAATACTCATCAACTTTGTGATATTTTCCATGTGTTAGACACTATTCTATACTATCAGGATATAAAGTAAGGAAGAAAAAGCTTATGCCCTTTGACATAAGCCTTCTATGGGATTCAGAAAATTATTTATTTATTTATTTAATCTGTTATTATTATTATTATTTATTTGACCAGAGGGAAAAAGGAAAAATGAGAAAGCATGCCACTAGGTCCGTTACTCAAACCGTGGTTAGCCATGTGGGAGTCCAAATCTTAACCACCAGGCCAGTCGCTGGCTCCCAAAATAAAGTATTTAAAAATGCATAATTTTATAATATAAAAGGTAGAATGAAAAGAAGAAATGAAGTTTTTAGATTATTTACTAAGCACATATTTATAAATGTATATCATTCTAGGCCTTGTTCTATACTAAAAGAACAATAACAGTTTTTTTAAAAAATCATTTATGTCTAACACACACACATTTTAACCTAGTAGGTGCCTAACTAATATCTTATAAAATAAATTTTCTTGATTTTGGAAAATAAGGAAAGAAAAAATTTTCTTTTGCTGATTAAGGAAATTACCTCTTTCAACAAATACTGAGTTCTTCCTATTCATTTAAGTCATTCATTTAATAAACATCAGTAAGTTGATATCCAGAGAAAAATAAATGGTTGAATATTTCACATGCTACTGAGAGTGCTGAAAATTAAAATGTGTTCATTATATATGTGACCTTAAGGGTGAATGGTAATCTTAAGAAAAAAATAACAGTAACTTTTTCTTTTGGAGAGGTTTTTGCCACGCTTGCCAGAAAGACAGAGAGAGACAAAGAGATAGAAATCACCCCCACCGGGGGGCATGGCCATGCTGCAATCCCTTCTCCTCCATTCTCCTCTTGGGATCTTGGGCACACACGTACATGCGCCCGGCATGAGTTTAAGCCACCAGGTCTGAGACTCAAACCACGGTCGACTACATGAGAATCCAGCAACATAGCCATTCCACCAAATTATGGTTTCAAAAGTTACTGGTTTTATGGAGATAGGAATCTCACTGGATTAAAACATGTTTTTAATAACAATAAGATACCATTACACATTTACCAAAAATGTAATATGTGAAGAAAAACCATATATTGATAATAATATGGAAACATTAGAATTTTCCTGCATTGATCTTAAGAGTATAAAATTGTACAATCTTTTGGGAGAAATTTTGGATTATCTAGAGGAGTTGTAGCTATGAATACATTTCAAATCCAAATATTCCAGTAAAGAATGTAAATGCAGGACCAGCAGGTGGTATGATAGATAAGGTGCTGGACTCCCACATGGCTGACCATGGTTTGAGTCGCGGACCTGACAGCTTGAGACTATAATAGGATGATGTTTGTGGATGTGTGCCCAAAATCCTGAGAGGAGAATGAAGGAGAAGAGATTGCAGTATGGCCATCCCTCTTGGGGGTTGATTTCTCGCTGTCTGTCTCTCTCTCTCTGCAGCAGACACACACACACACACACACACACACACACACACACTATAGCAAAAATCTCTCACAAAAAAAATGGTAATGCTAGAAAATTCTTAAACATGTACACAAAAAGGCATATACAAAAAATATTTACTGAAGAATTGTGAGCCTACAGGTATTAACAAAAAATATACTTCAAAACATGCTATTGAGCAATAAAGGCAAGTTGCAGAATTACATAATTTATATAAAGTTCTAAAAATTCACAAAATAGGAACATATAAAACAAAGGGATTAAAATGCATATATGTGATAATATCAATCTCAACATAATATAGGTCATAAGAGAAGAAGGAAGAAAATATTAGAGAGGCAAATATATAAGAACAAGGTATTACATTATGAACAATGTTCTCTTTCTTGAAAAGGAAAAGGAAAGAAAGAAAGAATGTGGCAAGGAGAAAAGAGTGAAAGAGAGAAAAGAAAGAATAAATTAAGATATAACATTGATAAGTTAAAGGCTGTTTATGCTAAGTATTTGGGAACATGACGTTTTATTTGCTTTTTTTAAAAAAAGTACTTATTTAATTTTATTTATTATTATATTATTCAGAGAGAGATTTTTGCTGTAGGGCATGCGCACTTGCCAGAGAGACAGAAAGCAAAAAATCATCCCCCCAACCCCGAGGGGACACCTATGCCACAATCCTTTCTCTTCCATTCTCCTCTCAGGATTTTGGACATGCACAAACACATGCCTGGCATGAGTTTCGAGCTGCTGGTTCTGGTATTCCAATCATAGTCTTTACATGGGAGTCCAGTGATGATTACACGATCTGCTGGCCCCAATATTATTATTTTTAAAGTTTTCTATAGGACACATGTGCTCACCACACACACACACACATACACACACACACACACACACACAGAGAGAGAGGGAGAGGGAGAGGGAGAGGGAGGGGGAGAGGGAGAGGGAGAAGGAAAGAGAGAGCAAGCTGCCAGATCTAGAACTCAAATCATGGCATACCATGTGGGAGTCCAGTGCCTTAACCTCCACGCCACCTTCTGGTCCCTGTTTGTTATATTTTAAATATATAATTAGATTATTCTCTATCTTTAGTGTATGTTTGCAAATGATTCATAACCACCTCCAAATCAAAGAAAGAACAGGTTGGGGTAAAAACGTGGAGATAATATGTGTAGACAGCTCCTTTCAGCTTCCTAGATTGACCTAGTCCCTTCTGAGTGACAGACCAGACAAAATGATAGCACTAAAGAAGCAAGACTTTTATGTTGAATAAGGAGGATAAATGACTTGAATGGGAAATCAGTAACTTGGAAAATATCTATTCTTTCCTGTTCTGTGAGAGACATAAGAATATAAGAAAGGGGGAGGTCATCCCCTGCTCTGGGAAAATGGCACTTTCAGAGCACGTTTTTTTTTTTCTTTTTTTCAGGTAAAACAAAGATGTAAAGGAACCATTCAGAGAACAGATTGAAAATATGAGACTAGGCACACACAAGTGAATATAATTTTTTTTTTTCTGACGATGTAGCCATTGTAATCACTCAAGACAGAGGTGTTCACAAAACAACATTTTGCCAGGATAAACTGAAACAGCATGTGAGAAGCAAAGATGCAAAGCATAACAAAACAAAACATCAGAAGAACACACATATAGTTAGGGTTGCTATCTTTTCTTGTAGAAGTTTGCATATTAAAGTTAAAGAAAATTAAAGAATGAACACATACATGAGTGTCCTGGTACAATTAGTGGAAACAATTACAGACACTAGAATTAGCCAACTCTAGCACATCTCTCAGTACTTTTTAAGACCATTAGGAGAGTTCCTGAGCATCTTTATCCTTGTTTCTCTTACCTTGAAAGAAAAACAGACCATATAAAATTCACTTTGCATGAAACCTGAAATAACCTTCGTGAATGTCAAAAATGTGTTAACACCTTTACTTGACTACAATTTAAGCATGGCAACACACATGCACATGCCACACCAAATAATATGGCTAACAATCTGTGCGTTTTATGATCATTAAAAGTAGCCAGAGCAAACTACTGTTATGGCCTCTGGGGATTTTGGTAGCATTTTGATCAAACTAATTAGAATTCTCTGTTTTCCTAAGCTCGATTGTTTCTTTAGGAAAATTTGCTCTCAACATGTTCCTAAGTAGATAATAATAGACGTTTATGACTCCCAGCAGGCCACTGGCCCAGGAGAACACCCACATTATTCTGTACCCATCTTGTATATTGGAATCATTCCACGACTTAAGTGGGAATTATGATAACATAATAGTAGCTACAATTTATTGAGCACTATGCTAAGTGCATCGTGTTTATGAACTTATTGAATCCTTATGTACTTACGAAGTGCATACAATTGTTCCAATTCTCAGAGAAGAGGAAAGAAGTGTTATCACATTTCCAAAATGGGCCAGCTAGTATGGCTTACAGTTGTAAGTTGAATCCATCTTTCTGACGCTAAGCCCAAAAGTTGTGCTATTCTACATCCCCATTTTATCTCCTGAATCAAGATCAATAAAGGCAAACTATACCATCTTACATAATGGTATAAATCCTAGAAATTATTTTCAATGATCATTTTAGTAATCACTGATAATATTTCACACACTGGTAGAAAATTATATTTATAGAATTGTGTGAAAGTTCAGAAATGAAAATGAGAAATGAACATAATTTTAAATCGAATTCTCTTCCTAGTTCTACTTTTATTTTTGAACAATTGACATTGGTACTGTTTTGTCACTATACTTTGTTCTGTAAGTATTACAGCAATCATTAGCCAAAAGTAATACAATTCTTCTTTTAAAATGTATTGGCATATTAATCGTACATATTGTTATGGTACAATATGGTGTTTCAATACATGTGTACATTAAGAAATAATCAATATGCTAATAACAAGAAATATGCTAATAAGCAATATGCTAATAATAATCAACATGCTAATCTCAATATGCTAATAATAAACAAGATGCTAATAATAATCAACATGCTAATAATACTATGCTGATAATCAATATGCTGATAATCAATATGCTAATAATAATTAGCGTATCCATAATCTTAAACATTTAACATTTCTTTTTTTTTTTTTTTACTTTTTTTTTTTTTTTTTTTTTAGGTTTTTCCTATATGTGTGGTCAGACAGAGAGAGAGAGAGAGACATGGAGACAGAAAGCGAGAAATCACCCCCCAGGGGGGATGGCCACGTCGCAATTCCTTCTCCTCCATTCTCCTCTTGGGATCTTGGGCATGCACGCACACGCACCCGGCGTGAGTTTTAAGCCACCCGGTCCGGGACGCAAACCATGGTCGACTACGTAGGAGTCCAGTGACATAGCCATTATGCTAACTGCTGGTCCCCAAACATTTAACATTTCTTTGCTGTTTGATATTTACACTGCATTACTGTTATCTATAGTCAGGCTACTGCGCATTACAGTGCCAAAATTGATTCCTATGTCTAAATGTGACGTTGTACCTCCTAACCAAGCTTTCTGCACTATTTCCCCAGTCTCTGATAACCCTTACTTCACTCTCAACTTCTATGATTTCATTATTAGATCCACATATTACATTAGATAATGTGGTACTTGTATATCTGTGCCTGGGTTATTTCACTTAATACTGTCCTACAAGCTCATCTATGCTGTCAAAAATGACAGGATTTCATCCTTTCTATGGCTGAATTGTTTTCCATTGTGTATCTATACCAATACATGAATAGATATCTTTATCTATTCATGTATTGATGGATATTTAGGCTGATTGTGTATCTAAGGTAGTATGAATAGTGTTTCAATAAACACGCAGGTATTTCTTAGACGTACTCATCTCATCTCTTTCTTTTGGACATATACTCCAGCCAGTGCATGCACCATATGGCAAAAATTTAAAAAAAAGAATCAACGTGTAATTTAAACTATGCTTCTTATTGAAAATTTGGTAAGTAAAGTTGTGCTGTGATGGTCTTCAAATTAAAGAGGAAAAAAAAAAAACAAGCTTCCTACAGAAAGTCCTGGATTCATGTAGATTTATAACTTATACACAAACTACTAAGAATGGCAAAATTTAAAGGAAAAACAAAACTCGTTTATCAGCAAAGAACATTATAGCTATACCCAGTATTGTACTTATGGGAACTTGGAGAAGAAAGGCAATTTTGTTCAAAGTAACAATGGCTGCAAAAAAGAGTTTGAGCTACTAGTAACAAACCTTTCCTAAGTGAATACCAGATGTCAGTCACTGTAACTCATTTTTGCCCAAAGGCAGTTAGCCTCGTACAACAGTGAGTAGTGAACAGTTCTTTATACCAGAAAATAGACACATGATCTATACTTTATAAGATCTGCAGCAGTCTTAGTAGTCATAATATTAGCAATCATAATGATAATAATGGTATTCACCCATGATGCTTTTAAGTGGAAAGCAAATGTGTCAGGTCCAAAAATATTATCTTTAATAACTGTAATCTTCTGGGATTAGATAGGAATACTCAAAGTATGTGACACCACAGTCAAGGGATTTATTATTGATTATGTTTTTAGTCATCTCTGGCCCATTTTCTTTGGAATACTCTGTCTATGCCTAAATTTAGGCCCTAGAGTGTTGTAAATGGTGTAAAGGGAGGGTTTTGCTTGATTAGGAGAAAATAGAAGCCATTCCTCTTATGATTTGTAAGCATTAATTTCATTGCTTACTTGGGAGTGTCTCTGTTTTTGGTTTAATTATGTCTATTTTATGAATTACTATAGTGAAAGAATGCTTCCTGCTTACAGATAGCTGTACAATGAATTAAGTTTTTTATAAAATATACCTTGAGATAATATTTTGATTTTGAACTAATATCTAGGTCCATAAATTGGCTTAATGGAATAAAGGGGAATAAAATGGCAAAAATATGGCAAAACACGTACCTTATTAAAAATAATCTCTTGGGCCAATCAGTGGTATGGTGGTTACAGTAGCTAAATTCCACAGGACTGACAGCACAGTTCAAGTCCTGGACCTAGTGGCTTGAAAAACACACAGGGCATTTATGCATGCATATCCAAAAATCTCAGAAGGAGGGAGAAGTGAAGATGGGATTGTGGTGGGCCCATCTCCCATGAAGATGCTTTTTCACTTCTGCTCTCTCTATGAAGGGAGGGTTTTGCTTGATTAGGAGAAAATAGAAGTCTCTCTGGTGAGAAATTACAAAAGAAAACACATAATAATAATGTTTTGGGATAGACTTTATAACTGTTAATCAATTATACAATTCTAATTCTGCCTGATGAATAATTTGTAAACACACTAATGTTCTTAAATGGGTAAGAGTTGACTGATGGTCCAGCCATGGTAGCATCCACTAGTAGATGGTATCCAGCAAGCTGAGGCCACATGGGAAGCTTAGTTCAATTTCTAGTCCATCCTGTAAACTGGGCACTATGTCCTCCTGAAGTCTCAGTTACTCTGGAGGCTGAGGCAGGAGGACTGTGACATAGCAAGATTCTTTCTAAAACATACACACAAAACTAAAAATTTAATGTTGTGAGTACTGGATTGTCTCAACTGAGTTCACTTCCTGGTGAATACTTAGATTATATCTGTTGTTGCTAATATTAATACCTTCACCTTGACCACTTCCCAAACTATTACTGAGACTTCTCATTTATGAAAAACTTATTTCCAGGTTTCAGAGGCTTAAGCATATAATAAGGTCACACATTCAACTAGCTTTTGTACATAGGTAATTTAGATATCTTACTTAGATTAATTATTAAGCACTTCTATAATCAGAGGAAATATTCATACCGTGGCCATGTGATAACAGTCTGCCTTGCATAAAGAATATAACAGAGTGAGACCAGCAGATGGTGAAATAGTTACATTGTTGGACTTATACATGATCGACCATGGTTCAAGTCCCTGACCAGTGATTTGAAACTCATGCTGGCACGTGTGGGTGCATTCCCAAAATCCTAAGAAGAGAATGGAGGGGAAGGGATTGCATTGTGGTTTCCCCCAGGGGTTGATTTCTCACTTTCTGTCTCTGTTTCTCTGGTGAGTGTACAGGCCCTAAAATTTAATACACACACACACTATACACACACACGCACACACATACACATATAATATAAAATACATATAAATATATAAATATAAATAATATATAGATATATATTTTAGAGATTTTATATATATATAACAGAGAATGGCTGAGAGTTGAGCACTCACCCTGAAAATTTGAAGTAGAGATGTGTGCCTACAACTTGAAATGTAAAACACTAAGCCTCTGTTAACGGATTCTGAAAAACATGAAATAAATAATAATGTCATAGCGCAGATTCAATGAGAAATCTTAGCTACTAGATGAATTAGATGTTCTCTTTACAAAAATATAATATACTTCTGCCAAAGCTGAATGATGGCCATTCACATAGTAGAGAATGCACAAAAACTACAGGAATAAGGTGGAAGGGGAAATGGTTTCTTTCAAACCACTCAGAAAGAAGAATTGTTTCAGGATGCATGTATTTGATGAAAATATATCTGTATTAAGAGCATTTCAAAGCCTAATAATATTAAGTTTCTTTGCCTGAGCCCCTAATATCATTTCCTAATACCTGAATTTTCAGGCGTTTATAAAAATCCTTGATTGATATAACAATATATTAGGACTGGACCCAAAGTTAATTTTCAAAAAGAAATTATCTACTAGCAAATATACACCATTGTTTTTACTGTGAATCATAAAACCGTGGTAATATTTTTAATGAGTATTGAAAAAGATGTTCACTTTAATGAGAAAGTCAAATGGTACATGTGCTAAACTTAAATGTACTCAAATCAAATTGACTTTAAACATTCATTTTACCCTAATCAACGATAAGGGAATAGGAAACAACTTTTATTTAGGCAGAGAGAAACTGGTCTAAGGGTACAATCAATATTACTGAAATTATGCATAATAATATCACATACTGAAAAGTAGCACTCATATCACTAAAAAGTGGTACTTTTAATAAAATATATTAAGCCAATGGTATTATCAAGAGCCATTTATGTAGCTGTTGGATTGTTCTATTTTATTAAATTTCATTTTATAAAGAGTAGGAAAGATTATTTCCTACTGATGTTTAATTTAAATAGAATATATTTCTTATGGTATTGCAACTAGATAGCTTTTGGAAACAATATTAACAAATATTAACAAACCATTTATTAATAATTCATTGTTCATGAAAAAACATTTAATAATCAATTAAATTTTATGTGATTCTTTAACAAGTATTGTGAAATTAAAATTAATGAATGGTGGTAATAGAAAATCTTTATTTTACTGATATTAAAGGATAAGAACATGATGGGTATATTTGAAATTCTTATGTTAATTATTCAGCAAAAACTAACACTACGTCAAAAGAACAGTACAATATATTAGCAGTTCAAAATAAGACACAGCCAAGTCTCTGGGATTTCTCCTAGATGCATGAACTATGCATGACAGGTGTAAATGCACAGTAACTGTTATTAGCTGCGTGAGCATTCATCACGGGGATAATCAATTCCTGCAGTTAAAGTTTTATAGTCATTTGCATAATAGACTAGTGCTGACATAAAGGTTACAGATGACAGACACATGTTAAGTTGAATTCAGTGTTTCTCCTTCACCTTGGCTGTTCCTAGTGGGATATTGTTTAAGACTCTGTCCATGTTTCTTTCCTATGTAAGTGTTGCACCATTTCTTAGAGATATGTTGTAAATTTCAAGGCTAATAATTCCTTTCTCTGGTAATCAATCTAATAAGTTTTAATCAAGATTAAGACCAAATTAACCCTTTTATTTTTGTTTCATGAGCATATCTTTTCTGTATATATGACACCAGCAATAATTTTTTTTAGAGAGAATTTTGCTAGAGGACATATGTACTCACCAAAGAGAGAGACAGAGAGACAGAGAGACATTCCCAGGGGGAATGGCCATACCACAATCACTTGTTCTCCCTTCTCCTCCAGAGAGAGAGACAGAGAGACAGAGAGACATTCCCGGGGGGAATGGCCATACCACAATCGCTTGTTCTCCCTTCTCCTCTAGAGATTTTGGGAATGCATGCACACATGCCTGGTGTGAGTTTTAAGCCACTGGGTCCAAGATTCGAAACTTGATTGACTACGTGGGAGTCCAGCAATGTAAACATTATGCTATCTGCTAGTCCCACAATAAATAATTTTTAAGTTTATAAATTTTTATCTTACTCATGATAGGGAGTACAGGAGAGAGAAAGAGAGAGGAGTATTGGAATGCCTCCAATAGGGTCTGGTCATGCTGTGATCCCTTTCTTCCAGTCTCCACTTTCACAGGAGATTTAAACCTGGTGTCAGCAATATGGTTTCCAGCACTGCAGTTTACTACATGATAAACTACAGAGACCAATACTAGCATATTTTGGCTGTTCTAGGACTAGACATAATGTTTATTCCATAGCCTGTTGACTATATATCTCATTTACCATATACATAATTTCTTTCTCTGATTCTGAAGAAAAATGTATTATAGTTTACATAAAAGTGAAATGAAATAAGTAAAAATACAAAAGAACAACATGATGGCATGCTTACCTTTATCTCACAGTTTATTTTAATCTAAAATTGTTAGAGGAATATAACTGGATAGTTTCAACATAAAAATGAAAAAAATAATTACTGGGTCAAAATAACTCATGGAAAACCAGCAGATGGTGTAGTGGTTACATCGCTGGACTCCCATGTGGTTGACCGCAATTCAAGTCCTGAATCCAGTGGCTTGAAACTCACACTGAGTGCATGTGTGTGTGCATGCATGCTCAAGATCCCGGGAGGAGAATGGAGGAAAAGGGACTGCAGTGTGGCCATCCCTCCTGAGTGGTGATTTCTCACTTTCTGTCTCTGTCTTTATTTGTATTTCTGGCAAGCGCATGCATCCTACAGCAAAACTCTCTCTAAAAACAAAAGAAAACTCATGGCACAAGCTACTTTGAAAAGAAAATAATATAAGTCTTTACTTTCAAAAATTGGAGTGCTTGGTTTATTAATCATTGTTCACATTTTTAATAGTTCATCGACTTTTTACATTCTGGAAAATATAAACCCCATCAATGAATAGGAAAGTGACTTGCAGAGATGTAAAAAGTAGTAGAAATGCAGCCTGCAGTAAAAATAGCACAAAATTCTTCAGCCTTACAACCCAAGATGTTATAGCTAGAGGGAATATTTAATAAAGCTATGCAGAGTGATGCCCATGCTGACCTAACAGGAAATAACTGTGGGAATTATCATAGTGTTTGATCAAGCAGAAAGTAAAACTCACAGAGTAATGCATAAATGCTACACAAATGGAAGCCATTTGTTTCATAATAAGTTAGGGACAGACATTTATCAGAGAATACAGAGAGAATGAGAGAATAACCTTTTTCCCATGATATGGGCAGCTATGTTTGGGAGTGGATTGCAGCATGAGGACACTTTTGGGTGTGCCTGTGTCTTTCTTTGTCTGTCTCATGGAAGAAACAAATTAACTTAAAAATTTTTGAATAAATATCCTGAGAACAGATTCTAATTGATTTTTCATTCTGTTAGAATCAGCAGCATATTGCCTTAAAAAAAGAAACAAGAGTAAGTTCTTGGTAATTAAAATATATATTTGTTAAAAAAAAAACACTTTTATTATATTTTAACATCAAAGAAAAGTTTTAGGAAATAGCCCAAATGCATTTGATCAATTAAAAACATTTATTTTTCAATGATGATGGGGCAAAAAAAGCATACTTATATTTATGTTATTAAAAAAAAGGAAAATAAAAGGGTCCAGCAGGTGGCATGGTAGTTAAGGGACCAGCAGATGGCGTGGTGGTTAAGATGCTGGAATTCCCACATGGCTGACCATGGTTCAAGTCCCAGACTTGGCAGCTTGCTTTCTCACTCTTCCTCTCTGTCTTTCTCTGTCAAAATTCATGTGAAAATAATAAATAAATAAAATAAATAATTATTAAAAAATTGAACAAAGTATATGGAAAAATCATTTTCAGACATGGGATTACAGATGTCATAGGAATGTGATCCCTGAAATAAGGAGTGAAATGAGGTGAGTTACATGATTACTCAAACCATCTTCATGGAGATGTATTTCAGACACAGAGCAGGGGGCAGATCCTAAGTGAAGCACAAGGGTCTTCCTGAGTTTGAAGCATATCAAACCTTGGGACCAGCAGTTAGGGTAATGCCTGTGTTGTTGAACTCCCATGTGGTCGACTGCGTTTCAAGTCTTGGACCCGGTGGCTTAAACTCATGCTGGGCGTGTGTGCATGCGTGCCCAAGATCCCTAGAGGAGAATGGAGTAGAAGTGACTGTGGTGTGGCCATCCCCCCTGGGGTGGGGGTGATTTCTCGCTTTCGGTCTCTCTGCTCTCTGTCTCTGTCTTTCTGGCAAGCGCACGCACCCTATAACAAAAACCTCTCAAAAAAAAAAAGAAAAGAAAGAAAAAAGAAAAAGAATATCAAGGATTCATGTAGAAATCTACAGAGAGTTTGCCTGGAGTTTCTTCTGAATAGTGAAATGTTCATTTGTAGAGCAAAGTGCTATAATGTTAACCAAGGAAACACCAGAATGTTGGGACCTCAGTGATTCCCAGTTCACACAGGTAATGAAGTATTTAAATTCTAATAAGCTCAACTGGAGAGTCTTTATTGATCTCCCAGAAAATTTAATAAAGATACTAGAAGGGCCACATCTTAGTGGGGCTCAACTATCTTTAGGGTAAAGGATGTGTTAGACATGGCTACAAATACTTAAACACAGTATTTATACTGTCAGTATTACTGTATTATAACGTGTCTTTTTTTAAGAAAAATATTTTTTGAAAGATTTTTATTTAGAGTCTGTGTGCTCACAGAAAGACAGAGACAGAAAAACAGAAAGTTACAAATCACCCCCCACGGGGGATGACCACACTGCAATTCCCTCTCTTGTATTCTCCTCTCAGGATCTTGGCCACTCACACACATGTGCCCGACATGAGTTTCAAGCCACTGAATCTGAGACTAGAACCTTGGTCAACGATGTCAAAGTACAATGATGTAACTATTACTCCACCTGATCATCCCTAACATGTGTTTTAGTCTGTTATTATATTATTTACAGAAATAACAAAGACTGGATGAATTTATTCTCTTTTTTGTTTTAGTTTGCTATAGGGTACATAGCAAACTATGTTTGCCAGAGAGAGGCAAAGAAAGAGAGAGAGTGGGAAAGTGAGAAATTGCCCTCTAGGGGAACATGCCTCAATCTTCTCTCCTCCATTCTGGAGGAGAGATTTTAGGCATGCACACATACATATGCCTGGTGTGTTTTACAAGCCACCAATTCTGGGGTTCGAATAGCACAGTAGGCCATGTGGGATCCAGGTACCTTAACCACCATACCACCTGCTGTCCGTGAGATGAAATAAATTTATTTTTTTAAAAATAGAGATTTATATTCAGCTCAAAGTTTGGGGATCTATGATCCAGGGACCAACATGTGGTGAAGTTACAACATGATAAAGGGCAGAGAGACTGTCCAAAACTTTTTCCTCATTCTGTATCAATGCGGCCTCTGCCTGCCTCATTTCCTCTCCTTACTTATGTACCAGAATGCAATCATGGAGCTCGACTCTAAAGATTTTATCACACCCAAAGGCTTTACCCTTGGGGGTTAGGTTTTTATTCAACACTTGTACAATAAAAAAGAAGTTAGATTTTCATTGAACACCTTTACAATGCAAACAACTCCCAACACATTAATTTTTGGGAGACAGCCAACCAGTACTCACTAAGAACTAATTCCAAAGCATGAGGCTTTGGAGGACAAACCAGAACAGCATAGTAGTGCTATTTTTTTTTTTTTCCTTTTGCCTAGGGAAGAGTTAAGAAGGACTTGGGTACAAATGGCTTTTTGAAATTATGGCTATTTCATAATTATGATTATCTCATAATAATAAAATATTAAAAAAATCACTTAAAATGATTACAAAATTGAACATCTTCTGCAATTGATATTAATATCTCTGACACAAATCTTGGCCATCATAGTCATCCAAGACCATGGACCAGAACCACTTCCATCAGAGTCACTTGGACTGATCCAAACTAAAGATACCTAAAAATTGCTGCAGATCCAGTAAGTTATACTCTCTTCAAAACTGGACTTAGAAATGTACAATAAAAGAAAAAAAAAGGTTTTGTCAGGAAACCATGTGCATTGTTATCTGTGTGAAAATGCTGCAAGTGGAGAAAAAAGATATATTTCCAGTCACTTCTGCTTTAAGACTTACTCCTTCTCTAGTGATGAATAAAAAGAAGTTTTTATAGAAACATTAAGAGGTCATTATCTATCATTTGTGTATAGTATTTTCTATATGTTCATGATGAAAGAAGTTGCTTCTCATGTGATGGCATGTGTTAAGTCCACCATGCTGCTGAATCTACTCTGAAGGCCAGCAGAGAGACCAAATCTTTTATTTTATTTTATTTTAATTGCCACAGGATATATGTGCTCATCAGAGAGAAAGAGGAGAGTGTGGGGAAAAGGGAGGAAGTACCTCCCAATGGGGCATGGTCACATCACAATATTTTCCCTGTTCTCCATCCTGCTGGGATCTTGAACGCACACACATACATGCCTGCAATGTGTTTCAAGCCCCCAGGTCTGGGATTCAAGTCATGGTCAAATGTGGAGTCTGGTTCCTTTAAACATTAGGCTATAGGGTTAGCCCAGACCAAGTCTTAAAGCTCAGTCAGACTTACTCATCAAGTCTGCATACATTACATGTAGAATAAGCTCAATTTTTCACTCAGTAATTATGAGCTGAACACCTATTGTATGCCTATATTTATCTTGATGGTCTATTACAATAATACTACAAATAGTCAAGAAACAAGATTATTCTTAAGACATGTAAGAAAGATAAGATACTCTGCCATTCTCTAAACGTTAACAGAATTACATTTTTTTTCTTAGAGGTACTAACTAAAGATGAATTGAAAAGCAATCTTTTAAGCAGTTGACATAAGGTGGGGTGGGTGCAAAATAAGAAGTGGTTGTCTTTGATTTTCTTTTTGATATGGATGAAATAGAGTAATTAAAATTATAGAGACTGAGTGACACATTAAAATACTCTAGAAGGAAAACAGAAGCCAATGATAGGGAACCTTCACTAGAATAAGAAATAAATAGAACAGACTATGTTGATAGAATGTTATTTTCCTCCAACTGAGAAATTAGACTAAGTGCTTCCTCTTTACAAGTGTCATTGGCATCATTCCACATAAAACTAGTTATTTTGCTATATTATCAAAAATTAAATGCCACAGGAAGGAAATAAATGAAATCATTTAGGAGTCGTTACAATTTTGCTGTTGCCTAAGTCTAATGGTTAGGTAAGCTCATTATACATCTGGGTTAATTTCTTTCCTATTACTACAGGACTGAATATAAGGTATGTCACATAGCAGACTGATAGCTCCTGCATGAGAAAACTTACCCTCAGTGCTAGGATATTAAAGTTGCTGTGATATAATGTCATAATTTACTTTCTTTCATTTTGTTAGAAGGAACCTATGCTTGGGGGAGAGAGAAAGAGAAAGGGAGAAAGTATTCCCCATGGAGAATGGTCATGCTGCAGTCTCCTGTCTCCCTCTTTTCAAGATTTTGGCATTCTTGCACATGTCCCTGGTATGTTTCTCAGGCTGCTGGGTCTGGGACTTGAACTACACCATTGGCCATGTGGAATCCAGCTGCCTTAATCACTAGCTCATGAAGCTGGCCTGGTGCTATAATTTTATATCATTATCTATACTTTTAAAAACCGTGTTTAATAAAAAGAATTCTTTAATTCAAAATTTTTGACAGCTCTTTTGTCTGATGTGAGCAAAAATTCTGGTATTTTGAACTTTTATCTTCTATACAGGTTGACTGGGGCTTGAACGGCTGATCATTTTTTTCCTATGAGGCCAGGAATACACAACATCCTGGATTTAATTTAAAGCTCTGGTGTTTAAAATAAAGTGTAAGACTCTTAGTGCTAAAGATCTTCTCAGCATGAGCAAAATTTAGTAATATTGACTTAGAATGGATGAACCCTAAAGGGTTCCAAAGCTTCCTGCAAATAAGTATGCACAATCTCAGATGCTTATTCTAACTTCTTTATTTTGGAAATGTACCAAGAACACCCTCTCATGGGAGATTACTAGTATTTGCTAACTCAGTTGTTGGTGAGAAAAATCATGAGATTCAGAGCACCATGCAACCTTCATAGTTTTTAGCCCAAATTGCCATCATCACAAGGTTTCAAGTGTGTTTTCAGTTCACGGTAACAGGTTTCAGGCTTGTTCATGATCCTGGAAATGACTCCAGAACCTTCTTTGTAAATTTACTTCCCAGTAATATGATGTGTATTAAACTACTTTTCTTTTCACTGTGCCTGCCATCTCAGTAGGAGCTGTTCTGTCAGACATCCAACAAAATCACTTTTTAATCCCATTTGTAATGTGTTTCTGTAGTTAGAGAAGAGCAGACATTGGACTTATTAACTTTGAGGTGAAGGAGAAATATCAAGACTCTGACTCCCTTATAGCAATCAGGGGTACATTCCTTCCATAATGACATTTTCAGATTGCTTTGCACTTGTAAATAATACTGGTTCGCAACAGGCATATGCACTAGGTAGTCTTTCTTCAAGTGATGAAACACATTCTTCTCTAGATGGAATTTAATATTCATATATATATATAATATATATAATACATATAATATATATACACTATATACATGCTATAATTTATGCTAGTGACCACTAACTAAAATAGTTTGTGAGGAAAAAAAAATAAAATGCAATGGAATAGAGGTTAAATCGCTTTTTAAAGTCCCCTTTAAAAGGATGAATTTGGCAGTGTGAGTGACATACAACATATGCATGTTAGATGCATGAAATGGGCAGAAGTGAATTGAGAACCAGAAAAGGTATAAGAAGAGAGAGAGGAAAGGGAATACAATGTATGTTCAGCATTGGCTTTGTGAAATTTAGTAGATAAAGACTTGAATTGAGTGTAAAAAAAATTTTTAAAAATTAACACTTTTATAGAAAGAAAACTCCTAATCCTAGACACTGATTCTACATGGAAATTGCTACATTTTGATATTCTGTGAAAGAGAATGAATGATTTTAGATTAACCCAAGTGCATAATGAGAAGGAAGGGGTCAGAAGGAATGAGCAGAACAGGACCAGCAGGTGGCATGGTGGTTAAGGTGCTGGATGCTCCCACATGGCTGATCAGGGTTTGAGTCCTGAATCTGGTGGCTTGCTTTCTCACTTCCTCTATCTCTCATTCTCACCTTCTGTCTCTCTCTGATCAAACTTAAATAAATGAATAAAATAAAATAAATAATTATTTTTTAAAAAATTAATAAAAAAGGAATGAGCAGATCAAACTAGAATGAGATTAGAAATGATTGCTCTCTAGGAAATCCAAAAACCCAAAGGAACTAGAAACTTCATTGTCCATGGCACAGAGAGCAAATAACATTCATAGTTTCTATTATTTTTCAAAACATCCTAATTCTGTGAATTTAAAAAAAATAAAGTTAATAAATGAGCAATTACTTAGAATTTAAAACAAAGGAGAAACAGAATGCTATGTTAGTCATGCATCTACTTTTAAATACAGAAGAGTTATATAAAATTTCAGAACAATCCTGGAATATTAAGCAGTAATTAAAATTAGAACTTCAGTTTTACAAAGACTTTACACACACACACAGACACACACACACACACGAGATATATACAACTATTCTAATCATAAGTTGTTAGTTTCTATTTGGAAATAAATGCAAGCCTTCAACTATTATACAGTCATGTGTCTTAGCCCATTGGGTAAATTGAGCAACAAAAATTTACGTCTCATAGTTATAAAAGCTAAATCCAAGATCAAGGTGCAGGAAGATCCTGTGGTTACTGAGGGCCTGCTCTTACTTTACAGATGCCCATTTCCTGTACCCACATGTGGTCTAACAAAATATCATCTCTCCCATCTCTTCTTACAAGAGCACTGATTCATCCATGAATGCTCTGTCCTCATGTCCTAATCACCACATAAAGGGCATATCTCTTAATATATCACACTAGGGGTTATGATTTTAAAATATGAATTTTGAAGCATATGTTCAGTCCAAAGTACATGTTTTTTAGTATTTATAGTTCCTAAAATTTGAGCAACTTTTAACTGATATATTACTTTAGAGGCAGAACTAATATCAAATTGTACTGCTGATGCATACATAAATTAGGATTTATAAATTAATGATTCATTTGGAAAAACTTTATAGTAACAAATTTTTTTCTTATTTATCTGTACAGATACTGCAAGTTGCTTGGTAGTAGTAATCATGTTTTACACTTGTTCGTTGTTGTTTCCATGACAACCCTCCTAGTGCTAGATGAAAAGTGAGGATTTATGAAACTTATATTGTATTTTATATTGCAATGAGCATCTAGTTTTATAACAAATTGATAAAGGATAAAATGTTAATATGTATTTCTTATTGAATTATACCTCAAAAATATGTTTCTGATCTTAAAAATAATTAGACTTATACTTCCAACCAAGACGAGGAACAGGGAACAGATTTACCTCCTTGTCTGAAACAACTAAAATAAGAACAAAATGGATAAAATTATAAAACAATGATTTTCAGTCATGTGATAGTTTCCAGTATAAGACAATAATTCCCAAGACTAGAGAAATTATAAAGGTGTGGGAAACGTTTGCCCCAGGTTAATGACTAGTGAGAGTTTCCAGTTCACAGCACAGTGACAGAGAACACACACATACACACACACAGACTAGCTAGCATAGCTAGCAGTTACTCAAAGTTGAGAAGATGGGCTTTTGAGTGCAGAGGGGCCAAAGCAGCTAGAATTCATAAAATAGTGTATTGTAGAAAAAAAAAACTGCACAGAGAAAGCTCTTTAGAAATCTCCAAAGGGATCCCCTGTAGGTTTTAGGCTGGGAACTGTTCAGAGGCATGTGAGGAAACTAACCAATCAAAGTATAAGAAATATCAAAAAGATGGGAGGAACTATTTCATAGAAATTACAATGCAATAATAATAATTTGTGTTCTCATCAGTCAGAGGAGGAAACATGTCTCTCAATTCATGGCCCATTAGAATACACTGAAGGACTGGGGGTGAGCAAGTAGCATTGTGGTTAAGGCGTTGGACTCCCAGTTGGTCAACTGCAGATTGAGTCCTGGACCTGGAGGCTTGAAACTCATGCCAGGTGAGTGTGTATGCATGCCCAAGATCCCGAGAGGAGAATGCAGAAGGGACTGTGGCGTGACCATCCCCTCAGAGGATGATTACTCACTCACTTTCTGTCTAATATGTGCCCTATAGCAAAAATATCTCAAAAACAAACAAACAAACAAACAAAACACTGAAAGGTATTGCTTCATTAAGGGAGAAAAAAGTGCCTTAATGGAAGGGTTGCTCTGATTCCACCAAACAAACCTTGAAAGCAAGTGTTAAAAAGATCAAACTGTGCCCACATAAATTAACTGTTTCCCAGACCAAAGTTTAAGAATATTTAGGAAGAGGGACCAGCAGTTAGCGTAGTGGCTATGTCGCTGGACTCCCATGTAGCCAACTGTGGTTCAAGTCCCAGACCTGGTGGCGTAAACTTACGCCAACCACGTGTGCGTGCATGCCCAAGATCCCAAGAGGAGAAAGGAGGAGAAGGGACTGCAACATGGCCTTCCCCCCTGGGGGTGATTTCTTGCTTATCTCTCTCTCTTTCTCTTGGTCTCTCTGGCAAGCGCACGCACCCTGTAGCAAAAACCTCTCCAGAAAAAAAAAAAAGAATATTTATGAAGATAACTTTATAGTATTGTTAACTGGACTGGTGAGAAACATACACATGTTGGAATATTCACTTTGCAGGCTAAGTAACATGTGATTGAATGTCTAAAAGAAATTGAAATAAAAAAATTAAAGGAAAACAAACAAAAAGAATATTTAGGAATAAGAAAATATTGAACACTCAAGAAGGTATGAGTCCAATGTCTAGGATCAAATAAAAAATAGCTAAGGAAATACTACACATCATTATGAGGAATAAAATCCATTAGTAGAAATAGACACAAATTTCAAAGGCAATAGATTTAATAGATAGGATGTTAAAATATTTACTAGATGTATATAATTTATGTTCAGGATGTAAAGAGAAAGTTAAGCAGAGATACGGAAGAGATTAAAAAAAGAAACTTGAACATTTAGATATGGAAATTAAAAGATATGAAATTAAAAATGCATTCAGGCCCAACTTCTGTACTGGACTGTGGAGATGGAGCAACATTTCAGCTAAAATTAAGTTCCTGGACCATCTGGCCTCAAAACATGATTCATGCCTGTCTGTGTACACCAGATCCCGGTGAACTAGAGGACTGGAGAAAGGCAATTGTGGTGTGACTGAACCCTGCAGAAGGTGGTACTCCCTCTCTCTCTCTCTCTCTCTCTCACTCTCGCTCTCTCTCTCCCTCTCTCCCTCTCTCTCACATGCACATGCAATCTCTCTCTCTCTCTCACACACACACATGCACACATGCTATGTCTCTCTCATGCATGCACACATGCTTTACTATAAACTCAAAAATTAAAACCTTTTAAAAATGAGTTGAGTGGGATCATGAATGACTAGACATTGAAGAAGAAAGGTAATTAAATTAGACATGTCATCAGATACTATCTAAAATAAAAAGCAAAAATAATTTAAATATCAGTGAAGTCTAGGGCAACCAGAAGTAAACGAATATTTTCATCTAAGTCTCCAGTGGAACTAAGAGACGATGAATTAAAAGAAATATTTAAAGATATAATAGCTGGAAATTAACCAAATTTAATTAAACTCATAAACCCACAGGTTCAAGTTCAAAAATTTACAAGCATGTGAAGCATAAATAAACTCTCAAGAGGCAACGTTAATGAAGTTATTCAAAGCTGGTAATGCAACAAAAATTATAAAAGTGTACAGAAAGAGGTATTACGTAGAGCAACAAATAAGAATTAGATCATTCTTGCTATTTCTTGTCAGAAACAAAATAAGCTAAGAGACAATGGATCGGTACTCTTAAGGTAATGAAAGAGAAAAGTCATTAATAGGGAATTCCATGTGTAACAAAAACGTCTTCAAAAAGTAAAGGTAGAAAGAAAACTGATATGTGAAAACTGAAATAATTAATCACTATTAAACCTAAATTATAAGCAATGTTAAGGATTCTATTAAGAAGCAGTTGAAATCTGAATCTACACAAAGGAATAAGAAATATAAGAAAAAAAAGACAATTTTTATTTTTGGGAGAACTTTTGCTACATGGCTCATGCACAGAAAGACAGAGACAGAGAGAGAAAGTAAGAACTCATCTCCCAGGGAGGATGGCCACACCACAACCCCTCCTCTCCATTCTCCTCTCGGAATTTTGGGCACACACGCACACATGCCGAGTCTGAGTTTCAATCTGCTGGGTCCAGGACTCAAATCACGCTTGGCCATGTGGGAGTCCAGAGATATAACCATCATGTCATCAATATATAATGTTAATTTCTACATGATAATTGACCATTAAAAGAAAAAAAATAATTTGTTTAATTTTTTTTTAGGTTTTTGTCTTAGAGCGCTTGCTCTAAGGCAGAGAGAAAGAGAAAGAGACAGAGACAGAGAAATGGAAAGTGAAAACAAATCACATCGCAGGGTAGATGTCCACCCCACAATCCCTTCTTCTCCGTTCTTCCCTTGGGATCTTGGATATACATGCACACACATTCAGCATGATTTTCAATCCACTGGGTCCAGGACTCGAATCATGGTTGGCCATTGGGCTGACATAACCACTACACCATCTGCTGGCCCCTGTTTATTGTTTATAAGATACATAAAAATAAAATTATGGTAAAAATAGTACAAATGTCAAAGCAGGAAAAGAAATGGTGTTGAACAATTTTAAAACTCTCTATAAAAAAGCTATAATAGTCTTAGAAGGTAGGTTGTGATAAGTTTAAGAGATATACTACAAACCATAAAGCAACACTAAAATATCAGAACACATATTTATAGCTACTAACCAGTAAAAAGAAAAAACAAACCTTGAAAGCAAGTGTTAAAAAGATCAAACTGTGCCCACATAAATTAACTGTTTCCCAGACCAAAGTTTAAGAATATTTAGGAAGAGGGACCAGCAGTTAGCGTAGTGGCTATGTCGCTGGACTCCCATGTAGCCAACTGTGGTTCAAGTCCCAGACCTGGTGGCGTAAACTTACGCCAACCACGTGTGCGTGCATGCCCAAGATCCCAAGAGGAGAAAGGAGGAGAAGGGACTGCAACATGGCCTTCCCCCCTGGGGGTGATTTCTTGCTTATCTCTCTCTCTTTCTCTTGGTCTCTCTGGCAAGCGCACGCACCCTGTAGCAAAAACCTCTCCAGAAAAAAAAAAAAAGAATATTTATGAAGATAACTTTATAGTATTGTTAACTGGACTGGTGAGAAACATACACATGTTGGAATATTCACTTTGCAGGCTAAGTAACATGTGATTGAATGTCTAAAAGAAATTGAAATAAAAAAATTAAAGGAAAACAAACAAAAAGAATATTTAGGAATAAGAAAATATTGAACACTCAAGAAGGTATGAGTCCAATGTCTAGGATCAAATAAAAAATAGCTAAGGAAATACTACACATCATTATGAGGAATAAAATCCATTAGTAGAAATAGACACAAATTTCAAAGGCAATAGATTTAATAGATAGGATGTTAAAATATTTACTAGATGTATATAATTTATGTTCAGGATGTAAAGAGAAAGTTAAGCAGAGATACGGAAGAGATTAAAAAAAGAAACTTGAACATTTAGATATGGAAATTAAAAGATATGAAATTAAAAATGCATTCAGGCCCAACTTCTGTACTGGACTGTGGAGATGGAGCAACATTTCAGCTAAAATTAAGTTCCTGGACCATCTGGCCTCAAAACATGATTCATGCCTGTCTGTGTACACCAGATCCCGGTGAACTAGAGGACTGGAGAAAGGCAATTGTGGTGTGACTGAACCCTGCAGAGGGTGGTACTCCCTCTCTCTCTCTCTCTCTCTCACTCTCGCTCTCTCTCTCCCTCTCTCCCTCTCTCTCACATGCACATGCAATCTCTCTCTCTCTCTCACACACACACATGCACACATGCTATGTCTCTCTCATGCATGCACACATGCTTTACTATAAACTCAAAAATTAAAACCTTTTAAAAATGAGTTGAGTGGGATCATGAATGACTAGACATTGAAGAAGAAAGGTAATTAAATTAGACATGTCATCAGATACTATCTAAAATAAAAAGCAAAAATAATTTAAATATCAGTGAAGTCTAGGGCAACCAGAAGTAAACGAATATTTTCATCTAAGTCTCCAGTGGAACTAAGAGACG
Organism: Tupaia belangeri chinensis; assembly: GCF_000334495.1. NCBI lineage: Eukaryota > Metazoa > Chordata > Mammalia > Scandentia > Tupaiidae > Tupaia > Tupaia belangeri. The sequence continues at coordinate 8,055,371 of NW_006160041.1, forward strand.
ATGAATTAAAAGAAATATTTAAAGATATAATAGCTGGAAATTAACCAAATTTAATTAAACTCATAAACCCACAGGTTCAAGTTCAAAAATTTACAAGCATGTGAAGCATAAATAAACTCTCAAGAGGCAACGTTAATGAAGTTATTCAAAGCTGGTAATGCAACAAAAATTATAAAAGTGTACAGAAAGAGGTATTACGTAGAGCAACAAATAAGAATTAGATCATTCTTGCTATTTCTTGTCAGAAACAAAATAAGCTAAGAGACAATGGATCGGTACTCTTAAGGTAATGAAAGAGAAAAGTCATTAATAGGGAATTCCATGTGTAACAAAAACGTCTTCAAAAAGTAAAGGTAGAAAGAAAACTGATATGTGAAAACTGAAATAATTAATCACTATTAAACCTAAATTATAAGCAATGTTAAGGATTCTATTAAGAAGCAGTTGAAATCTGAATCTACACAAAGGAATAAGAAATATAAGAAAAAAAAGACAATTTTTATTTTTGGGAGAACTTTTGCTACATGGCTCATGCACAGAAAGACAGAGACAGAGAGAGAAAGTAAGAACTCATCTCCCAGGGAGGATGGCCACACCACAACCCCTCCTCTCCATTCTCCTCTCGGAATTTTGGGCACACACGCACACATGCCGAGTCTGAGTTTCAATCTGCTGGGTCCAGGACTCAAATCACGCTTGGCCATGTGGGAGTCCAGAGATATAACCATCATGTCATCAATATATAATGTTAATTTCTACATGATAATTGACCATTAAAAGAAAAAAAATAATTTGTTTAATTTTTTTTTAGGTTTTTGTCTTAGAGCGCTTGCTCTAAGGCAGAGAGAAAGAGAAAGAGACAGAGACAGAGAAATGGAAAGTGAAAACAAATCACATCGCAGGGTAGATGTCCACCCCACAATCCCTTCTTCTCCGTTCTTCCCTTGGGATCTTGGATATACATGCACACACATTCAGCATGATTTTCAATCCACTGGGTCCAGGACTCGAATCATGGTTGGCCATTGGGCTGACATAACCACTACACCATCTGCTGGCCCCTATTTATTGTTTATAAGATACATAAAAATAAAATTATGGTAAAAATAGTACAAATGTCAAAGCAGGAAAAGAAATGGTGTTGAACAATTTTAAAACTCTCTATAAAAAAGCTATAATAGTCTTAGAAGGTAGGTTGTGATAAATTTAAGAGATATACTACAAACCATAAAGCAACACTAAAATATCAGAACACATATTTATAGCTACTAACCAGTAAAAAGAAAGTATTGAATCATAAAATATTCAATTAATAAATAAGTTGACAGGAGAAGAGGAAAAAACAGGAACATAGGTCATACTGGGACTAGCCAGTTTAGAAATCTAATGTACAAAATGAAGGCAACAGTTAATAAAATTGTACTTTATTAGGGAATTTTTTAAAATAAATTCTCTCTTTTAATTATTTAATTTTTAATTATCATTTTATTTTTCATTTGCTATAGGGCATACATGTTCACCAAAGAGAGACAGAGAGAAAGAGAGACAGAGAGACAGGGAAAGTGAGAAAGCAAACTGCCAGGTCCAGGACTCAAACCATAGTCAGACATGTGGGAGTCCAATGCCTAACCACCAGGCCACCTGCTGTTCCTGGTATTAGGAAATTTTGATAAATGAGTAGATTTCAGCTGTTTTGGTCACACAAAGAAAGGATAACTATGAAAGATGATAGAAAAATGTTTGTCTTCTTTATAATAGTACCCATTTTATTGTCTATATGAGTACCATAAAGCCAGGTTGTATACTTGAAATACACTATAACATATTTAAATTTTTTTAATTAGAAAAATATCATGTGAGACCAAAAACAAATAGTAAGATGATTGTTTTAAACTTAACCAGGTAATTTAACATTAAATAAAAATAGTGTAAACTATGTTTAATAGGAGGATATTATCAGATGGAATACAAAAGCATAATCTAATTATTTGCTTATCAGAAAAGTCATGACACATTTTTGCACAGAGAAAAATACAAATACATCATGGCTTTTCTGACGGCCCAATATATGCTTCCTGTAAGAAATCTATTTTAAATAAAGAAAAAAATAAGTGCATTGTAAAAGGATTAAAAAATAAGATATACCAAGTTATCATTAAGTAAAATAGTGCGGAAGCACCTATATTAGCTTCAGGCTAAATAACTGTGAAATTGTGTGTGTGCGTGTGTGTGTGTGTGTGTCTATGCAGACACACACATACATCCCTCTACTTCTTGGGGCTGTGATCCTGAAACCATTGTACATAGAGGTGCGAGATGAATCTTTGTTCTAATATTTGGTTTTTCACTCTAGTTCCCGGTAGACAGTTTCTACAAGAAATCCTTTTGAATTTCTTGATACAAGTGTCTTTGGTTCCCATTTGGTAATTGTTCTTGGTGGGCTCTTAGATGACAGCCAGTCACCAGAAAGACCAAGCTGTGATTAGAAGTTTGGAACTTTCAGTTTCTCACTCCGTTATCTGAGAAGAGAAGAGGAGCTGGAGACTGAGTTAATAATTTGTGAAACCTCCATAAAAATCCCTGGACCATGGGATTTCAAGAGCTTTATGCTTGTTGAACAAAAGGAGGTGATGGGAGGGTGATATCCCTGAAAGGTTATGGAAATTCCTCTGCCCTTTCTCCACATCTTGCTCTGTTCATCTCATATGTCCATTTTTCTGTATGTATTATTATATCCTTCAACATATTAGGTCATTGGGGAAGTCATGATGTATTTTTCTGTTTTTCTATGCAAAAATGCATCGTGACTTTCCCAACAACCCAGTAAGTCCTTATATACAAGCAAAGCTCTTTTCCTGAGTTCTGGGAGCTCCTCTAGCAAATGACTGAACCCAAAGAAGCAGTCATGGGGACACCCAATTTACAGTTGGTTGTCACAACTCTGGAGACCCCTATTTATGCTTGGTGTCTGAAGTATGGGACAGTCTTATGGGACTGAGCCTTTAACCTGTGGGCTCTTACTATCATTCCAAATAGGTAATGTCAGAGTTGAATTAAATTGTAGGATACCTAGTCAGGGTCTGCCAGAAAATTACTTGGTGTCTAGGAAGAACCCTGCACATACTTAGTGACTAACCGTATTCTGTGTTCAGTGTTGACTGTGTAGGAGAAAGAAAGAGTTTGTTTTTCTGACACAGTAACTCTCAGCGCAAGGAATAAAAACAGATATGATGAGAGCCATTACATAAAAATAAGAGGGCCAAATAATCAGGATGCTTCAAAACATAAATTCCCATAAAGCTTCAAAACATAAAACAGGGTCACTCCCATAGACTGGTGTTTAAGGGAGCCAGATCCCATATGGCTGACTACATGGTTTGATCTAGTAGCTTGAAAAACACCAGGCAAGTGTCTATGAGTGTGTTTGTATATTTACAATTCCAAAACGGTGGTGATATGGAAGAGCAAGGACTATGTTGTGACATGCCCTATTGGAGGGTGCCTTCTCACTCTCAGTGTCTCTCTGTCTCCCCCCCGGTGAGTGTGCACACCCTCTCGCACTTAAAAAAATAGGAGCAGCAGGTGGCATAGTGGTTAAGACATTGGTCTCCCATATGGTCTACCATGGCTCATGTCTCAGACCTGGTGGCTTGAGAGTCACGTCAGGTGCATATACGTGCATGTTAAAATCTATACTTTAAAAAAAAAAAATGTCAATTCAGTAACCTCAGATTACCTTCTAGGAAACCATAAAATCCAGCTAAAATCAAAGCCTAAGTTAGTAGGAGAAAGAGCATAATGAAGATAAAAACTAATCAATGGAGAAGGGCATTCAAAAATAATGGAGAAAATCAATAAAGCCAAAAGCTATTTTTAAAAGAAAAATACAGTAGATACTCTTCTGCCATGCTGCTTATTTATATTTATATAAAATTCTTAAAAGTGCAAACCAATTTCAAATGATGGAAAGCAGGTCTTCCTTGGTTTAAGTTCTGGGTGGTACCAGGATTTGAATGCTGAAGATATTGCAAAGGGATATGGCAAGGCTTTTGGGGCATGATGAACATATTCGTCACCTAGACTGTGTTGATTTTAATGATATGTGTACTTAGAAAATCTTATAAAAATCTGTCTTAAGTATATGCATTTTATTGTAGGTTAATAAAGTTCAAAAGCAAGACAGTTTTACCTAAATTTATAAATTAAGACATTCCAAAGAGTTATATTCCAAATATAGTCTTAAAAGTAAGTTTTTTTTCCTTTTAGTAAGTTTTAACAAAACTAGTTTTATAAGCTGTAATGATTTACTGTGATTGAATGCATAAAAAAAAATAAATTATAAAAAACAACTAGTAAATAGCCACATAGACTCTATATAGATAGACTCTATAGTATGAACATTTTTTAAATGGAGTTTTAGAAGAGATGGTATAATTGCTTTATCAGAACTCTCTCTTTTATCTCCTTTTACACTTAAAGTCAGTAACACAGGGTAGAAAGCAAAGTACTTGGCTTTGTCGCATCCAATGGTTTATGAACTCCTTATGATCAGAGGCCATTCCAAATTAATATATTTATTACTTTCACTGTGAAAGTAATAGATTATTTGTCTCACAAATACTATTTTCTGGTTTGAGGCAGTAGAGGCTGCCATACGGGCATACAAGAAACTAAAACTAACTGGAAAGTGATGGTTTCTAACTTCTCTGTAGGGCTTACACAGTAATGGGAAAGAAGAACAGGATTAATTTTAACACAATGTAGAATTAAATACCTACTAATAGATTTATCTTTCCTTCTCTACGGTGTGTTGTAGCAATACAGATATAGGACCCATGGATTTTAAAATGAAGTGGAGAATGGGGAATTGGGGAGGGAGGCTTCACAGACAGGAGTAGGGCTGGGCTCTGATTTGTGTACAGGAAAGAGCTCCAATTATTTCTTGCATCCATGTGAAGATTCTCATAGCTGCCTCCTCTTCCAGGCAGTGGGTGGATCTATTTGTTCCGACCTCATCCCTTGCTAAGGAGCCTCTAGATAAAATAGGCTAATGCTTAAGCTTACACAGGGTGTTCTTTATTAGCTGCACTTTGGAATAAGAGAGGGCAAAGGACCTAAAAGTCACATACTTCAAGCCAATTCCTTAAGTCAGATGGGCACAAAATATGCCAGAGATCACAGCAGTTCAAACTAAACTTAGCCATAACTTACCAAGGCAGCTTTTTTAATTATCTCAAAAACTTGAATCAACACTGAATGCTATCAAAAGCAAAATGAGTGTGCATTAATCACAGAATATTTTAGTCACATGACATCTTTCATCCCAGAAGAGTTCGCAACCTCTGGGTCTGTTTCTCATCACACTTAACCTGAGGAAACAGGGCAGCAAGTGGCTTTGGAGAGACTGAATGAGAGAAGTTTTGGTGTTTTTATAATATAGACAAAGCTACACCATAGTTACAAAACACAAGTACTTTCTCCTGTTGGGACTTATTTGTAGAATTGCCATGTTTCCTTCCTCCTGGTTGATAAAGTAGACAAAAGTTTACATAGGAGGAGTCTTCAAAATGTTTCTGGAAAATGTATATTATGAAAAATAATTCATATATTTCAATATTTTGGCATCAAAATAAAATTGTACTTTAATTCCTTTGGCCACAACTTTTTGAAGTTCCCTTATCTATGTTCATTAACACCATGGACTATAAAATAAGTCTTGAGAGGAACTTCTAATATTCACCTAATTAGACAACCACTATTAGAAAACATCACTGTTTCTGTAATTAAAATTATGAATGTTTCTACTATAATGAATTATTGCTTCACAGATATCTCTGGTAATACATTCATGGATAAGCAAGCACACAGAACTGTACTTCACTCGTGGTATTTGATTCAGACTAGATAAACCAACATTTTTCCTACTCTTCAAACTTAGATATGTATAAGATATCCTCCAGCTCTTCCTATCCAAAAAATAAATAAATAAATAAAAAGGGAACCAAAGAAGAAACTGAAAGCATAAAGAGAACATTATTCTCCAGAGCCATCACTTTTTTCCTTATATGAAAAGTCATTTTCAAACTATGCTTCTTAAAAGACTGTGCACCGGAAAGTTTATTCCAAGACCTATCCACATAATGAAAAATATTAGGAGAAAAATGTTAACTAGACAAAATGAAATCTAACAAAGTTAAATTGAACAAACAGAAGGTTGAATCAGGCAGCCCTCAGAATGGCTCCAAAGGACCTCTGCATGGCAACATGTGGTCAAATATTTAGGGACAGGGAAAAAAAAAAAAAATGGAAGTCAGGGAAGTGAGGGAGAGGAGCAGTAGGATTGGGTTCGGTGTGGTTGCCTTCTTTAAATAGTGGCCCCTTTGTGATTGCTGATGAAGGGCTGCTATGATTGGCTATAACTCAGCAATCTGTTACGGAAACAGATTCCTAAAGTAGGTTGTGGTTTGTTTAAAAATTCAAGGACATGAGTAAAAGGTCTTCTCAGGCCAATATAGTTTGGTTTAAAAAGTATTTTCCCCCAAAGAATCAAATTATCCGAGGAGTCTTGGAATTGCTTTTGTCAGTTTATATACTGGAATTTGATTTTTAGGATTTCAGTGTAAAAATTAAAAAAAAAAAAGTCATTTGCTAAATATGTTTGAAATCTCTTTGATTAAAAGAAAGATGTGGGGCCAGCAAGTGGTATGACGGTTAGGCCACTAGATTCCCACATGGCCAACCATAGTTTGAGTCCCACACCTGGCTGGCTTGGCTTGAACATCACACCTAGTACATATGTGTGCATGCCCCAAATCCCGAGAAGAGAATGGAGGAAAAGGGATGGTGGATTGGCCATGCCCTTGGGGGGATAAAAGTGATTTCTCACTTTCCCTCTTTCTGTCTCTCTCTGTCAATCACACATACCCTATGGCAAAAAAGAAAAAAGAAAGGTGCATGTAACTTTGTGAAAAGAAGCATAAATTCCTATGACTTTTTATACCTGAAACAAGATTTGAAATATTTTTTATCATCAAAATAATTACTTAGTCTTCATAGCCTTTTATTGTTCTGAGAGAGCCTTAGTTTCAAATTGTTTCTTTGCAGAAAGCAAGGTTAGAAATTATGATTTTTGTTGTGAAATGAAGGATAAATGAGAAGGTTGGCCATTCATTTGAAACATTAATGCAGTCCGTAGTCTGGGTTCCCTGTTAGGTGCTTGGATTGGTACACTGTCTGTTTTGGAGCAGAGCTCAGGTTACGGAGTGGAGACAGGTATAACGAATACAGTTTTGACATCTCTGGCCAGTTGCTCAGTACGGTAATACATGTCTTTCTGATTTTAAGTCACACAGTTTAATTTTTATTTCCTCTGTGATGCAGGTAATTTCATAGTGCTCATTTTCCTAGTGCCACCAATCCACAACTTTACCTGAGTTGTGACTATTTTGCTTTGGGAAACTTACCCAGTATGCTGGGAGGAAGTAGCTTCATCAATTACTCTGCATTCCATTTATCCCACACATGAATGTTGAGGAAACGTCTGTGCCTTTTAAGTGGGATAATTTATCAACACAGATTTGTTTGCTAAATTGTCCCTCTTCCCTGTTCTAAAAGGTCTACATTTGATAAATCCGCTGCTTCTTTTATTACATGTCCCTCTTGGACACATTCAAAATTTGGTTTATGATACTCAAAACCCAGAAAGAAACTAGTGGTTTTTGTTTTTTGTTTTGTTTTCTATTCATGATAGAGTATGTGTACATACATGAGAGAAAGAGAGAAATCGAGAGGAACATCCTCTGCAGGGTCTGGTCATGCCATGATCCCCTTCCTCCAATTCTCCAGCCTGTTGGATTTTGGACCCTGGTAAATGTGCCACGCATGTTTTCAGGCTGACCAGTTCAGGTCATCAAACCTTGGATGCCAGGTGGGATGGGTGTCTCTGGAGCACTGCCTTACTACTGGACCCACAGAGCCAGCCTGAAACTTTTTTTTTTTTTAATTAGGAGTAAAGGATAAGGGGCAGAAGCAGGAAGTGAAATTTACTAGTAGGAAAAGTCAGTAACTTGGCTAGTTTATTATCCCAACACAGGCAGGGAACTGCAATTGAGAAAATTAAGAGCAAAAAGGAGAAAGAAAAACTCAAAAAAGGTGGTACAAAAAAAAAAAAAAAAAGAAAAGAAAAGAAACACAAGGAGTGATCCCATGTACACAGGGGAAGGGGAGGAAGTTAGTACTCAAAGAAGTCTTCCTAGAGAAGAATGAGAGCCTGCTAAGATCTGCTGATTCTGTGATTTCTGCTCAGGCTGCATGCAAGCCTTCTCCCTATGAAGAGTTCTTTTGGTTTTCGACAACGTACTTGCCCAAATTTTTAAGCAGAGAAGTTCATCATTAAGAGAAAAGGCTATTAGCTTATCTTAATAGAGAAACTGTAAAATATTATACTATGCTTGTTCAAAATGTCTTCATGGATTACTGTATCAGTGTGGAAGATTATAGCCAGAAGAACATGGGCTTTCAATTCAGGTATGTATGCAGGTTGAAATTTTTACTAACCAGAGAATCTAATATATATTATGTTCTGAGATATGCCTTTCTTACCCATAAAATTTGAATAAAAATGTCAAAATTAGTTAGGTGGTTATTAGAACCTTATGTAGAAACTTTAATACAATTCTAACATAGGACTAAAAAAATGGTATTGGGTCATTGGAAAAGTCATGAGGTACTTTTGCATAGAAAAATGTGTCGTGACTTTCCCAATGACCTAATAGTTAAGTATTATGGATAATAGTGATGATATAAAAAATAATGCCCTCTACTCTTTTTTTTTTTTCTGGAGAGGTTTTTGTTATAGGGTGCATGCGCTCGCCAGACAGACAGAGAGAGACAGAGAGACAGAAAGCAAGATATCACCCCCCATGGGGGATGGTCACACCACAATCCCTTCTCCTCCATTCTCCTCTCGGGATCTTGGGCATGCACGCACACACGCCCGGTGTGAGTTTTAAGCCACTGGGTCTGGGACACAAACCGTGGTTGACTACATGGGAGTCCAGTGACATAGCCATTATGCTAACTGCTGGTTCCCAATGCCCTCCACTCTTATCAGAAGATATTCTGTGGATGTGACTCATTTTGGTTAATACAAACTTCTAAAGAAACCACGATCAGTCAAATAATTTTATGACCTCATACAATCATAAAGCTGGAGAGAAGTCAATTTTTCTCACCTTTAGTAGTCATTCTAATAATTAAGAGACTTTTTTCTACACCTTAGGCAAATCCAAAATTTTAACACCAGAATAAATTTGCTATTTTTTGCTTTTGGAAAGTTGACATTTACACTTTTATCTGAATAATCAGTAAAAATGTAATTATGTTGAATGTAGAAAAAACATATTTCCCTTTTCTGGATGATTTACTTTAGCACTTTTACTCTCTATTTTTAAGTATATTTGGAAAAATATTAAGTAATATATATAAACTTTAACTTGCATTCCATTTCAGAATTGTATTGCATCTACTCTCTATATTGACTTATGACATAGGCTAAAATGTTAATATTTGTTACTTCATGTCTATAAATCTCAATAATTATCTTGATCAGTTCCCAGTGCAAAATTTGAACATCATGATCTTGTTACAGATGGCCATAATTAATCTCAAATTAAATACTTTATAGCAGATGGGGCCATATATCAACACCTAGGAAGATAAGAATAATCTAAAAGACTCCAAATTATTCATATTATAGCCTTAGACAGATAGGTCCAAAATAGAACACTAGAAATATTCTGGTTTGACTCTATTTTCTCTTTCTTTCTTTTTTTTTTTTTTCAGAAAATCATCCTGCCTCTCAAAGATGAAGAGTAAAACAAAAACAAATCTCTAAATTCCAAGTAAGATGTAGCAAATGTAAATAAAATTTAAAACATGTAAAACAATATAGGGTGAGAAGGGTATTTGATTCAAAGTCCCACACTGAAGATAGTTGTCTACTTCAATTCATTCCAAACATAATCTTATTAATGGGGAGCTAATTTTTTTGTTGGTAGTGAGCATATATTTTTTCCTAGCAACCTCAACAACATTCCTGCAGGAAAAGAAAGCAAACAGCTACCCAGCAAAGGGGTGAGTGAGTATACTATATCAATAATTAATTATCCTTGCAGACAGAAGAAATTTTACAGACTATCCTCAACTGCAGAGAACAAGGGGAAAGAAAATATGACAGAGGTTGAGGAAGCAACCATTAGATGCCTGTATCTTCAATTCCCCTCTTGGGTTCAAACGTCAAAGGAAGAAATTTATTTGTTGTATTGAATGGAGACCACCATCTTGTGATACTGTGGATTTCCAGTCACCATATCTGTGAGTTTGGGTAATAAACTCCTATTTTCTTTATAAATGTCCCATTCTCAGGTAGTAGCTACAAAAAATGGACATTTAATAAGTTTATAGTAGCACAGATATTGCTGTAGAGACAACTATCTGGCTGCCATTTTTTACAATGACTGTTTAAATATTGTCCACTTCAGTAAAAAGTATTTCTAGAAAATTTCTTGCCTCAAGATAGGATGGTCAATGTATAAAGAAAAACTGATGGAATAAGGTGGACTAATAGAAATGTTGAAGCGTTTAAGATTTTTAAAAACATTTATAGTTAGTATTTTCTCATAGCACCGAGGGACATTTTTAAAGTAAAAAGGGCTGAAAGAAACAGCTTACAGTGATATACAAAATATAAGATCCTGAAGGAAATAAAGAATTTCCATATTCTGGTTATATTCAAACCATTTATGCCTTTGGCTTAAATGAAGTGTTATAGAACATGCTATTATAGGGAACCAGCAGTTAGCGTAATGGCTATGTTGCTGGATTCCCACGTAGTCGACCGCGGTTCGCATCCCAGACCTAGTGGCTTAAAACTCACGCCGGGCGCGTGTGCGTGCATGCCCAAGATCCCGGAGAATGGAGGAGAAGGGATTGCGGTGTGACCATCCCCCCTGGGGGGTGATTTCTCACTTTCTGTCTCTATGTCTGTCTGTCTGGCGAGCGCAAGTGCCCTATAGTGAAAACCTCTCAAAAAAAAAAAAAAGATAAAAAGAACATGCTATTATATTATTAATACAAGAACCTTCTCCATTAATGAAAAAGAATTGCTGAAAATTAAATATCTAGTGCATGCCATGTCTTTTGTAAGGTTAATTGACCTGGAGTAATATAATAATGTTTGGTGAACACTATCCTGTGAAACTGACAGAGAAATTAACAAGATATTTCCTGGACATCATTACCAACAACAAGAAAAATTAGACAAATTATAATGGAAACTGTTGTGTTCTAAGTTTCAGGAAGCAGAAACAAACACAATGACTTTTTATGTAATCTTACTTGAATATTCAATGATAATCCAGTTTCTCTATTGTAATTTCATAAGAGGAATTATACAGGTTTTAATCTCTTCTGCAAAAGTTTACACTGTTGTTCCTTTACAACTGACATGATTTGAAACTATGGATTTCATCTTTTCATCCACACTAGACCTTAATGTCACAACTCATATCTTGTAAAACCCTGAAAAAGTTACTGTATGACTTGACCCCTTTGTTATACATATAAAGATACTTTGAAAAGTTCATGGAAAATGTAATTAAAGTATGAGTTTCTTTGGTGCAAAAAAAATGAAATTCATGCATAGTTTTCTTCACTATATGCATTTCTCATAAACTTTTTTAAGATCACTCGTACTGTAGTGTAGAAAGACAATATTTAAAAGCTATGAGCCTCTGAGGCCATATATTACATTCATATTTATTCCACCCAATTACAAGTACATTCTATTCACAAAAACATGAATTTTTAAGTAAATTTGATTATGAAGATCATTTTAGGGTGCCAGAAATCATGTTATAGCCATAGCAATTTTCTCAAGTAAGTCTCTTACATTTTTTTTCCCTTCATATGTGTTTCAATCTCTCCTATCTATCTCAAGACTAAATAAAGTCTGTCCTTTGTTTAATTTAATTAAGTATATTATGGGATAAACTAGGCATAATTTTCAGATGCTCAATTGAGAAAGAGATTTTATTTCTAAAATGTGCATCTGTCTTGAAAAAATAGGTAACTTGCACAGAGTTAATATTGGAATCCTCTGGCCATGTTCTGCTAAGTGATATGAAATAATGAAATCCTTGTATCTGTAGAGTATACAGCATATCTATTTTATAACATCTGTTTTTTATCAGTAGTGGCTGATAAAATACATGCCTATATTTAATTCTAAATATTTCCAGGTTGTTAAAAATAAATATTTATCCTAAATGCAATATGCAATTATAAATGTATTCATATGTAAGCCATTTTCCTTTTCATTTAATGAGAAATGCATCTCACAGTGAGCTGACATGGCTTTTGTTAGCAAAAAAACTCATCAAGAAACTGTCTGTTCCTTTCGTTGTCTACTGCAAAGTTTACATTGCACAACTAGGCAGCTTTTACTCGCTGATTAATCTCTTTTTTAGTTATTCTTGGAAGTCTTTGATATTGCAGAAATGCACTGACTGTTGCCATGCAGAAACTTGTGGGAATCTCTGATATAAAATGTTGTGCTTTGATCGAAAGGGATCCCCCAGAAGTGGATGTTAAATCCCTTTTGTACATTTCCTGTTGGCTGCTAATTCTATGCATTGATCAATTTGTCCATGACTGTTACATATATTGCAGTTTAACTGATGTTTTCATGGTCAATTTTGAACATCCGGGTCCTCATAGGTCCTCATGCTTTCCTGATTATTGACGTCTGCATTTTCAATTGTTTGCCTGTTAGTGTTTTAGACTGGTTTGTACTGATTCATTTAAGTTCTTGCGCTAGTTTACTTTAACAATCGTGTGTCAATACCTTCTATGGGAAACATACCATCATGAATGAAATACATGTGGCCCCATACCTTCTATTTCTACTGTAAATAAAATAAACTCTATAAAAATAATACTAACTTAATTCATTATTTAAATACAACTTTTATGACATGATAAAGAGGTGGTTTTATTTTTTATAATATCTACTATAAATAATGGCATGTGTTGCATTTCATGAAATGCCAACTATTTCCCTTTTACTAAACCAGAAGCCAGCTGGAACCCACTTATACCAAACCAGGGTTAATATTACTGATCTTTTAAAACTTGATTATCTTTGGCCTTCACTTAAATTAATTGAACTTTCTTTCATAGACAAAGAAAAAATATATACTATCTAGGCAATGATAAACATACGAACATTTTATTACACTGATTTTTTTTGCCTCCATGCACTTTTGGATCAAATAAAGGTTAATAGGTTATATGATGCTAAATTATTTACAAATGAAACTGCAACAAAGTGGCTGGCATAGATGCCAACAGTTATTGTCTACTAGTTTTGGGTTAAAATTACTGAAACTTTTGGGGCCATCAAGAGGCAGGGTAGTTAAGGCACTGGACTCCCACATGGCTGACTGTGGTTCAAGCTCTGGACTAGGCAGCTTAAAAATCACACCAGGTGCATGTGCATGCATGCCCCAAATCCCAAAATGAATATGGAAGACAAGGGATTGCAGTGTGACCCTCCTGCCTGGGGGCGCGGTTTCTCACTTTCCTTCTCCCTATCTTTCTCTGTCTCTCTCCAAAGAGCACATGTGCCCTATGGCAAAAAACCTGAAAAAAAAAAAGTTAGTGGAACTTTAAATGCAGATAAAATTAATTCCATTTTGTTACTTTGTGCTTGCTTTTGTCTTTTAGAATTATTTACTTAATTTTATTTATCATTACTAGTATTATTGTTTAATAATTTGCTGTATGGCATGGACACTTACCAGAGGGAGACAGAAAGAGGTAAAATGGTAAAGCATCCATGGTACTCGAACCGTAGTCAGCCATGCCTCAGCCACTATGCCACCTATTTTGTTGTTGTTTTGGATTCTTTTACTTTTTTCTAATGCAACTATGATCTCTGTAGGCAACTAGATAAATATTGGAAGCTTCTTATTTTAATTTCTTCACTAAGTGATATGCCAAAAGAGCACACATTCTCTGCTGCTGTATTTCTTCACTAAGTGATATGCCAAAAGAGCTCATATTCTCTGCTGATATGGAAATGTTTAATTAAGAAAACTATTAAATTTTAACAATCATAGATATATTTTCCCAGATTTCTTGAAGTATAATTAATAAATAAAAATTGTTGGGGCTGGCAGGTGGCATGGTGGTTAAGGTGCTAGACTCCCACATGGTTGACTGTGGTTCGAGTCCTGGACCTGGCAGCTTGCTTTCTCTCTCTCTCTCTCTCTCTCTCTGGTCAAATTAAAATAAATAAATAATAAAACTAAAATAAATAGAGTTAAAATAATTATTTAAATTAAAAAAAGAAATAAAAATTGGGGAACCAGCAGTTAGTGTAATGGCTGTGTAGCTGGATTCCCACGTAGTCGACCGCAGTTCGCGTCCCGGACCCGGTGGCTTAGAACTCACGCCGGGCGCGTGTGTGTGCATGCCCA